>NW_027411755.1:248695790-249049849 GCF_047663935.1 Musca autumnalis | reverse complement strand
TGGATTTCTTAAAATTATAATTTGAGCGGAAGCTGTGGTCATATTAATGTAAAAAAATAGGAAAAAATCGTTGAAGGAGACGAGTTTTTTAAGCTTATTTTCAATTAGTGGCTTTACAATACAATGTAGAGTATAATGTTCAAAGAAGAAGTTAAAGAATACACTTCAGAGATGAAGTTTTAATGTATGATTTTTTAATATAACCACCGCATCAATCTCAAACGGATGCTGACATTTTGAAGACTGAAAATTTGGGTTTTTTAAATTTTTGCTCTAATCGGGACGCGCAACTGTACTCGTTTAAAAACTGATTATGAGATTGTAGTACTCGCGATTACACATTTTTTGATGTATAACTCGGGCGTGTAGCCTTCAAAGGTTCAGAACAATCTTAGCTTAAAGTCGAAATTTTTGTGCGTAAATTTTTCTAAAAAACCAGGTTTTTGGATTCAAAATTTACAAATGCCATTCGATTTCAGTGGAAACCCGCGTGAATTTAGTTTTTTTACGTTCTGAATCTAACAAGCCTTTGCGCGTCTACATCCACGGTTCTTGATGGATCGCATTGAAATGACGTAGGATCATGTATTTTTTAAAGGTTATCATGGAAATCGGATGCGCATAAAATGCAAATGTACTTCGTGGAAATTATGGGCATTTTACTGTTTTTTGCACCTAACATGCAACTGATGCTACATCGTGGTCGCCAAATGGAATTTCACAAAGTGTATATCAAATAAGAGGGATAGATTCGCTGTTTTGGAAAATCGGATGCGCATCTTGTGACCTCCACTATTGCGCGGTTTCTATGCGTATCAAATGTTGTAATATTCAATATAACATTACTTTAATGTTATGCCACAATTGGAATTCATTGTGATTTAATATAATGTTCTAAAAATATTCGCCAATAGGAAAACTATAAGTGAAAAAAGTTTTTGCAACGGAATATCTTCATTATTGCGTGAAATTTGGACAAAAATGACGAAGAACTCAATCATTTTTTCTTCAACCTTTCCTATAAAACCATAAAAAAATAAAATTGGAATAACATAATTTTTATTTTTTTCGTAAAATTGTCATTGTATTTTTGCAAATAACACGAATACTATAGCTCCAAACTTCACGACTTAGGTTTCATTTTATTCCTCACAATGTCTGGATGCTGCTATAATTTTTTTATATATATATTTTTTTTTTGTAAGTATAAGCGCTATTGTTTCAAAAATATGTTTGTAAATACGTGAAATTATTTAACCAATTTAATTTTTCGCGAATCCATTGAAACTTTTTGAATTTTTTTTGCATATTCTCAAAGTGTGCGAATTCAGTTAACGATAATTGGATATAACAGCTTACTATATTAAGCCGCGATTTTTTTAGAATTTTTTCTAATTAGCATAATTAAAACGATCATATCTTTTGCGCGCAACGATCAAAGTTGGTAACGAAAACAGATTTGGAATGACGATTTTTTTCTTAATCTATGTACCAAAAATCATAGATGTAGTATCAAAAATTTTTTTTGATTTTTTTGAAATGAAAAAGACTATTTTAGACATTTTTGCTGATATACCCTATCAAGTGATACTTGTGTGTCTTTTAAAATAAATTCCGCTTATAAAGCTAAATGTTGATTAAAAACCAACAAGAACCCCGTGTTATTACTCTCTCGGTCTTTTCACTTACAAATTTCTGTGACAGACTCTATAAAGAGACAGACTCTATAAAGATGTCATCATCAACCTTGCCTTTCCATCGGAATTTTGGCCTTTCTTTTTGGACGTATAACATCAAATGGCTCGTATTCATATGCCTTTCCTATGACACGGTAGCGGATGATCCCATATAGGTCAACGGTGGCACCCACAGAGTTTTAAGTGCTTAGACGTTTTCTGAATGCCAGGCTATACATGCTCTTCTTTATGCTCACAATCATTGAAGAAATCGTGACAAATTTTGTCATCAAAATATGAATGAAAGAACCAAAAGAAATTTTAATCACCCAGGTGGTCACAGGCATATGTCAAATCTTCCCTCGACTGCGGCAAGCTTCACGTATGTACCTGGGAGGACACACTTCATATTAAGGCAGTGTTTAAGAAACCTCTTGAGACCCAATGTTCCTCAAAGAGTTAAACGCTCGATCACACTTTATATGAAAAGGTTAGGGGAATTAGTTGGATCAAATTGTCTTGTCTCATTATCAGTATGTCCTTATCACCGGTTTGGCAGGAAGTACATTAGCTCCTGATGGCTTATTGTTCTTCATCCGTATAATTGATGTCACGACCTCACTTGGCTAGGTGGTAGACACTCAATGACGTCGTTTGGTATGGGTTCTGCCAATTTTTGATACTAAAAGCCTGTTATTAAGCTTTTAGTATCAAATCCTTAGTATGTTATTTATATCAGATACAAGGTTCCCTTGATCAATTCTTTCCAGTCTAGTGCTTTACACTCTGGTAAAATATTCGGACTTCATTCTGACCCCTGAACACCTTGAATTTCTTCATGCACTTTCTTTTCGTAAACTCGGTCTTAAGGCTCGGTCAAATTTTGACGCAAAAACAAGTAAGAAAGAAACAGTCGGCTTTGAAGACAGAGGTATATCATGAATTGAATCACCTTTTTCCCAAAAAAAAACATATGTATCAGAATTCAGAATTTTGAGCGTATGAACTTGCCGACAAAAATTTAGATTAGGCTAAGATCTCAAAATTTTTGAGAGGGAGGTACCTAAAGGAATGTACCGGCATAGTCTATTTTGGAAGTGTGACTTATTTTAGGAGTCATTCCTCTTGATAGTAGCATTATATCAGGAAACATGTGCTTATCCACGAAAAACTTCATATCTGTAAACAGGGCTACTAGGAGTACCTTCGGTAAATTTCCACAGGATTCTCGCACAGACCCTTAACCGCACTTAAAGAAAAATGTTTACCATTTGTGTGGGTGAATCCCTAGGGAATGGTCCGATATGACCCACTTTTGAACCTAAACTACGTTTTGACAAAATATTTCGATATCAAAAGTTTGGACCCAATCGATTGCCCCGTTTGTGAGATGTTGCGCTTACCATTTTATATTTTTGAACTTTTGTGAGGGAGGAACCGGAAGGTTTGAACCCACCATCTTCGAATTTCATCGTTGGTTTTTTTTACAGTTTTCAACTCATTTTCTCAAGAAGTATGCCACCTAAAAAGCGTGTACCATCGTAATAGGGACCTTGAGTGCAACATCTTGTAAGAAAAATCAAAACGATCCGAAAGGAGGTCCTAACCTGCAACTTTCCGAAATTTTGTGTGGGAGGTACACTAAGGCGTGTATCGATAGAGTTCATATTGGAACACGATCTATGTCTAGTAAAATATTACGATGTGCAATGTATGGACCAAATCGGTTTCTACCTTTAAAAGTTTTCGTGCGCACAATTTTTCCGACCACTTACGAACTTTTGTGGGACCGATAAGACCCACATTAGAACTTGAATCAACTTTGGGCTAAATATTTCGACAGCTAAATTTTGGATCAAATCGGTTTATGCGTTCGAGAGTTACCGCGCGAGTTAAATTGGAATTAGAAAAACACGGTTTTAATTTTTAATGTGTTTTATTTCCAACGTTGGTCTTAAGACTAATTTTAAAAATCATATTTTTAATAGTTTGTCATTTAATGTAGCGAAGGCTTTTTGCTTGCGCTGCATTAAATGACTGTCTGTGAATGTGGGAACGAAAACAAAAGTTTCAAATTTCATTTGAGACTTTTGTTTTTCGCTACATTAGACAGACATAAATGAATTTTATTTTATTTTAATCAAGGGGGAAGGGTTGGGACGTAACTCCTCCACCCCTTGCCAGAAATACTCCTGGATTTCTTTTATTAATTCTTTTTTATTTATGTATATAAAGCAAAATCAATATACATTTAAAGTTTATTAATACAGCATTTGAAATTATTAGGACAATTTTGTCATTTTAATTTACAATTGTTACATAAGTTTCTATTTTTATATTTCTTAGAACTTTTTTTTTAATATTTGACAATATTATTTTTACACTGGGAATATTATTTTTATTAATAATAACAATATATAGTGTTAAGTTTTTTTATTTTTAAGTGTTATACATTGTTGTATGTATTTATCTATTTTATAAAATAGAGTATTTTACTCATTTCATTTATACATGAACCTACTTTTTATCAATTTTTGGTCAATTCAAGTTCCATAATTTCTTTTGACTCTTTATTTATTGTTACCGTTTTATATATGTAGGTATATAAATAGATAACAAAAATTTCATTTAACATTGATTCAAGCCAATTCAAGATTATTTTTTCTTGAGACTTTTATATTTTTTCTTTAGAGACTTTTCATAACCTTATAATTTTTTTGTCTATTAAATAGAAACATTATAATTTTATTTATGG
Organism: Musca autumnalis; assembly: GCF_047663935.1. Lineage (NCBI taxonomy): Eukaryota > Metazoa > Arthropoda > Insecta > Diptera > Muscidae > Musca > Musca autumnalis. The sequence continues at coordinate 249,045,418 of NW_027411755.1, read as the reverse complement.
CATCATTAACTTTTTTGAATTTTTAAGTTGGTTTTTAGTTACCATTTTCTTCTTAAGTTTTTTGTTCTCGATATTTATATGATTTTACATAATTCTATTAAGCAGTATTACGATTTTATTATTGTATTCATAATTTTTTCATTATATGTATTTTTCTTTTATTAAATATTTTTTAGCTCCAATCACAATTCCCAATGTTTGATTATTCCTTCTCATTGTCATTTGGCATTCTCTGAGTGAAGCCAATTGGGTGTCCCTCTTAAGAGGATCAACCCAGAAAATTTGATTATCAGTGGTACCTCAAAAACGATTAAATTGTTTTTGCCTGGGGGTAATTCAGCTAAAAAGTACACTGATATTTTTCTTGTTTGGTATTCCTACCTTCAGGCTTGAAATTTGTCCCAAACAAGTACTTTAAAAATAAAAATTGACAATGAATCCTCATGAATCTTCAGACCCAAGAGAGGAGAAGTTTTTTTCAAACAATGGTACACTGGTGTGGAACATATAAATTTTATGATATTTTATTATTATACTTTTTATGTTAGTATATTTGTTTTGTATTATTATTATTTTTATTATTAATTGTTGTTTATTATTGTTATGAGTATATATTTATTATTATTATTATTATTATTATTATTATTATTATTATTATTATTATTATTATTATTATTATTATTATTATTATTATTATTATTATTATTATTATTATTATTATTATTATTATTATTATTATTATTATTATTATTATTATTATTATTATTATTATTATTATTATTATTATTATTATTATTATTATTATTATTATTATTATTATTATTATTATTATTATTATTATTATTATTTGTATTGTTATTGTTTATTACTATTTTTTTATTGTTATTATTATATATTATTGTTATTTTTATTATTTTTATTTTTATTACTATTTTTATTTTTTTTATTGTTATTATTATATATTATTATAATTTTTTGTATTGTTATTAGTATATATTATTATTATTCTTATTACTATTTTTTATTGTTATATATATTTTTTTATTATACCATTTATTTTAGTTTTTATTTTAATTTTATATTCATTACTATTTTTTATTATTATTATAATTTTTATTATTATATAACCTTTATAATAATTTATATTTTATATTGTTTGATTAAAGATATTTGCCAAATTACGGAAATATTCTGAACTTTCTCCAATTTGCCTAATATGAAACATATTAAGAATTGGGTACTCTTCAGAGGTGTCATTGGCTAGCATAACCTTTGCAACTACACAACACTTTATTTGTTCTAATTTCATATTTCATTAGAAGAATTAAAGTGTGCTGTTTTAGGTCATGATATTAGTTCCGTTTCTTGTTTTAAATTTTATAATTTGGCATTCAAACTTTATTAATTATTATAAAAAAAATATTTTATTTACTTTCATTTCTAGTAAAAATTTTATATTTATTCAATATATGTATTCATATACAAATCTTTAATTTATTAATACTATCCATAAATTAAACATTTTTGTTTGTGATTTTATTGCTGATTTTCATATAAAACTCACTTTGTTAATTCATCAAAACAATTTCCACATTTTGTGTAAGATTTTTCTTTGTTTCAAATTTGTGCTTCCATTATTTCTTTAATAAAAGTCAAAGGGGGTTTCACTCTTCGGAGGAATACACCCAACTTTTAATAGAATTAGACAAGTTTAATTGAATATTTTGGTTGTGTCTCTATTTGACATTGAACCTTTAGGAATAAAAATTATGTATTTTGTTAGCCTTTTTTATTTGATTTTGTGTTTAATTTTTGTTTTTTTAATAGGAAGTGAACATTTATTCATTCACTTTCTTCATTATTGTTTTTGTTTGTTTTTTCAATTGTTGTGGTTTTATTTGAATTATATACTAATATAGCCATAGAAAGTTACCCATACTTAAGATGGTGGTAACGGTTAATAGAAAAATTAAATTCCACATAAAAAATTAGTTCTACTGTAATCATTAAATATTACATAGTTTATAAATACATATAACTATTAGTACATACTTATATATAGTACTGTAGACCAATAAATTTACAATTATATTGATTACTTTATAATTTTGATAAGTTTTTTCTTGTCTGTATTTATTCATATTTATCGAATATTGATTAATAATAATAGTATTTTTTTTCTCCTATTATTAATAACATTTGAATTAATATTAATTCTTATATACATATTTGGATATATATTTTCCTTTTTTGTTTGAACTCTTGCCAAATCCAGGTTTAGGCTTACAAAGTGAATTCATGTTTTTAGATGTTGTTTCTGTTCTTGTTGCATTTTTGCTCAATTTGATGTTACTTCTGTTCCATTTCTTGTTGTAGTTGGAATTGTTGTATTTTTTCTTCTGTATTTATTCATTCACTTTCTTCATTATTGTTTTTGTTTGTTTTTTCAATTGTTGTGGTTTTATTTGAATTATATACTAATATAGCCATAGAAAGTTACCCATACTTAAGATGGTGGTAACGGTTAATAGAAAAATTAAATTCCACATAAAAAATTAGTTCTACTGTAATCATTAAATATTACATAGTTTATAAATACATATAACTATTAGTACATACTTATATATAGTACTGTAGACCAATAAATTTACAATTATATTGATTACTTTATAATTTTGATAAGTTTTTTCTTGTCTGTATTTATTCATATTTATCGAATATTGATTAATAATAATAGTATTTTTTTTCTCCTATTATTAATAACATTTGAATTAATATTAATTCTTATATACATATTTGGATATATATTTTCCTTTTTTGTTTGAACTCTTGCCAAATCCAGGTTTAGGCTTACAAAGTGAATTCATGTTTTTAGATGTTGTTTCTGTTCTTGTTGCATTTTTGCTCAATTTGATGTTACTTCTGTTCCATTTCTTGTTGTAGTTGGAATTGTTGTATTTTTTCTTCTGTATTTTTATATATTTAAAAGTTGGTTTAGTTTTTTTAGCCTTTTTGTTTTATAATGTTGTAATTTTTTAGCGTATATTTCTCTCTTCTTGTCACTTATTTCTCCTAAGATATTTTCTCTGTTTTTTGCACATTTTTTGTTGTTAATAATAATTTTTCATATTATTTTTTTTTATCAGTTGTTTGAGCTTATTTTTCTTTTCAATATAGTCTTTTTCTTTTTATTGTTTTTTTAATTTGTTTTAATGTAATTTTTTGGTATTTATAGTTTGTTTTTGTTTAAAATAAAAACCGTTAACACTTTATGTTAGCTATATCATTTAAGAACCATATTTGCCACATCCATAGTAACACTTTGTTCTGGAAATTGTTTTCAAAATTTTGCATCTTTTCCTGTTTTTTATTTGTTCGTCTAGCGAGAAGTTCCATATAATGCCATATGCCTTCTGGTTTTGTATGCTTCTTTTGAAATTTCTTGTAGCGTCTTGTCGTATTATTTTTTATTATATCTAACATAATTTTTGGACATAAATTCACTAATTCATAATGTTCTTGTAGTTCAGAGGGTTCATTAACTTTTTGTTGTTGAATTTGTTGTTTCTTTTCTTCTTCTAATTGTGGTTGCTGCTGTATTTGTTGTTGTACTTGTTGTTGTCGTATTTGTTGTTGCACTTGTTGCTGTTGTATTTGTTGTTGCACTTGTTGCTGTTTTATTTGTTGTTGCAACTGCTCCATTTGTTGTTGGTGTTGTTGTTGCTTCCATTGCTGCTGCTGTTGCTGGATTATCTCTTCCTGCATTTTAATTATAGTTTTCAATTGTTCCATTTTATTTGCAATATTTACTTTTTGAAGAGTTAACATTCTAACTAAATATTAAAAGTCTTTTTTTAAATTATCACTTTTTTTGTTTTTAATTTTAAAATAGTTTATTTTACTGTTCTTTTAATTATTTTTTTTTTAGGTTCTTTTGTTAATTTTTTCTTAAGAAAAAAGAAACACTCCGACTGCGCCAGTTAAATTGGAATTAGAAAAACACGGTTTTAATTTTTAATGTGTTTTATTTCCAACGTTGGTCTTAAGACTAATTTTAAAAATCATATTTTTAATAGTTTGTCATTTAATGTAGCGAAGGCTTTTTGCTTGCGCTGCATTAAATGACTGTCTGTGAATGTGGGAACGAAAACAAAAGTTTCAAATTTCATTTGAGACTTTTGTTTTTCGCTACATTAGACAGACATAAATGAATTTTATTTTATTTTAATCAAGGGGGAAGGGTTGGGACGTAACTCGCGCTCCATCCACAACACATGTTGCCAAAGCGGGTTTTTACTGTTTTCAGGCCATTTTCTCAGGAAGTGTGGACTTGCCCCTGTAAAAGCTTGCACCGCTATATTAGGGGCAGCAAATACAAGTCGTTACAACAAGCGATTCGAGGGCAGGTCCTAAACTGAACTTTTTCGAAATTTTGTGTGGGAGGTATCCGAAGGAGTGGACCGATAGAGTCCATATTGGAATATCATCTACGTCTGGTTGAAATTTCACGACCAAGTCGGTTACTACATTTACGAGTTATCGTGCGCACAATTTTTTCGAACATTTTCTAACTTTTGTGGCGGAGGTACCTGAAGGAGTGGAACGATATGATCCATCTTCGAACTTAAACTAAGTTTGGACAAAATAGTACGAAGACCAAATTTTGGACCAAATCGGTTCATCCGTTCGAGAGTTATCGTGCTCACCAGCCAGCCAGACAGAGAGACGGACGGACATTGCTAAATCGACTCCAAATTGTCTGAAACTCCAAATTATGCTCACAACAACTCTCGAAGAGACTTACCAATTTTGTCCATACTCTGCACAACGTAATATTTCTACCTGACATAGATCAAGTTGGAATAGCGACTATAGCGCTCCACTCATTCAGGTACATCCCACACAAAATTTCGGATAACTATATTTTAAGTCCTGCTATGGTTGTTAAGGTTGGTGCTAAGGTTGTTTTCGGGATCCCTTTTACCATGGTTCAAGTTACTTCTGGGGCAAGTCCATACTTCCTGATACTGCGTTGGTCCAAATTTGAATTTGGTAATATTTCAGCGATTCTTAGATATATATTCGAAATGTATCTTTTCGGCCCACTCCTTCCTTCTCTTAAACGGGGCAACCGATTTGGTTGGATCTGATAAAATTTGTCCAGCAATAATAATATTTTTGTAAACAAGACTATGGTTCCTGACATAATGGTTGAAAAGCTTTAAATTATACGATGACCAACTGAACTGACTGGAGGACGCGATATCTATCGAAAGGAGTGTCTATCTAAATAAGATCCACTTGCAAATTGGACTACGTCGCACAGTGTCACGAGCATGGCAAAAAATGGTCAAAACGAGTACTTCAAAATACAAATTTATTGATGAGAATTGATAGTAAACATTTCAATTTGAAGGAATTTGAATTATGGTATCGATTTGTCAAGTAGTTTTGTCCATGTGATGTTTCAAATCCGATAAATGTTGGAAATATGCATTTTTGTCCTTATTTTACTAAAATTAATAAATTTTATTATGCTTCAATATTTTCATATTTAAAGTAATTTATCGTTCTAAAATAAAACTTAAAGATACTCTGGATGTAATAAACATGGATTTAATTTTGTTTGAGAGTAAATAGTGATCATGTGGTGTTTACAGCTAGCCAAGTCTGAGTTACTTAGTACATCAATTTTGTGAACCAAATTTTAAAATTAGTGGAGTGGGGAAAAAAATGTATAAAAGTGTATATCGATATCATTTGCTCTTTAAGTTGTGAAAAGTGAATTCTTCAAATGTATAAAGGGTTCAGCTGCAGAGGTTTGTAGACGAACATGTTATTTCTCTTTTTCAGTGACCACCTCACTAAGAGGTTACCCCCTTTTTTACCAAGCGTTTTGCGGTGTTGGCTTTAGCTCGAAAACGAATGGACCGATCATCATATATTTTTGAGGGCTTATTAAGTACGTAATAAACTTCCTTTTGAACGGAAACACTTTTAAAAATATCAATTAAAACAAGTAAAAAAGTGTCAGTCGGCTTTGCCGACACAGATACATATACTCTCAGCAATGTGTATATTGAAACAATTTTTCCCAAAATACGTACGTACGACAAAAATTTTGATTAGGATTAAAGATCAAAAGTTTTGCGGAGGAGATACTAAAAGGAATGGATCAACATTGACTGTTAAAGAAGTGGATCTCCAGCCACAACACATGGCGCCATATGGGGTTTTTACACTCTTCGGGCTGTTTGCTCAAGAAGTATGGACTTGCCCTTAAAAAAACTTTTACCATCGTAATTGAGGCAGCGAATGCAAGTTGCTTCAACAAAAATCAAAGTGATTCGATATCAGGTCTTAAAGTGAACTTATCCGAAATTTTGTGTGGGAGGTACCGGCTGGAGTGGACAAATATAGTCCATATTTGAACCTGATCTATATCTGGTAGATATATTAGGATGTGTAAACTATAGACCAATTCGGCCACTCCCTTCAAGAGTTACCGCACGAATAATTATTCCTAACATTTTTGAACTTTTGTGGGGGAGGTACCTGAGGGAGTGGACCGATATGGCTTATATTCAAACTTAAACTATGTTTGGACAACATATTACTAAGGCCAAATTTTGGACCGAATCCGCAGATCCGTTCGAGAGTTATATTGCGCTCCAACCACCTCACACGGTTTCATAGGGGTTTTTTGCAACTTTCAGGCTTTTTTCTCAGGAAGTATGGACTTGCCCCTGATGAAACTTGTACCGTCGTATGGAGGACAGTGAATACAAGTTGCTAAAACAAAAATCAGAGCGATTGGAGGGATGGCCCTAAACTGAACTTTTCCGAAATTTTGTGTGGGAGGTACCCGAAGGAGTGGACCGATTGAGTCCATATTAAAACCTTATTTAAGTCTGGTACACATTTCACGATGGGCAAAGTATGGACCAAATCGGTTACTCCCTTCAAGAGTTATCGTGCGCACAAATTTTCCTAACATTTTCGAACTTTTGTGGGGGAGGTACCGGAAGGAGTGGACCGATATAGCCCATCTTCGAACTTAAACTAAGTTTGGGCAAAGCCAAAATTTGAACCGAATCGGTTTATCCGTTCGAGAGTTATAGTGCGCTCCAGACAGACAGACAGACAGACAGACGGACATTGCTCAATCGACTCCAAATTGTCTGAAACACATTTCGTCTAAACATACTTGGGGTCTAAAACCGCTATTTCGATGAGACACATTTTGCCCGTATGAAAGTGTATATACCATCGTTAGCATAAATGCTGAGGGTATAAAAATGGTGAACAGCGAAAGTCAAAATTCGATTTTTTACAAAACAAAAAATGGGCCGTTTTTTGACCATTAATCGGCCAAAAAGGTTTTGAAAGAAAATTCTCTTATTTAAAGACAGTTGTTTGATGTATTCAATGAGCTCACAAAAATATGAAGACTTAGCACCAAATTTCAGTCATTTCGGGTGGATATTGAGGCCACAACCTTCAAACTAACCTCCCAACGAAGACTAAATACCAACTTGCAGCCCTTTCGGTGTGATAATGAGGCTAAAACCTTCAAAATACCGAAAATCGGGAGGTGCTGTTCTATGGGGGCTATATGAAGGCGTAGACCTACACCAACAAATTTCTAGCTGAAAGTTTTATACCCTCAACGAAGTATAAATACCAAATTTCAGCAATTTCGGTGTAATAATGAGGCTAAAAGCTTCAAAATACTGAAATCGGGAGGGGCTGTATCAAAACGTGGACCTACAGCCACAATTCTCTGTTGCAATATTTCATACCTCTGCCGAAGACTAACCACCAAATTTCAGTCATTTAGGTTGGTTATTGTGACTAAAACTTTCAAAATATCGAAAATCGGGAGATACGGCTCTATGGGGGCTATATCAAAACGTGGACCGATCATCCCAGTTTTTTGTCCTGAGATTGTAAGTCAATAATAAGTACGTGTACCAAAATTGATACACCTACGATAACTCCTTCTATATGTGGCCACAGTTAATATGAACTCGCGACATAGTGCGTCGATACATTCCGAAAAATTTTTGAGCTTTAATTCAAATCCATATTTTTGTCGGCAATTTCGTACGTCCAGGGATACAAAATGCTCGAAACCCACTGAATACATTTTTTTTTGTGAAAAGGATTTTTGTTGCGTAGCCGGTATTCCATCGGTCTGCAGATTAATTGAAAAAATCACACAGGTGTAGGGTATACTTATACTTTTTCACTTTTTCGCTTTTCAACGGCTTAGCCATGTTTTCAGCAAACAATTGTTTTTATAACCTCAGTTTTAGACCCCAAGTATGTTTGGACGAAATGTGTTTCAGACAATTTGGAGTCGATTTAGGAATGTTCGTCTGTCTGTCTGTCTGGCTGGTGCGCACGATAACTCTCAAACGGATGAGCCGATTTGGGATAAGTTCACTTTAAGACCTGCTCTCGACTTTGATTTTTGTTGAAGCAACTTGCATTCGCTGCCTCAATTACGATGGTAAAAGTTTTTTTAGGGGCAAGTCCATACTTCTTGAGCAAACAGCCCGAAGAGTGTAAAAACCCCCTATGGCACCATATGTTGTGGTTGGAGATCCACTTCCATAACAGTCAATGTCGATCCAATCCTTTTAGTATCTCCTACGCAAAGCTTTTGATCTTTAATCCTAATAAACATTTTTGTCGGTTCAAACGCACTAAATACATAAATTAACAAAGATTCACCTCTGTGGGAATCGTTTATACTGCAATGTATATTTTGACTGGGCCATAAAAAATCTCTGTTGACATGTCAAACACTACAACAATTATATAACTAAACAAAAGCCGTGTATCTATTAGTTTAATTTCCACAAAATTCCACAGTAAATCGCAAAAACAACATGCCACATTAAATATCGGCAACAATTTTCAATTACGAGTACAACAACATTTCCTACCCAATTTAATCAAAAGCATCAATACATAATTTTCGCATGGAAACTATGGCATATTTTCACTGGCACATGCCATATGGACAAGTGGTGCGATTCATCCGACCATGAATCACACATTCAATGAATGAATGGCCTATTTACCAGCCTACAGCTTGCTCGCCTTATCCTCTCTCTCTGCTCAGACTGTTGCTTTGCATATGAACTCGTCGTGAACCCCATGGGGAATTGGGGAATGTGTAAATATTGAACAGACACGATGCCTGGAAGCATAATTTTCTCCACACACACACAAACACTCTCCGAAACATGGATTTTTCCACGTTAAATGACATTTTAATTTCGCGCATAACATAATGACGTTTCAGTTTCAGCTTGAGGTTAAGCGTAAAATTTGGTCTTTAATAAAATTGGGCTGATGGCAAAAATGCCTATCGATTTGTGTTAACTCTGATGGTGGTTGTTGTTGTTGATGATGATGATGTTGTCGAACTTTGTGAGTGAACGAACGGTAATTTTTTGGTTATGCAAAAATGTTGGAATTTTTGCCACAAAGCAAACTACACAGCACTTCCTGACAACTACAACAACTGGCAAATGTCTGTTTTTTTTTTTGGAGAAGAAATAATTTAAAATTTCCTTTCTGCAATTTTTTGGAGTTCAATGTAATGACCTTTGTTGCTCCTTTCAGTTTGTTTTCCATTCTGCCAAGGGAAAATTCTTCATTTTTCTTTAAACAACGAAAAAAAGAAACTAAATTGGTTGTCTCGTACGTGCTGTGCATAACATATCGCCTAAGAACTTCAAAATGGAAAGCTGGCCCTGCAATGTACCTTTCCCTCCGTACGATTTTTTTTTTTTTGGGAAGCAACTTTCCAACAACTTTATTCGTGTGTGTTGATTAGGTTCCTTGCAAATACAAACATGGTACGTGAAACTAAAGCACACACCCAATCACCGAGACAAATTTGTTGTTGGTTGATCTGCTGCCTACGAAGGTACCTTATGTCGCCAGCGTTTGCCTCAATTTTTGTTTCTTTATCCTTCTCTTTAGCCTACTGACAGAAGGGTACCCTACAAAAACGTATTATTGGATGCCTGCTTCCAGCCCAATGAGCTACCGTTGTCCACCGGGTCTTGGGAGCTGGCTTGTTTTCATCCTAATTTTAGACATTGCCTTCGCTTAAATTTCGTGCACGTAACGGCTGCCAAAGTTGAATTTGTCGTCGTTTCCCTTTGTTGACAAAAACTGTTCAAGAAGTTCCTTCGTATTTTTCGTTTTCTTTGAGGAAGAAGAAAACACACCAAGTTTCCTGGTTCTTTGTCAGAGTTGCTTGTCATCATTTTGCTTGCAGTTTGTGTTGATTTAAGAGTCCTTATTTAGTCTCCAAATTTTGACAAACTTCTTTTTGAAGTCCTCAAAATGTTTGGCTTTATGTTGAAAAGTATTGATTTCTTTTCTTGTGAGAATTTTATAACTTTGTTCATCAAAAGCTAGCAAGTGGTGTAGGGAAAATTGTTTAACCAGGCTGCAATGAGTAGTGCCACTGAACATTAACTGATGCCAACACTTATTTTGTAATATGCTGCTCACTTCATAAACAGTTGTTCTTTAAAAGACGTTGAAATTACAATAGAAATTCTTCAACTCGAGCATACCTTCGCTTCAAAACATCAATTTTAATAACCGTTCAAAGGTAATGTCTGACACCATTCGAAAGTGTTTATTAAAAATATTTCATTTTTATTATTTAATAACGTTTAAGTAATAAAATCATCTCAGCTATTCCCTAAGCTATGCTGATATTTCAATATTTCATTTAATAGAATTTCCAAAAGAATTTTCAAAAAATATCCTTAGATGAAAAGGAATGTTGTTGTTATTCTTGCTTTTCCGTGACTTGAGATGTAGCGAAAACAAATTTCGTTGATTTATGTTTAGGACACGTGTTATCATTTAACAACAACAACTCCATCAATTGCACTAAGATGAAAAATAACAATAACAACAAAAGATATGACTTAACATTGGTGGCAATGAAATCAGACAAAATGGTAAACATTATTTTTTTATATCAAAGACAACAACAAGAGTAACGATATGACAATCAGCTGGAGAACGGCACAAGAAGGCTCTGGATTCAGTATGTGTAAGATTGAACACGCTCGTACTAAAAACATATGTTGTACTAAACATATACCCTTAGGATATTTCCATGCACGTACTCGTATTCCTTGATACACAGCAGAGACACAACAACAATTTATACATATGTACATATATGTATGTACCTCACACTCCTGGCCATATCGATATGTTTATGAGTGTTTATGTATGTATCAAAAGTGCCACGTTACGATACCACAAAATTCGAAACACCGTTACATGGTGGCATAACGTTTGGAATGCAAAAGCCTATTTTTATTATTAATAATAAATACCGACACGTCAAAAGTGTTAAACAATTTTTATGACGATATTAATAAAGCAACAAAGTCACGTTTGTAGCCGACACTCACACACATACAGCCACATAGCAAACACAATATCTGTAACATCATAACAAATACGCAACAATATCTAGGAAATAGGAGAGAGAAAGATATTCCCATTACTCTGGTTGTAATAGGAGTATGTTTGTGTTCTCTGATGGATTCTTCAGCGGTTGTACGAATATTTCCACATCAGTTGGCCTATTCTGTAACTTTTAACAACTATCGATATTGTTTAAATTTCTTTTGTTTTTGTAACAACTACAAAACAAACAAATGAAATTGTTGTAAAATAAACAATGAGTAAAGTTGTTAAAAAGTTACAGAATAGGCCCCCAGGCATAGGCAAACACAAACCTTCGGAGTATCAAATATATAGGAGGGCATATACAGCAGATACTTTTGTTTAACTGCAAAATTGTAGTATTTGCACAGAATTCGATCCCTTAGTCGGCTCCTAAGACGGCATAACAGAAAAAGCACACACTGCCACACTATACTCTATTCGAAGGACGCAGAGTGATTAAGAATTGTTTTTTTTTTTCTGGAGAAAAGTCAACAAATTTTAAACTTTATTCTTTATATTTTTATATTTTACTAGCAAAGTGCCCGCTACTTCGTATGCGGAAAGGCAATAACCAAAAACAAGTAAGCAAAGGCTATAGTTGGACTGGCCGACCATGTGATACCCTACACCACAACCTCTAGGAACTAGCTATGTTCAACCGCTTTGGACGCTGAATGTCCGCGATCGATTCCCAGACCTGGCGATATCAAATTTTTAACGGTTGCAAAATATCGCTTAGTAATTTTGGCGATATTTCCTGAGTATTTCAGCCATGAAAAACGTCTCTACAAGTGGCAACTTAGGACACGCCGTTCGGACTCGGCGATAAAAACTAGGCCACATATCAATAACTTAATATGAATGCATTGATATAAGAGAAGCTTCCCTTGTCCCTCCCTTGGACCATTATTTCAGGAAGTATGCACTTACCCAGGAAAAATTTTACCGTTGCAACAGGGACCACGAAAAGAAACTCCTTCAAAAAATTCAAATAGATCCGATACGAGTCCTCAAACTGCACTTTTCCCAAATTTGTTGTAGGAAGTACTCGAAGGACAGGACCGATATAGTCCATATTCCAACCTGATTCATGACTGTATGAAATAATGCGATGTGCAAAGTTTGGACCACTCAGAATTTCTCCTTGAGAGTTATCTTGTGTATTTGCCATTTTATTTAGGTTTCTCGTTTGTTTTTCCGGGTTTTTTGGAGCTTTTCGGCCATAATCTCTCCGAATTTTGTGCGGACGTACCCGAAGGTGTGGATCGATATAGTCTCACCCGATCAATCGATCGATTGCTCACTTCGCCAGTTATCGTTCACACAATTTTTCGAAAAAAGTTTGAACTTTTGTGGGGGAGATGTTGACCTATAAAGCCTATATTTTAACTTAACTAAGTTTGGGCAAAATATTATAATAATTGTTCCACAAACATCCCATACGGGACAAGGGAGACTTCTCTCATTTCCCTGGGTCAAAATACTACGAAGTATAAAATATGGTTAGAACCGGTAGATCCGTTCGAGAGTTATCGTGCGCACAAGCCAGCTAGACAGTAAGAGAGACAGATGAACGGACAGGGCTAAATCGACTCCAAATTGTCTGAAACGAATTCCGTTCAAACTTACTTGGGGTCTAAATCCATTACTTCGATAAGACACATCTATGGTCTATTTTGTATCTATCCCCTTTACTGTAAATCCTGAGGTATAAAATAGGTGGCGAGGGGACCCTATACTGCAATATTTGTATAAAACATCCGATTGGACAACTGAACTGAAAATTTCTCTGTCATGATAGAGACAATTTGTAGCATGGGAGGAAATTGTGGTTCTCTACACAAAACCCATTATATATTAGGCAATAGGCCCGTTATCTAGCAGACACATTATTGCAATTTGCATCAAGAGAAAGGTTAGCAGTTATTTTCCCATATGTAGGCTACTTTGCCGGTATATGCCCTCCAGGAATTAAAATATGGACCAACAAGCTATATACCCTCAGCCAATTTGAAGTGAAATTTTCACCTACGGACAGATTGAATGTATTTAAGGTCTCATCAGAATTTTGTGGTCCTATTTGGACATTTGAACTTGCCGACAATTATGGATTAGGAATTAACTGCAATAAGACACAAATGTTGAACCTTTGTGGGGGAGGTACCCTTAGGGAGGACCGATATGGACCATTTTAGAAGTTTAACTAAATTTTGACAAAATATTAGGATATCCAAAGTTTGGACCAAATTGGTTGCCCCAATCAATTGATATCGTGTTAGCATTTTAGTGACATTTTTTAAATATTGGGGAGAAGTACCGGAATTTGTGGACCGGTATTGCCCCATGAAACTAAGTTTGGATATAATATGACGAAGACCAAATGTTGGACCAAATCGTTTGAACAGTTCGAGAGTTATCGTGCGCTCCGACAGCCACATATGGCGACATATGGATTTTTTATACCTTTCGAGATGTTTTCCTAAGAAATATGGACTTGCCCCTGATGCATGGAGGTAGCGAATGCAAATCGCTTCAACAAAAAGTGAACTTATCCGAAATTGTGTGAGAGGTACCAGAAGGAGTAGACAAATATAGTTCAGATTCGGTACCTGAAGGAGTGGACCGATATGGCTTATCTGCAAATTTAAACTATGTTTGGACAAAATATTACGAAGGCCAAATTTTGGACCGAATCGACCGAATCCGTTCAAGAGTTATCTTGCGCTCAACCACTACACACGGTGTCATAGGGATTTTTTTTTTTTTGCAACATTCAGGCTATTTTCTCAGGAAGTATGGACTTGCCCTTGATGAAACTTGTACTGTCGTATAGAGGACATTGAATAGAAGCTGTGACAACAAAAATCAAAACGATTTGGGAGCAGGTCCTAAAGTGAACTTTTCCAAAATTTTGTGTGGGAGGTACCCGAAGGAGTGGACGGATTGGGTCCATATTGGAACCCTATCTAAGTGTAGTAGCAATTTCACGATGTGAAAAGTAGGGACCCAATCGGTTACTCTCTTTAAGAGTTATCGTGCGCACAAATGTTTCGAACATTTACGAAGTTTTGTGGGGAACGTACCGGAAGGAGTGGACCGATATAACCCATCTTCGAACTTAAACTAAGTTTGGACAAAATATTACGAAATCCAAATTTTGGACCGAATAGGTTGATCCGTTCGAGAGTAATCGTGCGCTCCAGCCAGACAGACAGACAGACGGACGGACATTGCTCAATCGACTCCACATTGTCTGAAACCCATTTCGTCCAAACATACTTGGGGTCTAAAACCGTTATTTCGATGAGGCATATTTTGCCCGTATGAAAGTGTATATACCCTCGTTAGCATAAATGCTGAGGGTATAAAAATAAAATTTGTATATTTTTCATCCGAAAGCAATGGTCTATGTCACCCGCTAAATAATATCAGATCATCATGCAAAATTATAGACATTTTCTTCAACCAAAACTCTTACCTCGTGCAAAATTTCGTGACTATTGAACTATAATTGTAATCTCTAGCGTGTTGATGATTACACTGCAAACAAAAAACTGGATATATTAGGCTGTAACTCTGTTATCTGATCGCATACATCAACATAATTGACATCAATGGAAAGGTCAAGAGATTCTCTTTAAAATATAACTCACGAGGGAAGAATGTGTCTTTCATGAACACAGATATAAGCGGTATATTAAAAATTTTCACAATTTTCACACAAAAGTTGTGGTCCATTTAACCCTCTAAATATTTTTTGATCGATCTCAAATTGCAAGCTTCTTCTTTGTCATATACTCCTACATTATTTAAAATTTCGCATTGATCGGGCTATTATTGCGACCTACAGAGCATCTTCAAAATCGGATAAAAATTATGTTTTTGGTCCATTTCACACGCTAAATATTTCACGATCATCGCCAATTAAAATAGCGATCTATTCTGATGTGAAACCGACCTCCATACCAAATTTCGTCATGATCGGTCCATAATTGCGGCCTGGAGTTTGATTACAATTTATAATGGACAGACGGACGGACGGACACACATCTCAAAATCGCTTTATCTCGCCGAGATATGAAGATTGGTATACCACATTGGGGGTCTCCGACGAATACTTCGCGGTGTTACATGAATTTTTACCAAAACAAACTTATAATACCCTTTCCACATAGTGGTGTAGGGTATAAATAGACAATATTTGATATGGAAATGGTGAAGCAAGGCCTACACAAGGACGGCTATTCAGAATACTTTTTTTAAAGGAAAACGAGGTTGTAAAAATCATAACCCTAATGTATGTATATATTTCCTAAACCATCTCCGTATCCAACGCTACACTCCAGATCTATTCCTACATTTAATAACAAATGTAATAATTTTCGTATACTTATATTTCCAGGTCCATGTCTCAACCTAACTCACCAATAACTATGTTAAAACCAAATTTTCGAATTCCAACTCCATACCTAAACCTAATATTAAATGTAGTACCATTTAGTATTTTTCTTAAACATAACCACTAATTTTCGCAATTCCTTTCGTATCTCCATTCTACGCACCAAACGTGATACTAAATACTAAATACTAAATACTAAATACTAAATACTAAATACTAAATACTAAATACTAAATACTAAATACTAAATACTAAATACTAAATACTAAATACTAAATACTAAATACTAAATACTAAATACTAAATACTAAATACTAAATACTAAATACTAAATACTAAATACTAAATACTAAATACTAAATACTAAATACTAAATACTAAATACTAAATACTAAATACTAAATACTAAATACTAAATACTAAATACTAAATACTAAATACTAAATACTAAATACTAAATACTAAATACTAAATACTAAATACTAAATACTAAATACTAAATACTAAATACTAAATACTAAATACTAAATACTAAATACTAAATACTAAATACTAAATACTAAATACTAAATACTAAATACTAAATACTAAATACTAAATACTAAATACTAAATACTAAATACTAAATACTAAATACTAAATACTAAATACTAAATACTAAATACTAAATACTAAATACTAAATACTAAATACTAAATACTAAATACTAAATACTAAATACTAAATACTAAATACTAAATACTAAATACTAAATACTAAATACTAAATACTAAATACTAAATACTAAATACTAAATACTAAATACTAAATACTAAATACTAAATACTAAATACTAAATACTAAATACTAAATACTAAATACTAAATACTAAATACTAAATACTAAATACTAAATACTAAATACTAAATACTAAATACTAAATACTAAATACTAAATACTAAATACTAAATACTAAATACTAAATACTAAATACTAAATACTAAATACTAAATACTAAATACTAAATACTAAATACTAAATACTAAATACTAAATACTAAATACTAAATACTAAATACTAAATACTAAATACTAAATACTAAATACTAAATACTAAATACTAAATACTAAATACTAAATACTAAATACTAAATACTAAATACTAAATACTAAATACTAAATACTAAATACTAAATACTAAATACTAAATACTAAATACTAAATACTAAATACTAAATACTAAATACTAAATACTAAATACTAAATACTAAATACTAAATACTAAATACTAAATACTAAATACTAAATACTAAATACTAAATACTAAATACTAAATACTAAATACTAAATACTAAATACTAAATACTAAATACTAAATACTAAATACTAAATACTAAATACTAAATACTAAATACTAAATACTAAATACTAAATACTAAATACTAAATACTAAATACTAAATACTAAATACTAAATACTAAATACTAAATACTAAATACTAAATACTAAATACTAAATACTAAATACTAAATACTAAATACTAAATACTAAATACTAAATACTAAATACTAAATACTAAATACTAAATACTAAATACTAAATACTAAATACTAAATACTAAATACTAAATACTAAATACTAAATACTAAATACTAAATACTAAATACTAAATACTAAATACTAAATACTAAATACTAAATACTAAATACTAAATACTAAATACTAATACTACTCCACATCTCAATCCAATTACCAAATTTCAGGATTCTGAGCTATCCGTTAGTGCACATAAGTACCACTTTCCAAAACTTCCTCAGTCTTGCACTCCAACAGTAATCTGAATTCCAAATTTTCTGGATTCCGTCTCTATCTGTTCCCCTGAATCCAAATTGTATCATTTAGTACACTTAAGTACGAATTCCCGAAACTGTCTCCATATCTCAATCTTACACTGAAACAGTAATCATAATTCCAAATTTGAGGATTGCAGCTCTATCCTTTCACCTAAATCCAAATTGTACCAAATTTAGTACTTTTCGTACAGATAAGTAAGAATTTCCAAAACTACATCCATCTCTATCCTACACTTCAAGCATAATATTAGTTCCAAATGTCATGATTCCAGCGCAATTCGTTCATCCACAATCCAACTGTAATTTTTATTCCCAATTTCTGTATTCCAGCTCTATCCGTTCACCCAACTGCAAAATGTACCAAATTTAGTACACAAAAGTACGATTTTAAAACTACCTCCTGATCTCAATCCTTCACTCCAAAAGTAATCTTAAGTTCAAATTTCAGAATTCCAGCTCTATCCATTCACCCAAATACAAATTGGACCAAATTTAGTACTTTTCGTAACAAATAAGTACGAATTTCCTAAACTAATTCATCCTATGCTCCTTACTAATGCCAGAGTTCAAGATTCCATATCTATCCGTTCACCCAAATTCAAATTGTAACAATTTTGGTGCCATTTAGTACTTTTCGTACATATATGTAAGTACGCACATCCAATGCCATTTCGTTAAACAACACCATTTCCCGACGTTGATTTCCGTACCACATTTCAAGATTCTAGCCACAGCCGTTCAAAGTATGCTTTTGTTACCAAATTCAGTACATTTTATTACTTTTCGTACACTTATAGGTCGCTTTTAGAAAAACCCTTTGGTGCATCTATGTATATAACATTCTATCAATGACCCTCCTTCCAAATTTCAGATAGCTTTTCTAGCCTTTTCTGTTTGCCTTATACAAAGGTTATCGTATTTAGTACCTTTTGGAACTTTTCGTACCCTTCTAGATCGAGTTTCCAAAAACCCAGCGATACCTCACCCCTACACACCAAAAACAACCCACACTCAAAATTTGAAATTTTTTCGGATAAGAGAAGCAGTGTGACTCATTGGCTTGGTAGTGGAATAATAATAGAATAATTGTTTAAAAAACGAAACACTGTGCAATCAAACGGAATTGGAACTTTATATTATTTTATTTTTTTATTACTAAAATTATTTATTATTATTCAAATTATTTTCTACGTTATGTTAAGCTCACTTCGTTCTCCTTGTTTAAGCTATTATTGTTAATTTGATTAAAGCCATGATGGTGACGAGACTAAGCCACACAATGGAAATGACGAAGAAAATACCTCGGCGGCATATGATGATGATGTTGACACGTTTTCTAGCGGATACCTCTGAGAAGGTGATTATCATCCACGTAACAAAATTTTTAAAATTATCCCCAAACGTCTTGAAAAACAAGCAAAAGTTGGTCGTTGCACTTAACTTTCTTCCTCTTTGGAACTTTGGCTATGAAAAAAGGAACTTTTTGATTTAAACAAACTTTACCGTGCTTGGCATAAATAATCACAGCAATGGCTAATACGCTGCTAGGAACTTTTAAAGCACAACCTCTTTTTATTATTTTTTACATTTTGATTTTATCAAAACAAATCCATATGCAAAAATCTCAAATCACTTCCTCAAAACGCACACACACAATCGTGGAGAACAACCAACAAATCTCTGCAAAAGAAATCTCATCATAAGTTAGGCACACGTAAAAATCATAAAAATCAAAGCGTTGCCATTTAACATAATCTACGCAAAAATACACCAATATTTTCTATAAATTTCCATTTCGTGTCAAAAATCATCATCTTCTTCTTATAGGTGGAGGTGGTGCCGGCCAAGAAGAGTTGTAGAAAAAAAGGACTATGCTGATGGCATATAGCATCGGCATGCGTTCAAAAGTTTTATCTCAAAGAGTTCTTCCTTTTACTGTCTTAAAGATATGGCAAGTAGAGATGGGACCAAACACTTTTGATGTGTTCCAGCGTGTGTTGCCTATGTGCATGAGTGGGTGTTGTATTGGCACAAAAACCGAGATGACTTTTTGATGACACTTGACGAAGATTTTTATGGATAGCAAAGTAGTAAAAAGAACAAGAGCTACAGCAAAACTGAATGCCATGAAATATATAAAAATTCCAAAAGAAACCAAAGACACGAAAAATATCCTTTTACTTCATGGATGAGAGTAAAGAAAAGGAAATGCTTCAATGAAAAGTCCGCATGAGAAGAAGTTAAGTAATGCCCTACAACAGTATCCGCATATGTGTCATGTCGAATGGAAACCACCATGGTGCAGTGGTAAGCAGGTCCGCCTTGCACTCAGAAGTTCTGCGTTTCAATCCATGACAGAACATCAAAAATATCGGCGGTGGTAAATCCCCTCAGTGTAATGTAAACAACATTTGCTGATTATTTCAGCCATGAAAAACTTATCTACAAATGGTAAGGAAAGACACGCCGTTCTGACTCAGCGATGAATCGGCGTGCACTCATTTATATGAGAGAAGTCTTCGGGGATGTTGTGTGAACATATGTACGTATGTTATGTTGAAAGAAATAAATTCTCAAGATCCTAGAAAATAGGCTTGGAGTGAACTTGTTGAATTCCCCATGCCCGTATAGGTTTTTTAAATATTTTTTTGTTATCAAAGTCTGTATAGCGGTTACGCCTGCATTGTCATACATTAATTTTATATAATTGGCTGCCAACAAGGAAAATATAGAGTTAATTCCGTTTCAAAGTCCAAAAGGTGGGTGCTTTAGCAGACCTTTACTCAAATTTTAAAGTCCATAGAAATTATGATATTCTTATGAAATTTTGTACCCCAAAGGCAAGAATTGGAGCTGAGAACACAAGTCATACACTAGATATTTATGGCTAAAGTACGCCCAATTTGGTCTGGAATGGTGGAACGCGCTAAATAAGAAATCGTATCTACACAAATTATACAGGGTCCAAACGCAATACTGGTGCTACTATGATCACTCCATGACACCGAACGTGATATTAGTTCTTCACCCGTTAAATTTAGTTGAATACATCCAAGAGTGCTCTTCGGCTCAAGCTGTACTTCTATGATTCCACTCTGAACATAATGTAACGTGACAAATTGATCACGTACATAAAACCGAAAACAGCGACGCCCACTACCACAACAACAATACAACCGGCAAACAGAGAACAGCAAGGCCCTACTACCCAACAGCGTCACAACCTGTCAATCCATACACACTGTTGGGTTCGCTTGAATTTCTGTGGGATGTGTGTGTTACAGTGCAATTTCAGACAAGCGCCATCATAACAACTGCAGAGTAATTCTCAATTGTTCTGTGTGACTGTACACATTAATATTACAGTTTCGTTGGGGAAAGACAGGCTTGCTACTGCAGGGAGTAAGCCATACGGGCTTGAGTCCAGTTGTGTGTTCGTGGTGCGCCAACCGACTCGGGAGTGTAGAGAGGTTGGGAAGTATTTATGAGAGCTACCCCTTTGCGCTGTGGCTAATACATTCACTCCACCTCCGGGTGTTGTTCCACTCCACCTTCGGGTGTTGTTCCACTCCACCTTCGGGTGTTGTTCCACTCCACCTTCGGGTGTTGTTCCACTCCACCTTCGGGTGTTGTTCCACTATACCTTCGGGTGTTATTCCACTCCACCTTCGGGTGTTGTTCCACTACACCTTCGGGTGTTGTTCCACTCCACCTCCGGGTGTTGTTCCACTCCACCTCCGGGTGTTGTTGTTTTACTCCACCTCCTGGTGTTGTTCTACTCCACCTTCGGGTGTTGTTCGACTTCACCTTCGGGTGTTGTTTCACTCCACCTTCCGGTGTTGTTCCTCTAGCCGGTATTCGTAGTATTGTGTAGAAGTTAACTAAGAACTAACACTAACTAACGACGGCCCGAACAACCGAGCCGAGTGCTGAATCACCGAGTGGCCGAACCCCAACAACACGAGAGTCGAGTGGCCGAACATCTACAACACGAATCACAGAGTTCCTGGTAATCTTCAAATCGCCTACTACCGTAGAGCGAATCATCGAGTTCCCGTTTATCTTCAAATCACCTACTACAGACCAACGAATCATCGAGTTCCCGATTATCTTCAAATCGCCTACAACCGAACAGCGAATCACCAAGTTCCCATTTATCTGCAGATCGCCTACTACCGAACGGCGAATCACCGAGTTTCCGATCATGATCAAATCAATCACTGAATCCAAGTTGCCGTATCGTATTTAAACATCATTAGATTATAAATTAGTTTTACATCAATAAATAACCTATTTAACCCCCAGGAAAGGGATATTGCTCGTCTTATTATTCCGTAAGTTTTAATAGGTCCTTATGGCGACTTTTGACACGACTAAGTCTACACCAGCCAAGTTAGAAATGGCGACCGAGCAGGGACCCGATTCGAAATCGCAATGCACAAAATACTGAACAACCGCCAACGAGGACGGATCGAGTCGGAAATACGATAAGAAGTCAAGAACGGAATCGCAAGAAGCTTGTGATTTTGAAACCATGAATATTGTTCACCAATGGAATTTAAAATTTACTGGCGAGGGTAACCTCGCAGAATTCCTGGGATGGCTAAAGGAATTAGCCGAGCGTTATCAGATTCCCCATAATCGTTTGATCTCATCTCTACCTTGCATTTTGGAAGGCAACACCCTGAAGTGGTATAGAATCAAGAAATTTCTTATAACTTCGTGGCCCGCTTTCTGCGAAGAAGCAGACAAATTCTTTTTACCGAAGAGAAATTTGTCACATCTCGAACAATGCTTCTATAACCGCCGACAGTCTAATCGAGAGAAGGCGAAGGATTACATATTGCAGATATTAACAATAGCCAGACAACATCCTAAACTTCGTACCATGGATCATCTCGATGGGATAAATGATGGCCTTCGTCCAGAATATCGCCTCTATGTCCGCCGAAAAGACTTCAACAATCTAGATGAGTTAATATCGCTAACCGATGACTTTGAGCTGCTCAAAAAGATGAAAGTCGATCCGAGAGACCTCACACATCGCGTATGGTTTCTCAAGCATCCGAAGATTACATAACAATTTTAATTTCTCTTTGTTAAATGTTAAATAAATATTTCCATATAATTTTGTAAAAGTCTCAATAAAATATATCTTGAATCTTGAATCTACTAACTGTTCCGATGTTGCAGTACTTCAGATGATCGAGCCACTTTTTCCGCATGTGCTCACCGACTAATCTATCGACTTTCGATGTCAGTTCCCTGACTCTGAGGTTGCTAGGCTTCGCATGGCGAAGCTCACTGTGATCGTTCGCTAATTCCGTCGCCTCTGATGGGAAATTAGGTTCTATTTCAGGAATGTGGCGATGATGTTTTGGATACTCCTCTCTGCTGAACGAACATCAGAGGGACTGGGCAGTTCTCTGAAGAGTTGGTAGGTACATTCACTGAATCCTTGGAAATTGGCTTTTCCATCATTAAGAAAATTACGGCGTTCAGAGGTTATGAAGTCGGGTGGATCATTGATGCAGTGAGGATAGGGAGATGGACCCAAAGGAAATTACGGGTTTCCAAGTCACGTCATTAGTCGTGCCAGGTGATACGATGGATATGTGGGTGCTTTCTCGTTCGCGGTGCAAAATGCGTTCCTAGAGTTGAATGCCATAACCCACGATCTACATTAAAATCTCCTAGAACCAGCCGGTTACCAGTTTCCAACAGTGGCTTGATGTAAGGTAAATAACGCGGGACACAGCTATTAATCGGCGGATTTCATACATTTAGCAGTTCTATCTCGCCGGTTCCACTAGAGTTGAGATCAAGCAAGATAGGTCTGAACTGGACAAACTGGTGCAATAGGATTGCAAGTCCACCAACTCCACTTCTCGCACAATCCAACTAAGTTGTATCCGTCACAACTCAGCTTTGTTTCTTGGATCGTCAACTCATAAAATACACCGTCGCGGTGAAACTGCAAGAATGTTACATTGTTAGGAATTGGAACAGCAATACGCGGCTAGTACTGCTGTTTGGGGGATTGCGGGGGTGTTTCATGACCCGACGACGGCGATTAACACTCGGGCGTTTAAGTAAGCGCATCACGAAGCAACATAATGTCTATCGCTTTATTCCCTCAGAAAGGTCAGGCCGGAACAATTCCTGAAATGTTACATAATTCACGGCATCGGTAGGATCTCCCCGACACCGACTTATTGCGGATGAGACTGTGACAAACGGAGCAAAACTATAATCCGGGGTCAATCCCGTACATAGAACCGGCATTCGCGGAATTGCGGCATAGTTTCTAGTTTTTGACATCCATTAAACTTTGAATGTGTCAAGAGCTATCCACTAAAATATTTTTCGTAAACGCGGAAAGATGCCATTATCTAAAGTTTACATTTGACCTTTTTGCCGGTTAACCTCTTTTACAAGAACTAATTTAAGTATACGCAATTGCTTTGGCAACTTTAATCCATTGAGTTTACTAAATACGGACTTAATGTCATGACCATCATTTTTATCTTCTTCATTTTCAGACGAATCATGAACGCGAACGAGACTGATGTAAAAGGACTTTTATAGAATATTTGACAATTCTTTCAGATATAAACCAATAGACTAAAACATCGTATGATGCATTGCGGTGTAGGGTATACAAATGCAACCAAACATCATACCTGTTCCTTTGGAAAATATTGCGTTTTTTTAAACATATTTTTCTTTCTACAGTGTCCACACATTCTATTTGTCTGTACTGCTGTACCTTGTTCTTTTCGTTTCTCGTATCATTCACTTTGTGAATATTTTCACTGATATTCAAATGCAATTTCTGTAAAGTTCAACATTAACATTTGTGCAAATGTAAACGTTTCATTGTTGCTTTTGTTTGTTTCTTTGTCTGAAATTGTTACGGCACTTTATAGCTGGCATTGTATTTAAGGTTATGATTTTATTATTGCTGTAATAAAACATTAAGGCAGAGTATTCATTGAAAATATATTCTTCATCTTAAATGCAATCTTATACTTCACTTATTTTCATTATAAAACAAGTAAAAAAGAATCAGTCAGTGAGTGTGCGGTCAGATATATCCTCAGGACCTAAAGAGAAGAAGTATAGGGGTCGTTTTTAAGTTTTTGGAACTCAGGATCAATTCGGTTACTCCCTTCGAGAGTTATTTTAGGGGGGTGTAGGAGCGTAACGATTGGACCATATATTAGGATATTCAAAATTTGAAAAAGAAGAAGAGTTATCATGCGAGCCAGTCAGGCGTACAGACAGACGGACGGACATGGCAAAATCAGCTCCCACAAAAAATTTCCCATCACGTCTCTATTTAAATGTACAACAATTATTTATATTCAGCAAAAGGACACAACTATCATTGGTGTTGGATTTATTGTGCGACATAGATACATCGCTGAAAATACAAGGAAGACTTTCCTCATGTCCAACGGTTTAATAGTATCGGGGTTTATATTATGTTTTCTTATTGAAAATGGATTATATAGGTCACGTTTTGATATAGCCCCCATAGAACTATACCTCCCGATTTTCGGTAATTTAAAGGAGTTAGCCTCATTTTCACACCGAAATGGCTGGAAGTTGGTATTTAGTCGTCGTTGGAGGTATAAAATGTTCCACCTGAAATTAGTCGGTATAGGTCCGCGTATTCATATAGCCCCAAAAGAACGATATCTCTCGATTTTCGGTATTTTGAAGGTAATGAGCTCAATTTATTTATTGACATGTTCATAAATTTATAACTGTTGTGACCTCAATATCCCACCGAAATGGCTGAAATTTGGTACTCCGACTTCGTTGGGGGTGTAAATCTTTCGTCCTCATAAAGCCCCGTAGAACGGAATCTCCCGGTATTTTGATGGCTCTGACATCAATATCCAACCGCAATAGCTGAAATTTGATATTTGGTCTTCTTCCATTTGAAAATTGTCGGTATAGGTCCTCGTTTTTATATAACCACCATAGAACGGTACTTCTCGATTTTAGGAGTTTGGAGGTTGTGGTAGTATATGAGTCAGTAGGTTATTACTCTCATGTGAACGTACTCTAAGGGTGCATTGTTGGTTGCCTGACGACCACAGCAGATTGCTGGAGTCAGTTCCAATATAGCTATAGACAACATCGGTCGTACATAAGTTGACGGATGCAGATAAGAAATTAAAAAAACATTGGTGGCGTTTTTTATTGGGATAGCTGTTACGATTTTTTTCAAAATTGTCTGGCTTAATCCCATTAATAAAGACTTACTTACTTATCTGGACCATTACAGAACATTTGTTCCATAGACCAAAATAAGAAAAGATTTCCAATACTCTCTGTTTTAGCTTTGCTTTTTTGGAATACCGCGCCTTTTCATTTCTTCATCCACTTGTATGCTCCATCGAAGCTTAAGCCTGCCGATTCTGCGTGCACCGCCATGTGGCATGTATTCATACGCCTTTTTAGCGGGTTCATCATCGCTCATTCTCATGATATGGCCCAGCCAACGCAATCGTTGCATCTCGATACGTTTAACTATATTCATGTCTTTGTATAGCTTATATAGCTCGTGGTTCCTACGACGTCGATATTCACCGTCAACTTAACTCGGCCCGTAGATCTTTCGAAGAAATTTCCTCTCAAACACACCAAGCACTGCCTTATCTGCTTGCGCAAGTACCCATGCTTCGGAGCCATACATTAGCACGGGTAGTATCAGCGTATTGTATAGTGTTATTTTTGTTTGACGAGATGTGGCTTTGTTTTTAAATAGCTTATTTAAACCATAGTAGCATCTGTTGGCCAATACAATTCTTCTTCTTATTTCACATCTGATGTTGTTTGTTGTGTTTATGGCAGTGCCGAGGTAGACGAAGTCTTTAACTACCCCAAAATTATAGGTACCAACTTCCACATATGGTCCGAGCTCTATGGACGCTTTGCGCGTCGACACCATCAATTTGGCCTATTCGCCGTTTACCGCCAGACCCACTTTCGCAGATTCTCCTTCGATCTTCCTAAAGGTATCAGTTACTTCATTTACTGATCGTCCTATGATGTCTATGTCATCAGCATAAGCAAGTAACATGTGATTATTGGTGTAGATTTTGCCACTTCTTTTGACGTTTGCCTCTCGTATAACCTTTTCTAGCAGGATGTTGAAGAGGTCACACGAAAGGCTGTCTCCTTGTCTGAAAGCTCTTTTCGTACTGAACTGTTCGGAGAGGTTCTTTCAAATTTTAGCTGATGACCTAGTGTCAGTTAAAGTCATCTTACAAAGCCGGATGAGCTTTGCGGGGATACCAAATTCAGACATTGCATGGAATACCTTTGATCGGAGGGGACTGTCGAAGCGGCTTTATAATCGACAATCAGGTGATATGTGTGGATCTGCATCTCAAGGGTCTTCTCAAGGATTTGCCGCAGGGTAAATATTTGGTCAATGGTGGACTTGCCAGGTCTAAAGCCACATTGGTATGGTCCAATTATTTCGTTGACCATTGGCTTTAGTCGTTCGTACAATATCCCTTACACTATTTTATAGGCAATAGCAAGAAGAGTTATGCCCCTATAGTTGGAGCATACGGTCTTATCTCCTTTCTTGTGGACGGGACACAGGATGCTCAGGTTTCAGTCGTCGGGTACGCGTTCTTCCTGCCAGATGGTGCTTACTAGCTGATGCATACAACTTATCAGCGCGTCGGCTCCGGTTTTAAACAGCTCGGCTGGTAAGCCATCGGGTCCTGCTGCTTTATTATTCTTCAGCCTGTTGATTGCTGTTTTTACCTCATCTTGGCCGGGTGGCATACATTCTATACCATCCTCTGGGATAGGATTTGTGGTATCATCGTTTTCGCTACTATTTGATACCAGCAGATTGGAAAAATGCTCCTTCAATATCTTGAGCACGCTATCTGTATCTGTTACCAGATTACCTTGCTGGTCTTAACAGGAGGATGTGCCTGTACCAAAGCTATCTGTTTGATGTTTCTCTCTTTGATAGAATTTTCGGACATCATTCTGACTCCTGTACATCTCGAATTTTTCACACTCCCGCTTTTCCATTGCTCTCTTTTTCTTGCGGGAAAGTCGTTTCTCTTCTCTCCTTTTCTCCCGATATCTCTCTCGTGCGCTACGCGTTGCTACTGATTGTAAATTAGCTCTATATGCCGCATCGGTAGCAGCATGACACTCCTGGTTAAACCATGAATTCCTTTGTGGAGGTCTCTGGAATGAATTTTGCGGCTGTTTGCATGTAGTAGACAATATTTTGCCATTGTGTTGTTATGTTATCGGGACAAGGAGTGCTCGCATTAAGCAATTGGGCTAGTTGAGTGGAATATGCTGTGGCTATCTGTTGTGTTTGCAGCCTATCGATGTCCAACTTCCGCGTTGTGTCTGTTCGTGCTTCATTTGCAACGTTTAGACGGGAACGTACCTTTGCTGCAACAAGGTAGTGGTTCGAATCAATGTTTGCGCCTCGGAACGATCTTACATCCAACACGCTCGATGAATGTCTTCCATCTATCACAACATGATCAATTTGATTACTTGTTCTTTGATGTGGAGATAGCCAGGTGCCCTTATGAATATCGAGATGATTAAATATGGTACTGCTAACTACCATGTTATATATCTTTGGTCTGTTCGTCCTTTTCTTCAGTGGGAGCATGAGCGCAAATAAAGCTGATGTTGAAGAATTTAGTTTTTATTCGAATTGCAGCAAGTCTTTCATTCACTGCGGTGAAGCTGGATACCAGATGTTTTAGCCTCCGACTAACTACGAATCCGCAACCAAACCCATGCTTTACGTCATGGCAGCTATAATACAGTGCGTCACCTTTAGGTGTTGTTGTGACGCCTTTCCCGTTCCATCGCATTTCCTGTATAGCAGTAAAGTCGGCCTTGTACTTTTCAAGTACGTCTGCGAAGACTGCACCTTCTCTATAAAGAGATTAATACAGAACAAAAGAAAAAACTACCAATAAGTTTTATTTAAAGAAACAACAGTAACATCATTGCCGTCACTATAGTATTTTCCCTTCGTTGTGGGTGTACAACTTTGCACCAGATATTTTTCGACTATCTTCTGATTTTGCGGAAATTTTAAAGCTGCGGCCACAATATCCCATATAAAAAATTTCACCAGAATTTTGTCGGTATAGGTCCATGTCTTCATATATGACCAAAATATTATAAGATGGACAAAATATACCTTGCAAAAATCAGACAGTATATGTCCACGTTTTGGTATAGCCCCCATATAAAGGAACCACCAGATTTAAGATTTTTTTATATTTGAACATTTTAGCCAAATTTTGCGAAATTGAATTTTTTAGTCTAGGACAAAAAACCTCAACGCAGAAACTTGTCAATATAAATTAATTATCGTCAGTTAAATTATTCCGGTCCTCCTTAAAGTAGAGGAAGAGCTCAGTACTTTCGTAAACGAAAAGAAACTAATTGTTCCTATTTACTTCACTACGGTCGTGGTTGTTGTCTATTGAACTGCAAATCAAGTTGTTCAGAGCGTATGATAAACAACAGCATTTAATACCCCAAAATGTATACGCGTATGTGTTCGTATTTATTACAAATTTAAATAATCTAATATATAAAAGACAATGTGTGTATGTTACTATGTTTGTATGTTTGTATGTTCCGAATAGACTCAAAAACGGCTGAACATATTTGCTTGAAAATTTCAGATAATGTACAGGGAACACCGGTGGTGAAAATAGGCTATATATTTCTTGAATGGTCGTCGCGGAAGTGAAATATCGCGGTCATTCCAAATTATTCAAAAACGAAAAGACTCAAAAACGGCTGAATAGATTTTTTGGAAAATTTCCGATAATGTACTGGGAACACCGGTGGTGAAAATAGGCTATATATTTTCTTAAATGGTCGTCGCGGAAGTCAAATATCGCGGTCATCCTAAATTATTCAAAAATGTACTATTTCAGATAGTATAGCAAATTTTAGTAAGCGTGACTATAAAACCGCTATAACACTGGCTTCTATGTGTGGGATAACGCGGTCAACGCCATAAAATCCCGATAACTTGAGATGTCACGATAAAGCAATTCCGAAAAATCGATTGGGAAATCTTATAAAATTTTGTATGTGAAGTTTTTAGGTCTGAGAATAGGTCGTAATCTATTTATTTAACCCGCTAAGTGTAGTGACCGGTGGTCCTCCCCACAATTTTTTAAGAAAACCGCGAAATTCAAGATACTTTTTAATATATTGTTTACAAATTGTTTGCAATGCTATGGTAATTACGTCGTCGCGGAAGTGAAATATCGCGGTCATCCCAAAAATTTCAAAAATGTATTATTTCAATTAATTAGAACGTTCGTAAGCTGTTTTTATACGACTAAGAGTAGTGACCGGTGGTCCTCCCCTACAATGTTTTTAATAAAATCTGAAATCGCGGTCATCACAAAATTTTCAAAAATGTATTATTTCAATTAATATACATAATTTTAGTAAGCGTGACACAAAAATGATATAAACACTACACCATTTTCAACTGTAATTCAGAAAATACCAGTTGTAATTCAGACATTTTTTTGAAATTCAGATGTTTTATTTGTAATTCAGACATTATATTTGTAATTCAGATATTCCGTTTCAAATTCAGAATACTTCATTTGAATTTCAGATTTTCCATTTGAATATCAGAAATTCCATTTGAAATTCAAAATAGTGCAATTGATATTCAGATATTCCATTTGAAATTCGGAATTTCCATTTGATATTCAGAATTTTTCTATTGATATTCCGAATTTCCATTTGAAATTCAGGAATTCCATTTAAAATTCAGATATTCCATTTTAAATTCAGAACACGTCAATTGAAATTCAGATTTTTCATTTGAAATTCAGAAATTCAATTTGAAATTCAGAATACATCAATTGAAATTCAGAAATTTTCAATTGAAATTCAGAAATATTCAATTGAAATTCAGAAAATAATCTATTAAACATATTTTTAATAATATATTGAGTTTTATTTACATTAACAAGAAAAACAGCGACTAAAGTGATGATAAGATTATAAATAAAATGGCGGAAAATTAAGAATGCATAACAATGACAATACAACGCATATAATCAAAATCAATATACTAAGTAAATACATAGTGTTAACAGTTATAAACAAATATAAAATAATCTATCGTCCCACCGGTATATCTTCCAGAGATAGGGCTTCTTCGCGGAATGTTGAGGAGTGTTGAATGGCTCGACTGCAGTCGCCGACACTAATAGTTAACAAAGCTTCGTCTATTGCAGATTCCAAATATTGCAACCTCTGCTGACCGATGTTTGTTGGTGTCACGGTTGGAATGACCAAATTCCCTTTAACATAAGTTTATATTTTACCCCATATAATTTCGATTAGGTTTAATTGAGGATAATAAGGTGCTAATAGTAAAACAGACGCGGGGGATTGCAAAAATATTTCCTCCAATCTATTGTGACATGGAGCGTTAGCCACAGCAAGAACGAGTTCCGACAATTGGTTCCCCATTTCCACCCACTTGGACAAAACCGACTGGACCCACTCTTTTGCATCGTTTCCTCTGAATGCTCCATGGCGTCGATCGATTTTTATTATGCCGCACGCGCCTTTTGGGAGAATTTGCACTGCCCTAGTACCAGTGCGAGACCATCCGTGGCACCTTTTGCAAAAAAGGTTAAAATTGGTTTCGTCCATAAAAATTACCTGCTTTTCCTCTCGTATATATTCATTTAGTTTTCATCGACTTCTGCTCCTGATAGTATATTTGGTTTTTTACCACCACGTGGTTTTGGCTCTTCATACATTCGAAGACTAAAAATCCTATGGACACTATCTTCTTAGGAATAATGTGAAGTTAATTTTAATTTGTTATTAGTATTCTGAATTGTAAATGAAATGTTCTGAATTTCAATTGAAATATTCTGAATTTCAAATGGAAGATCTGAATTTCAAATGAAAATTCTGAATTTCAATTGACGTGTTCTGAATTTAAAATGGATATTCTGAATTTAAAGTGATATTTTCTGAATTTAAAGTGGAAACTCGGAATTTCAATTGATATTTTCTGAATTTAAAGTGGAAAATCTGAATTTCAAATGGAATTTACGAATATCAATTGAAATTTTCTGAAATTTAAATGAATTATCTGAATTTAAAATGGAATTTCTGAATTTAAATTGACGAGTTCCGAATTTCAAATACAATTTCTGAATTTCAAATGGAATATCTGAATTCCAAATATAATGTCTGAATTACAAATAAAACATCTGAATTTCAAATAAAATGTCTGAATTACAACTGGTATTTTCTGAATTACAGTTGAAAATGGTGTAGCTTCAACAAGTGGTAGTGGCCGGAGGTAGTGACCGGAGGTTCTCCTTCAAAATTTAAAAAAAAATCTGAAGTCCATGATATTTTTGAACGTATTGTTTACAGATTGTTTGCAATACTACTGTAATTACCGTCTTGACCCTGAATGGTCTTCGCGGAAGTGAAATATCGCGGTCATCACAAAATGTTCAAACATTTATTATTTCAGATAATATACATAATTTTGCGTGCCTAAAAAATGCTATAAACGCTGAACACTAAACAATAAGTTAGATAGCGCGATTAACTCCACATTTTGGAATACAGTAAAATCCCGATAACTTGAGATGTCACTATCCCGAGGTTAAATCCACCAAAAATAGCGAAAATCAGGCGCCACCCTTCTATGGGAGCTATATCAAAACGAGGACATATACTGAAAATTCTCTGCAAGACTGTTTACGACCACCAAAAGTGACTATATCTCCAAACTATTGAAAATCGGGAGGTACTGCTTTATGGGAGCTATATCAAAACGAGAACCTATAACTGTTGCATACCGAGCCCAACTAAAAGGCGTGTCTTTCGGTCGATACGAATATTTATGCTCTCCTCTTTAAATTACATTAAAACCAAGTTTTAGCCATTTCGGTGTGATAAAGATGTTAAATCGTCAAAAATAGCGAAAATCAGCCGGTAACGTTCTATGGGAGCTATATCAAAACGTGGACCTATACTGACAATTCTCTGCAGTAATAATTACGACTCAACCAAGACCAACAATCCAATATATAGCAATGATAATTGACGTGCACCGATCATTATATGTGGGTCACAAAGTGCTTTAAACTGTCAATTTATGGTGAAGGGTATAATAAAAGAGATTTTATATCTTAAATTTAGGGGATACCTGGATACATGGAATTTATGTCAAAAACATTGATTTATATTATGAAGTTTCTAGAGGGATGCCTAATTATGGCTGTATCAATGCTGGATAGATAACTAAAGTTTACACGGAGAACCCAATAAAACTCAATTGTCGTTTGTTGGTAATTGAATCAGTTGAAAACGGCTGGAGCGATTTGGATAATTTTTTGTGGAAATGTTAGTCATAGTCCAGTTTAGGTTTTTATGCAAAAAAAAAATTGGCCACACCCACTTATCAGCCCACTTTTATAAATATGTTATATCTACGAAGCTGCTCAATAGATTTTCCTGAAATTTTCAGGGAACGTAGAGTGATGGCCCCCGGTTGAAATAGGCTACATATTTGGTTTCAATTTTTGTAAAAATGCAATATTTGCAACAATAACAAATGTATCGCTTTGAAAATTAACTTCCAAGTCAATGGCGATTGCGTCTCCGACCTTGCGTGCTTATTTGGGGCATTAAGACTGGACAACGCCCACTTTTTTAAATATGTTATATCTACGAAACTACTGAATCGATTTTCCTGAAACTTTCAGCGAAAGTACAGGGTTGGTCCCCGATAAAAATAGGCTACATATTTTTTGACTTGCATTTTGTAAAAATGCAATATTTGCAACAAATACGAATGTATCGGATTGGAAATTTATTTGCGAGTTAATGGCGATTGTGTCTCCAACCTTACGTACTTATTTTGGGACTTAAGATCAGACCACGCTCACTTTCTAATTAGGTTATATCTACAAAACTACTAAAGGGATTTTCAAGAAAATCGCGATTTGTCTAAACTTTTAAATCTTTATAAATAAAAATCAAATATCGTTCGTTGGTAATGGCATCAGTTGAGAACGGCTGGACCGATTTCGACTTGGGTTTTTATGCAAAGAAAATTTGACCATGCCCACTTTTACGCTCACAATTTTTTCTTACAATTTTTATCATTTCTACAAAAAATACTGAACCGATTTTCCTCAAACTGCCAGGGAATGTACAGAGATGGCCCCCGCTTAAAATAGGCTACAAATTCAGTTGAATTTCGGAAAGGGCGGGGTACTTCCCTTATTTCCCTTTTTTAGAAATGTTATATTTACAATAATTACGAATGTATCTATTTGGAAGTTAATTTGCGAGACAATTGTGGTTGTGTCTCCGACCTTACCTACTTTTTTAGGAACCAAATACTTGACCACACCCACTTTTTAAAATAAGTTACATCTACAAAACTACTGAACCGATTTTCCTGAAAATGTCAGGGAATCTACGGGCATATTTTCTTGAATTTTGAAGGGGGCATATTTAAAAAAACGCCTAACCTTTATGAATGAAAATCAAATGCTGTCATAACCCAACTTAGGTTTTTTGGAAAGAAAAGTTTACCACGCCCCCGAAACCAGGTTACATATTTTAATGAATTCCAGAGGGGGCGGGGTACCTCCTCTATGCGATATTTAAAAGAAAACGTTATAATTGCAAAAATGATGTATGTATTATGTATGTATAGGGGCCTATAGGCCCGACCACGCCTGTTTTTTTAATATGTCATAACTCCAATACTACTGAAGGGTTTTCCATAAAATTTGCAGCAAAAGCTCAAAGTTTGCCGTTGTTATATTTTATGATTTTCGGAAGAGGTGGGGTACCTTCCCCATGCCTTTCTGTTAAACGCTATATGTATAAGCCAAACTTATGATTATATCGATTTCGGCATACATCTTGGTAGGCAATGAAGTTGTGTGCACCCTAGGAGACAAAATACCGGACCAGGCCCACTCTTTTCAAAACATTATTTTTCCAAAAGTACTGAACCTAATTTTCAAAAAATGTTGAGGAATGTCCCGTGGTCCAAAATGCTGTATATTTGTAGACGAATTTCGGGGCCTATTATTTTATAATCGCTATATTTGCTAAACTTATGAGTGCATCAGGTTGCAAATTAGTTTTCGAGACAACGGTGATAGCTCCCCCGATCAAGAAAAACTATATATTTACAAATGTACTTAAATGGTGAGGTTCAACGGTCCATCAGCCATTTAACAATTTTTTTTAACTTTTATAATTAGTTCGCTTTAGGATAAAGACAGGGACATGGACGATAATAAATCCTAAAAGGCACAAATTGGCGAAAAAATCCGACAAAGTCCGTAAGAGAAAAGAAAGTTTACAGACAAAATCTGTTGATAAAAATCCTTCTCGGTTTGACAATGGACGAAAAAGTGAGGTAGAAAATACCTATTTTTGAAGTTTCAAGCATAAAGTTGATAAAAGTTGTCAGTAAAACTCATTACGACGGGCCAGCAACGCGGACCGGGGTCTGCTAGTTTATTATAAAATTTATCAAATTTATATAATTGCACATTCCAATTTGACTGCAAATTTTAGTTTAAGGCACTTCGTTTACATTATCATATTTGAGTTACGTAAAAGCATTAAATTTCTTAAATTAAATTGTGCTTCATCACAAAGACCAACACAAATAAATTTTCCTACCAACCACATGTTTTCACTTATCATGTCCTGCATAAAAATTGCTAGCTTTGCAACTCTTTTTCTTTTGAACTCACTTGCAGCCCTGCTCTTGCCGCAAACTATGCTAGACAACGACTTAGTCAGCTAGGCAACCAGTCATAGCCATCGTCGCCGTTATAGTCTCATCGTCAGTCGTCTGTGCTAGATTGTATAACATTTTAATCCTGCTTAATAATTAGTTATTTTGCAACAACTACAAAAACAAGCAACTACTAAAAACTGACACTATCACTACAACAACAACAAAAACAACAACTAAAGCATGTATATAGATAGAAATAAACACTCACACACATGGAAACAATTCAAAAGTCCTTCGGTGGTATCTTGTGTACATTGTTGGTAGTAGCGGCGGATTGTTCACTACTCTGCAACGTGCTTAGAAAATTTAATTCTAATACAGACAGCAAAAAAAGAATGAAATTATTTGGCACGGGAAATAAGCCAAGGAGTCAGGGGGAAAGAGCGAACAACCGGAGGTTCCAGTAGTTACTTGGTCGATATCTAGCACAAGTACGAATATGAAGTATGTAGAAACAACTCTGGTAGCTGAAAAAATTCCTACACAAATACTTGTAGCATGAAGATATCGCGTTTCTTTGCCAACCGCACACTTGTCAATTTTTTTCTAAACGAGAGGTAAAAGAAAATATAAACGGGAAGAAAAAACTCAAGTTAAATTAAATATTATTAGTATGAGGAACGATGCAATGAAATAACACGAAAACTAAATTTTCAATTAAAGCGAAAAAACATTACAGGAATTGAATGACGACCACTTATGAATGCAGGTTGAGTGCGAATGATATATTATTGGACTTAAAAATGTACCAAGCGTGGTGTTTTAGTTCATTATATTTTGGAGGAAATATTATTATTTAATTTGTCGAAAAAATTATGTGTAATAGTTATTTCAACACTTCTTCGCCATTCGGAGTCTATAAGTCTTGCTACAAGAAAATTAATTTTTATTACTAATGATTTATTCGACTTTGTTATTTTTCATTTGTTACAATATCTGATAGTAGTCGATTAACGGTTGTATATGTAAATCACGTTAAAAATACGTTTAAGGGAATATGGAATAAAACACACCCGCAAACGTCTTAAGCAGTCTTTAAAACATAGCTCGTCACCATGGCACTATAGGTAATTTGGCCTGTTTTTGAGGCAAAAATTAATAGCGGTGGACTTATGGGCTATTTATACATTTTTAATGCTTTATATGCCAAAAAGTTTGTAACGCATCGAATCACCAAATTTTTGGTGTTGATGAAGGCCCCGGAGGGGAAGAAGCCTATTGATTTTGGTGATGGTCGGATAATATTCAGGGGTCGGAATGGGCAAAAAACTTATTTGGAGAAGAGTCACAATTTTTTTCAAAGCTAATATCTCCGCTTCTATATGGGGTATATCAAAAGCCTATTGATTTTGGTGATGGTCGGATAATATTCAGGGGTCGGAATAGGCAAAAAACGTATTTGGAGAAAAAGTCAACGTTTTATTTCAAAGCAAGAGCAAAATCTGCTAATAAAAGTAGAAAATATCACCTTTGCAACGATGTAACGTAGGTTGTCGTAGGTGGTCAAACAACGAAGATATCGCAATAACCGCTAATAGAACCCAACTTTTCATTTTTGCGATTTTAATAGTAATGACTAATATCACAGCTTTGGTTGGGGACCTTCCAAAAGCAAAGTCTGACTATGAAAGTAGAAAGCCCCATCTTTACAGTGATGCTAAGTAGGTTGACGTAGGTGGCCAAATAAAGGACATATCGCAATAGTCGGTAATACATCTCATTTTTTATTTATTTTTTTTTAATCACGCACACGTCGAAATTTCGATTGGATTGTCACGAAGTTTTGGGTGTTAATGAAGGTCCCCAAGAGAAAAAACCTATTGATTTTGGTAATGGTTGGATATTTTTCAGGGGTCGGTATGTGAAAAAAAATTATTTGGAGAAAAGGCCAACGTTTTATTTAAAAGCGAATATCTCTCTTCTGTAAGAGTTATATCGAAAGCAAAACCTTGCGAGGAAAGTAGAAAATATCACCTTTACAACAATGTGAAATAGTTTGTCAAAGGTGGTAAAACAACAAAGAAATCGCAAGAGTCGGTTGTTGTTGTTGTTGTAGCAGCTAGAAACCTACGTATAAGCATAGGTTTTTGCTGTGTTGGCAGCCGCTGGCCGAAACACAATAGTTTCGGGTCAATCCGGTACGAAAGAATCCCTTTTTCCATTTTTTGTGCAATCACACAACAAGTAGGAATTTTGATCTGATCATCACGAAATTTTGGGGGTTGAGGGGGTCTCACAGAGAAAGAAGCCTATTGATGGTTGGCGTATATCACTTTTCCACTTTTTTGAGTTGTGCTGACGATGCACTTAGATGCGTTTCAACAAAATTGACCTGTATTAATGAAGACATTCAGAGCAAAGGCGCTAAGCTATCACAATTTTAATTGTTAACGTTCTTATGTTAGCTCACTACCTTTAACGGGTTTCAAAGACAGGTCAGGGTTCACTTGAGATGAAAGAGGACCCAAGATAAGTCATGGGTTTTGACATGTTAAAACCGATCTGGGTCGTTGCTTGGTATCTTTCATCCCCTACGACACCCTCAACACCCAATCCCAAATGAATTAGTTAATTCCCCGTACCACATTTTGTGAATGAACGACGATTTTTCGAAAATTACTTTAATTTATTTTTATTTTAATAATATAATAATAATTGTTCCACAACATCCCATAGGGACAAGGGAGACTTCTCTCATATCAATGAGTGCACCCCGATTCATATTAGCTCAATGATATGGGACCTACAGTTTATCGCCGAGTCCGAACGGCGTGTCTAAGACACCACTTTTGTAGAGAAGTTTTACATGGCTGAAATACTCAGGAAATGTCGCCAACATTACTGAGGGGTATTTTGCCACCGTTGAAAAGTGTTTTGATGTTGCCTGGCCGGGGAATCGAACCCACGACCTTATGTGTGCAAGGCGGGTGTGCATACCATTGCACCACGGTGGCACCCATTTTTATTTTATTTTAAACTACCCATTTTTATTTTAAACTACACCTTTTTCACATGTAATTCGAAACATTCCAGTTGTAATTCGTAACATTTCATTTGTATTTCGATTATTCTATTTGTAATTCGTAACATTTTATTTGTAATTCGAGAATTCCATTTGTAATTCGAATTATTTCATTTGTAATTCGAATTATTCCATTTGTAATTCGAATTATTCCATTTGTTATTCGAATTATTCCACTTGAAATTCGAATTATTCCATTTGTAATTCGAATTATTCCATTTGAAATTCGAATTATTCTATTTGTAATTCGAATTATTCTATTTGTAATTTGAATTATTTTATTTGTAATTCGAATTGTTTTATTTGTAATTCGAATTATTCCACTTGTAATTCGAATTATTCCAATTGAAATTACAAATAGAATAATTCGAATTACAAATGAAATAATTCGAATTTCAAATGGAATAATTCGAATTACAACTAAAACAATTCGAATTGCAAATAAAATAATACGAATTACTAATAGAATCATTCGAATTACAAATAGAATAATTCGAATTTCAAATGGAATCATTCGAATTACAAATGGAATAATTCGAATTTCAAATGGAATAATTCAAATTACAAATGAAATAATTCGAATAACAGATAGAATAATTCGAATTACAAATGGAATAATTCGAATTACAATTGAAATGTTTCGAATTACAAATGGAATTCTCGAATTACAAATAAAATGTTACGAATTACAAATGGAATTCTCGAATTACAACTAAAATGATTCGAATTACATCTGAAAAAGGTGTATTTGTAATTTGAATTATTTTATTTGTAATCGGAATTATTTTATTTGAAATTACAAAGAAAATCATTCGAATTACAAATAAAACAATTCGAATTACAAATAAAATAATTCGAATTTCAAATGGAATAATTCGAATTACAAATAGAATAATTCGAATTTCAAATGGAACAATTCGAATTACAAATAGAATAATTCGAAATTCGAATTACAAATAGAATAATTCGAATTACAAATGGAATAATTCGAATTACAATTAAAATGTTTCGAATTACAATTGGAATTCTCGAATTACAAATAAAATATTACGAATTACAAATGGAATTCTCGAATTACAAATAAAATATTACGAATTACAAATGCAATTCTCGAATTACAACTAAAATGATTCGAATTACATCTGCCCCGAATAAATATAATGGAATGCCATAATTATATTAACGTTTTTAATACTTTAACGAATAAATATAGGAGATATGAAGGTTTTATATACCTATTCAGGGTTGTTATGGAACTACTATTGTGTTTTTGTATGTTTCAGGAGGTAACACTCCTCCGAAAGCTTTTCCGCCTAAATAAAACATAAAACTCTTAATGATATGGTACTTAAGAGCTGTAGCCTTGGTCAATTCCTTCCCAACTATAAGTATTTGTGTAAATAATGATGACTTCTACTGACTGCTAAGTCTTCAAAATTTCATTGAAATTGAACATACGTAACAAAAACATGAAATCGACCGAAAATATATATGGGAGCTATATTCCTATATGAACCGATCTCGATATAATTTGTCAAATTTATTTTTAGACCAAGTCCCGTCTCACTTTCCAAATTTCATTGAAATTGAACATACGTAGAGTGCATAAAATACAGAAAATCAGCCAAAAATATATATGGGAGCTATATTCAAATCTGAACCGATTTCGATATAATTTGTCCCATTTATTTCTAGAACGAATTCCGTCACGCTTTCCAAATTTCAGAGAAATTGGACATATATAATGTGTCCAAATAACATATAGCGTGTTTGATGCATCAAATACAGAAAATGGGCCGAACATATATACAGAAGCTATATCCAACTCTGAACCGATTTCGATATAATTTGGCACATTTATTTATATACCAAGTTCTGTAACACATTCTAAATTTCAGCGAAATTGGACATATATAGCGTGCTTGGTGCATAAAATACAGGAAATCGGTCGAAAATATATATGGGAGCTATATTCAAATCTGAACCGATCTCGATATAATTTACCAAATTTATTACTAGAACAAATTCCGTCAGACCCTCCAAATTTCAGCGAAATTGGACGTATATAGCGTGTTTGGTGCATCAAATGCGGAAAATCGGCCGAAAATATATATGTGAGCTATATCCAAATCTGAACCGATTTCGATATAATTTGACACTTTTATTTCTAGACTAAGTTCTGTAACACATTCCAAATTTTATCGAATTTTGACATGTATCGCGTGTTTGGTGCACCAAATGCGGAAAATCGGCCGAAAATATATATGGGAGCTACATCCAAATCTGAACCGATTTCGATATAATTTGGCACATGTATTTCTAGTCCAGTCACACGTTCCAAATTTTATTGAAATTGGATATAAATAGCGTGTTTGGTGCCTCAAATACATGAAATCGGCAGAAAATATATATTGGAGCTATATCCAAATCTGAACCGATTTCGATATAATTTGGCACATTTATTTCTAGACCAAGTTCCGTTACACATTCAAAATTTCAGCGAAATTGGACATATATAGCGTGTTTGGTGCCTCAAATACATGAAATCGGCTGAAAATATATATTGGAGCTATATCCAAATCTGAACCGATTTCGATATAATTTGGCACATTTATTTCTAGACCAAGTTCTGTAACACATTCCAAATTTCAGCGAAATTGTTTGGTGGATAAAATAAGGAAATCGGCCGAAATATATATGTATATGGGAGCTATATCCAATTCTGAACTAATCTCCATATAACTTGGAACATTTATTTCTAGAACAAATATAAAATTTCAGCGAAATTGGACATATATATCGTGTTTGGTGCATAAAATATGGAAGTTTACCGAAAATATATGTGTATGGGAGCTATATCCAAATCTGAACCGATTTTGATATAATTTGGCACGTTTATTTCCAGACCAACTTCCGTCACACATTCCAAATTTCCATTGAAATTGGACATAAATAACATGTTTGGTACATAAAAAAGGAAATCGGCCGAAAATATATGTGTATGAGAGCTATATCCAAATCTGAACCGATTTGAATATAGTTTGGTAAATTTATTTCTACATTAAATTCCGTCACACATACAAAATTTGGAGATTGTATCTGTAATAGTTCTAACGATATTTGCATACAAAATCTAAATGTTTTGTAGGTACCTCTGGTTTTGATGCTATATCTCCAGATCAAAGCGAAATTCCAAAAAATGATATAGCCTATTTTCATTCCAGGCCATGTAGCAATGTACCCTAAACATTTCAGTAAAATCTGTTCAGCGGTTTTCGAGTCTATAAGGCACAAACAAACAAACAGACAGACAAACAAATTTCAATTTTATATATATAGACTAGCAAAATGCCCGCTACTTTGTATGCGGAAAAGGAATAATATACAAATAAACAATATATAATATGATGAACAGTGAAAATTTTGATGTACTAATATTTATCTGAATTGATATTTAATTTCATTTAAGCACTGTTCGTACACGTTTTGTTCGATTTTCTAAAAATACCTCTAAATTTCAACAGCGGCCAACATTTTAAATTCCAGTCCATGTTTTATTGGACCGGTATGGGTATTTTGAAAAATTTATCCACATTTTCCAACCGAATTTTGGAATTTGTGATATCAAAATGTAGAAA
This sequence comes from Musca autumnalis, assembly GCF_047663935.1. Lineage (NCBI taxonomy): Eukaryota > Metazoa > Arthropoda > Insecta > Diptera > Muscidae > Musca > Musca autumnalis. Next base: position 249,003,136 of record NW_027411755.1, on the reverse strand, counting down.
ACCTTTATTCATTTTGAGACATTTTATTTTAGGACTTTTTGTTCTCAGAGTGTAAAAACTCTCTTGTGAAACATTAGCCACATAGATTTTCCTTTTTCAAATGAACTTACTATAAAGTTCAGAATAGACAACAAAAATAAAAAAAAATTTGTTGAAAAGATACGTTTGACTTGTTGACTTCTTCAGTACTTTATTTAGAAAACGAATTCGTGTTAACATAAAAACAATAGTACACTATCCCGAACAATTTTTTTTTTTTTAAATTTAGGACCTTAACCCAATGCCAATGGTATTACATGTTGGAACCTTTCATACACTTAAAGGTAGATTTAAATAAACCTTCTGATCCTGATCCTCTGATCTCAACTGTGATGCTCATAACAAATTTCATTTATCGATTCACACAATACCAGTGCTTCATTATTTCGTATTATTTAATACTTCTAGTACACTTATTGCACGACCACCTCTAACAATGAACCAATAACAAACTTATTGCATCTTTTTCACACACTAATTATATAATTCCAGCTTCAATGCTACACCCAACGTCAAATTTAATACCGTTTGGTACATTTCCTATTCCTCAATAAATCAGCCAGCCCTCAGCCCAATTTCAGAATGTCTATGCATTTCAAAAAATCCGTATCTAAACACCAAAACATACCCTTATAATACAATTCGAAATTTCACCTTTATCCCTTCATGCAACACCAAACTGGTACCAAATTTAGTACTTATAATATGTATCAGTTTCAAAAATTACTTCCTTATATCCAAACCGCGATTTAGTATTTTTCGTATACATAATTTCCAAAACTTCCTCTATATCTCCACTATAAACGCCAACTGCTATACTAATACCGAATTTCACAATTTCAGCTCTACCCCTTTACACGATAACAATTTGAACCAAATTCTGTGCCAGTTTAGTAATTTGCCATTTAGTAATTTTTGTACACTTATTGTACGTATATCCAGAACCACAACCTTACACACCAACAGCGGCTATAATACCAAATTTCTGAATTCTAGCTCTATTCATAATACAATTAATTATTTTTGTATGAAAATACAAATTTTAATTACTATCTCCTACAGTTATTTCGAATTTTTAAGGATTCTACCTCTATCCGTTCACCCAAATCTAAATTGTACCAAATTTAGTACCATTTTGTACTTTTCCTAACCATAAGTACAAACTTCCAATGCTAGTCCAGTCCTACACTCCAACAGTGATCTAAATTCCAAATTTCATCTATCTCCGTTCACCCAAATACAAATTATTCCATATTTAGTACCAGTTAGTACTTTTCGCACACATATGTACGAATTTCCAAAACCAACTCAAACCTACACTCCAACAGTAATCTTAATTTCAAATATCAGGATTCCAGCCGTTCAGCCAAATCTAAATTGAACCAAACATAGCACTATTTAGTACTTTTCGTACCCATAAGTACGAATTTCCAAAACTACCTCAATCCTACAGTCCAACAGTAATCTTAATTCCAAATTTCAGGATTCCAGCTCTATCCGTTCACCCAAATCCAAATTGTACCAAATTTAGTACCATTTAGTACTTTCCGTACCCATAAGTACGAATTTCCAAAACTACCTCAATCCTGCACACCAATAGTAAAGTTAATTCCAAATTTCAGGATTCCAACTCTATCTGTTCACCTAAATCCAAATTGTACCAAATTTAGTACTTTACGTACCCATAAGTACGAATTTCCAAAAACTTCCTCAATCTTACACTCCAACAGTAATCTTAATTCCACTTTTAGGATTCCAGCCCTTTCCGATTACCCAAATCCAAATTGTACTAAATTTAGTGGGTACTTTCCGTACCCATAAGTACGAATTTCCAAAACTTCATCAAACTCTAACTCCATCAGTAATATTAAATCCAAGTTTCAGAATTCCAGCTCTATCCGTTCACCCAAATCCAATTAGTACCAAATTTAGTACTTTCCGTACCCATAAGTACGTATTTCCAAAACTTCCTAAATCCCTAACTCCAACAGCAATCGTAAATCCAAATTTCAGGATTCCAGCTCTATCCGTTCATACAAATCCAATTTGTACCAAATTTAGTGCTTTCCGTACTTATTACTACGAATTTCCAAAACTACCTCAATCTTACACTTCAAAAGTAAATTTAACTTAAAATTTCAGGATTCCAATTCTATCTGTTCACCAAATCCAAATTGTACCAAATTTAGTACCATTTTGTACTTTTCGTACTCATAAGTAAGAATTTCCAAAACTACCCCCATATCTCAATTTTACACTTCAACGGCGATCTAAATTCCAAAATTCAGGATTCCAGCTATATCCGGTCACCCAAATCCAAATTGTGCTAAATTTAGTACCATTTAGTAATTTTAGTACTCATAAGTATGAATTTCCAAAACTACCCCCACATCTCAATCCTACACTTCACAGCAATCTAAATTCCAAATTTTAGGATTCCAGCTCTATCCGTTCACCCAAATCCAAATTCTACCATATTGAGTACATTTAGTACTTTACGTACTTATGGGTACGAATTTCCAAAACTTCCTCAATCCTCAATCGAACAGTAATCTTAATTTCATTTTTCAGGATTTCAGCCTTATCGTTCAACTAAATCTAAATTGTGCCAAATTTAGTACCATTTAGTGCTTTCCGTACCCATAAGTACTAATTTCCAAAACTATCTCAATACTACACTCCAAAAGTAATTTAATTACAAATTTCAGGATTCCAGCTCTATCCGGTCACCCAAATCCAAATTGTACCAAATTTAGTACCATTTTGTACTTTTCGTACTCATAAGTAAGAATTTCCAAATCTACCCTAATATCTCAATTTTACACTTCAACGGCAATCTAAATTCCAATTTTCAGGATTCCAGCTCTATCCGTTTACCCAAATCCAATTTGAACCAAATTTAGTACCATTTAGTACTTTTCGAACACTACGAATTTCCAAAACTTCCTCAATTCTTCACTCCATCAGTAATCTATTTCCAAAATTTCAGGTTTCCAGGTCTATCCGGTCACCCAAATACAAGATGTACTAAATTTAGTACCATTTAGTACTTTTTGTGCACTTAAGTACCAATTTCCAAAACTACCCCCATATCTCAGTCCTATACTCCGTCAGTAGTCTTAATTCCAAATTTCAGGTTTCCAGCTCTATCCTTTCCCCCAAATATAAATTGTACTAAATTTAGTACCATTCACTACTTTTCTTACAGATGAGTACGAATTTCCCAAACCATTTCCTTTTATAAACACCACTTTCCAACCTTCATTTACATACCAAATTCCAAGTTTCTAGCTAAATCCGTTCAAAATATACAACTGGTACTAAATTTTGTATCTTTTAGTACTTTTCGTACACTTAGAGGTCGAATTTCCAAAAACCCCTTGGTACATCTTTCTAAGTCTCCATCAGTTACCCACATTCCAAATTTCAGAATTCTAGCTCTTCCCGTTTGCCTAATACAAAGGGTACCATATTTAGTACCTTTTAGTACTTTTCGTACCCTTCTAGGTCGAATTTCCAAAAACCCAGCCTTATCTCACCCCTACACCCCGACAGCAACCCGCAGTCAAAATTTCAGCTTTCTAGCTTCAGCGGTTTCGTCTGGGCGATGATATGTCAGTCACTCACTCAGTCACTCAGTCACTCAGTAACTCACTCACTCACTAAGCTCTTTTATATATATAGATGTAGATGATTTTAAATGTAACTTTTATTTTGCGTAAAAACCATAAATAAACAAGTAAGAGAAGTCTATAGTCGGACGGAGCCGACCATGGGATACCCTATACCACTATCCCTGGACAATCTCTCCCCACGGAACTTATTTTCAATGATTGTGATATATCAGAGATGTAATGTATAATACTTTTGACCAAAACCAAAAAGTTATCTAGCATGACAAAGACATTTTTGTAGCAGGAAAGGAAAATTTAGTTTACACAAAATAAAATGTAATGAAACCCACTTATGTAGTACTACTACTTCCGTTGTTTAACCGCTACGTTATTGAAATTTTTACCAATTTCACACAAAAGTTTCAGTCCATTTAACCCGCTAAGTATTATCTGATCCTCACGTTGGTTTGTAAGCTTCATCTTCATCATAAACTCAAACTTTGTTTAAAATTTTGCGGGTTATTATTTTGGCCTACAGTGCCGCTACAAAATTCGTTAAAATTTTGTTTTTGGTCCATTTCATCCCCTGAACATTTCACGATCATCACCAAAAACTAATAATTTCTATTCTGGCCCAAACCCACCCTCCTTAAAAAATTCGTTACAATCGGTCCATAATTGCGACCTTAAGCTTGTTTACAGTTTTTAATGGACGGACACACATCGCTAAATTGCTTTATCTCGTCGAGATATGAATTTTGGCATACCAAATAAGGGGTCTAGGATGAATATTTCGTGGTGTTACATAAACTTTTGGAGATACAATATGTAGCATGGGATAAACATGTGGTGCTCTACACAGAACCCATTATATATTAGGCAGTAGGCCCGTTATCTAGCAAACACTTTATTGCAATTTACATTAGAGGAAAGGTCATATGTATAATTCCTCAAGGAATTAAAATATCGACAAAAATAAAATTGTTATATTTTTCATACAAAAGTAATGGTCCATTTCACCCGCTAAAGAATATCAGATCATCATTCAAAATTGTAGGCATCTTTTTCGACCTATACTCTTACCCGGTGCAAAATTTCGTGACTATTGATGTATAATTGCGACTTCTAGCGAGTTTATTACTACACTACAAACAAATAACGGAATATATTAGGCTGTAACTCTGTTATCTGATCATGCACACCAACATAATTGGCATCAATTGAAAGGTCAAGCGTTTCACTTTCATGTATATCTCACTTGTCCGGAATGTCACTTCCAGGAATTAAGATATAAGCTGTATATTAAAAATGTTCACAATTTTCACACAAACGTTTTGGTCCATTTAACCCTCTAAATATTATCCGATCGCCATCTCAAATTGCAAGCTACTCCTTTGTGATATATTCTTACCTTATTTAAAATTTCGCGTTGATCGGACTATTATTGAGACCTACAGAGCCGCTAGAAAATTGGATAAATATTATGTGTTTGGTCCATTTCACCCGCTAAATATGTCACGATCATCACCAATAAGAATAGGGATCTATTCTGATCTGAACCCGACCTCCATACAAAATTTCGTGACGATCGGTCCATAATTGCGGCCTGGAGCGTGTTTACAATTTATAATGGACAGACGGACGGACGGACACACATCTTAAAATCGCTTTATGTCGTCGAGATATGAAGAATGGTATACCACATTGGGGTCTCCGACGAATATTTCGCGGTGTTACATGAATTTTTACCAAAACAAACTTATAATACCCTTTTCCACATTGTGGTATAGGGTATAAAAATAACAAGTAAAACTTATCAGTCGGCATTAACAATAGAGATAAATCGTCAGAGATCTTGCGAGGTTTCCCAATTCATCACGCTGTTCTGGTTTCCAGAACGGTATAATAAACACACTAAGCCACCACGTAAACCATCCAAAACCAACTCATGTTCTAACTGTTTTATATTTTCTTAACTTCTTAACTTATTTAAGTTACCTCTACCGCATAATGGCCTTATTCCGTTAAAATGTTATGGGCGGAAGTTAACCGGGGTAGAGTGTATAATGTTGTGACCATAGTTCACTGTTGAAATTTGCACTGGAGTTTCTTTTTCGCCACTGCTCCATACAACTGCGATCGCTGTGGGACAATTAACATATTTTATGAGATACGTATATGGGCAATATTATTGGAAATTTAACATCGTTGAAGCAAAGGTTTACCCCTTTATAACTCGCGAATAGTTGTTGTATATTGTACAATTTAAGTGTTTTTGGATAAAATAAAATGTTTTTAGACTTGGCAAAAAATATTGGCCTTCAAAGTTGATTTGCGTGGAAGCTGTGGCCACATTTATGTTAAATAATGGGTAAAAATGGGTTGAAGCCAACGTGTATTTTTTTGTTTTCTCTCGATTTGTGATTCAACCACACTTTTCGCGATTTTCGCGTCAAAGTAAAAGTAGAAGGCAACTAAATAAGGATCATCTCACTAGTGTATAACTTCTCAAAATTTGATCTGCGTCTATCAATAAATGATGCTGACATTTTGAAGCCAGATTTTAAGTGTTTTTTGAATTTTTTTTCTAATTTCGTTCCGCAAACAGGTTTTTCAAAAAATCGTATATAGGATTGTAGAACTCGCGATTCTGAGTTATTTGGTATATGTGTGTGAATGTAGCCTACACAGCTTCACAGAAATCTGCATCCAAATACGAAAATTTTGTGCGAACATTTATCTAAAAATCATATTTTTCGGGCCTAATTTATACAATTGTCATTCGATTTACTCGTGCTTGATTGCAAATTTTAGATTTTTACGTTGCCACCGTGATGCAGTGGTATGCCTACCCGTCTTGCACTCAGAAGGTCTACAGTTCGACTCCCAGGCCAAGCAACATCAATATTAATGTCGGCGACATTTCCTGAGTATTTCAGCCATGTAAAACTTCTCTACAAGTGGTGTCGTAAGAAACGCCGTTCGGACACGACGATAAAAGGAAGGTGTCATATGATTTAGCTAATATGAATCGGGGTGCACTCATTAATATGAGAGAAGTCCCTTCCGGGATGTAGGTGGAACATTGTTATTAAGACTTTTTCAGAAGTGAATATATTTTATCGGGTGAACGACCTTTACTTATTATACATGTTAGGGTTGTATAGGCTATACCAAGTGCAAGCTATAGTTTACAATTATGTAGAAGATAAGATGTATTCCCCAACTACCCTGTATATACACCAAATGTTTGTCGAAAATAATGCTTCAAAAGTGCAATCTCTTTTTATGTTGCAATATTTTGGCAACAAATAGGATTATATTTCAACTCATCAATTTTAATAAATCTTAATTTTATTTTCTTAGAAGATCAACAAAAAGGATTTAACAAATTACAAAAATACCTGATAACGTAAAAAATACATTTGAACAAAGTTTTAAGTACAATCTCTTGTATTCGACAATTAGTAAGAATTATTGGTAATAAAGTTAGCTCGCATGGTGAATGTTTTGGCATTTTCAACAAACATATCGATATATTAGCCAGACGAGGATATCAATTCTTGTCTCCTATCTAAGAGTCATAATTTACACCAATACAAATGGTTGAACACATGCAGGTTCATATGTGTAAAGTATTGGTATGCTGTTGTTGTTAATGCTTGGCATGTTGTGGTCTAATCAATCACTTGATAAATAGACACATTGTTGTAAATTTACTACTTCCTCACACCCTCTTCGGCGTTTGGTGTTATCTTCGATGGTAGTTCTTAGCCTCATTTAATTCCGACACGTATATAATCATTATCATGCATGTGTGCGCTGGTATTTATGTTTGCGATTGGAGGCAAAACATTATTAGTAACATCTTCATTGCTTCTTCTTCGTTGGGTGGGAGATGTTTTGGACTTGGGTTTACCACCTCATTCATAAATTAATTGTTATTAATGACAGGGAAATATGAGTTTTCATAACACAAGTTAATATTCTCCATCCAACAAAACAGGAGAAATGGAGGAAGTGAGCAAAACTTTGTTGTTACATTGGCCTAATGTTGTGAAAACATTTTAAATGTTGCGAAGTAACGTTACGAATGCCGCTGTTTCGATTGTAAACTTCTTTTCAAAGTAAATAATTTGAAATAATTGCAGGTAATAAAATTAATGTTGCAAACTTAGTCACGACGATGATGTTATGCTACATGACTCTGAAAACAGTTTTGTTTTGGCAGAAGTCTTCTTTACATCTTTTCGGTTATTTCATTACTGATTGTTGGTCCTTTGAATACCCTATTTATGACTATTTTGTTCGTCTCATATTGATATATGTATATTCAAAGCTATGACTGTTAACATGCGATTTTCTTAACTTTATACTTTGAACTATAAACTGTTTATGTAAATCTTATAACATTACAAAAGTAGTGTATACTTTGCCGCTTTAGGTCTTCTACATCGAAAATTACCTTTCTTACTTTTTATGTATTTCAAAAAGTTGGCAGGAAGCCTCTTCAAGTTGGTCTTATTTTTTTATGTCACAGTCTCAATAATCTCACCCGCACCAACACAAAAACAGCAATAATAACATCAATGTCTTCTCCAGTAACATTAACTGGAATTTCTTGCTATTTCACTTTCATCGCAGCCGACCATCCAGCCATCGAATGGAGTTACTATGAAATGGCTGGGTAAATGCATTTGTCATTTGACGGTTGTTTGAGCAATTGACGATTGTCGTTCAGTTTTATTGAATTGTTTTCGTCTGAGGATATCGACGACCATTTGAGTTTTACTTAACATCTTCTTTATTGCTGCGTAGTAGGAGCAGTTTGATTCAATGGCTGTCCTTGGATTTTGTCTGGACTTCCTGTTTTTTGTGAAAGTGTTTGACATTTGTTTCCTTGAGATTTATTGCAATTGTGACGATAATGCATTTTCAATTGATCGCAATGGATACACCAAAAATAGCGATTTTGGCTACTGTTCATTGCTGTTGTCAAACCAATCAAATAACATTGCGTGCAGTGAAAGTATTATCACGTTACGCTCCATTAAAAAAATAGAAATTGAAAGTTGAAATTTAATAAAGAAATTTCGAAAAGTCTGGACTAGTTTAATCGAAACTTTATTCCTAAAAACACATTTTGCTTCTAAAATTGTAAATTGACATTTTAAAGCAATTTTAAAATCGTGGCAGTCCAAATATTCTTCGATTGGCATCGATTTATTTGTTGCTTACTGATATCTCATAAAAAATAATTTTTGACAATACTGATTTAAACCTCTGTGAGCTTCATAAAAACCTATCAAGATTAGTACTAAACTAAAATGGAACCATTATTTTATTTAATCGTTATTTTCATCAAATGACTATCGTTTTGTGTGTCTCTACTCTAAGGCAACGTTTATTGTCTAACACAAAAACGTCTGCACAAATATTCTTAGAAATTCTAAGTTATAAAATTTTCTTATTGTTTATGGGGTTAAAATGACTGTTAAACTTATTCAGCCCCGATTTTTATTACCTCAACAGAAATTATGTAATTTGGTTCAGATTATTTGGTACGACATTTAATACAGTTCTGTAAGATAATTAGTTTGGTTGCTTCAACAAGAAAGTTTTCAACTACCTTGAGGAGTACTCAAACATGTTAAAGAAATTCTTCAGTTACTAATGTTTCACTACCATTTCTTAATTTGGTTTACAACTTCTCAAAATTATAACTAACATTTTTTATGGATTTATTTAATTGTTGTAATAAGTAATATGTTATCCAAAGTTAGTTCAAATTATTATTATGAAATTTGATATGTGTATCAATGAATCCCAAGTCTTTAATATCGTAGTAAACACAAAATACAAACAATTTGTGAATGTGTTTTGCATACAAGTAAACAATACGTAATACAACAAACAGTCATTACTTATACGACACCAGTGTTTTAAAATATACGGCACGTATTACAACAACCACATGAAAACTTCAAGAACAAACTTGGTATCACTTACACATTTTTCGTGTGGTTCTTTTTTAGGACGCGTGACGCGACTCACAACGGACCGTATGTGTCGAGGCCTTTAGTCGCATCATTGACACATTCAAATGTATTCAAATTGAATGTTTACCGATTCTGATTGAAAATAAATACGAACAGTAGTGGGATTCTGTAACTCATTTTTTGAGTTACCGACAAAAATCGATAAGACTAAAACGCACAATTATGAATGAAAAATTTAAATAAAAGTTGACAACATTCTTGCTATACGTAGAAGTTTAGGATTACTTATTATTCGTCGCTAACTTACTGACAAACATGGTTAATAGGCCGGGGCGATTTGAAACCCTTAATGAGCCCTTTCCGTTTCTGATTCCTGGGATTGACCTGAGCAACAAAGTCCACTAGACCATAGATCTACCGCTAAAATCGAGCCTCCCGATTTTGACTTTAAGTTTTTTATCCACGTTTTTTGGACATTTTAGCATAGAACGGCCAAACCATTGAGATTTTCGATGCAACACAATCCAATTGTAGCCAAGACAGTGATTAAGAACTCTCTAATACATCACAAAAGCATTGGAACGCTCCCTCAGGCAGTTTTGGCCTTGAGAAGGTACAAACTTTTCGGAAAATGTCGATAAATGGCACTGTGCTACAAAAGATGACCAGAAAAATATTCAAGCGTTCTGATGTTGGGATCCATGGTCAACGAAAATGCCTTTAGTACGTTTGGGTCACTTCGTATTATGTTTTTATAACGATAAAAGTAGTGCAAATCCGGGCTTCTTACATTTTCAAAATTAAACGGGCATATCATCTTTTTTCACAACGGATTTTTATTGATCCTTCTTCCTTTTAAAGGGGTGAATAATATCTTTCAAACTACTTATTTTTTTAATCAGTTCACAAATGGCTAAGTTATAGTGGTTTCTGTCTGAAAACCTCCCACAAAAAAACTATAAAAATATGTTTTTATACCCTATACCACAATGTGGAAAAGGGTATTATAAGTTTGTTTTGGTAAAAATTCATGTAACACCGCGAAATATTCGTCGGAGACCCCCAATGTGGTATACCAATCTTCATATCTCGACGAGATAAAGCGATTTTAAGATGTGTGTCCGTCCGTCCCTCCGTCCGTCCGTCCGTCCGTCTGTCCATTATAAATTGTAAACACGCTCCAGGCCGCAATTATGGACCGATCGTCACGAAATTTTGTATGGATGTCGGGTTTAGATCAGAATAGATCCCTATTCTTAATGGTGATGATCGTGAAATATTAAGCGGGTGAAATGGACCAAAAACATAATATTTATCCAATTTTCTAGCGGCTCTGTAGGTCTCAATAATAGTCCGATCAACGCGTAATTTTAAATAAGGTAAGAGTATATCACAAAGGAGAAGCTTGCAATATGAGATGGCGATCGGATAATATTTAGAGGGTTAAATGGACCAAAACTTTTGTGTGAAAATTGTGAAAATTTTTAATATACAACTTATATCTTAATTCCTGGAAGTGACATTCCGGACAAGTGAGATATACATGAAAGTGGAACGCTTGACCTTTCAATTGATACCAATTATGTTGGTATGCATGATCAGATAAGAGAGTTACAGCCTAATACATTCCGTTATTTGTTTGTAGTGTAATAATAAACTCGCTGGAAGTCGCAATTATACATCTATAGTCACGAAATTTTGCACCGGGTAAGAGTATAGGTCGAAAAAGATGCCAACAATTTTGAATGATGATCTGATATTCTTTAGCGGGTGAAATGGACCATTACTTTTGTATGAAAAATATAAAGATTTTATTTTTGGTCGATATTTTAATTCCTTGAGCACATATATATTTCGCAAAGTAGCCTACATATGGAAAAAAACTACTGACCTTTCCTCTGATGTAAATTGCAATAAAGTGTTTGCTAGATAACGGGCCTACTGCCTAATATATAATGGGTTCTGTGTGGAGAACCACATTTTTATCCCATGCTACTTATTGTCTCTCCAAAAGTTTATGTAACATCACGAAATATTCGTCCCAGACCCCTTATTTTGTATGCCGAAATTCATATCGCGACGAGATAAAGCGATTTAGCGATGTGTGTCCGTCCATTAAAAATTGTAAATAAGCTTAAGGCCGCAATTATGGACCGATTGTAACCAATATTTGAAGGAGGTTGGGTTCGGGCCAGAATAGAAATGATTAGTTTTTGGTGATGATCGTGAAATGTTCAGGGGATGAAATGGAACAAAAACAAAATTTTAACCAATTTTGTAGCGGCTCTGTAGGTCAAAATAATAACCCGCGTAGAGCGATTGTCCAGGGATAGTGGTATAGGGTATCCCATGGTCGGCTCCGTCCGACTATAGACTTTTCTTACTTGTTTTTTTTTATACCCTACACCACTATGTGGGGAGGGTATTATAAGTTGGTTTTGGCCAAAAAGTTTGTAACGCATCGAAATAATGGTCGTAGACCCATACTTATATATACCAAAATGAATGTCTCGACGAGCTGAGTCGATCTGGCTATGTGTGTCCGTCCGTCAGTCCGTCCGTCCGTCCGTCTGTCCGTCTGTCCGTCTGTCCATCTAAACCTTGTAATCACGCTACAGGTCGCAATTTTGATCGGATCGTCACGAAATTTTCGATATTGATGGGGGTCCCGGAGGGGAAGAAGCCTATTGATTTTGGTGGTGGTCGGATAATATTTAGGGGTCGGAAAGGGCAAAAAACTTAGGTGGATAAAAAGACAACGTTTTTTTCCAAAGCCAATATCTCAGCTTCTACATGGGGTATACCAAAAGCAAGACCTGACAATGAAAGCAGAAAATATCACCTTTCTAATGATGTAAAGTAGGTGCTCGTAGGTGATCAAACAACGAAGTTATCGCAATAGTAGCAAATAAAACCCCAATTTTCATTTTTGCGATTTTAATTATTTTGACGAATATCACAGCTTTGGTTGAAAATTTTCCAAAAGCAAAGCCTAACTATGAAAGTAGAAGATCCCGTCTTTACAATGATGCAAACTAGGTCGGCGTAGGTAACCAAATAACGGAGATATCGCAATAGTCGGTAATACATCCCATTTTTCTATTTTTTGGAAATCACGCTACAGCTCGCAATTTTAATGGGATCGTCACGAAAATTTGAGGGTTAATGAGGGTCTCACAGATGAAGAAGCATATTGATTTTGGTGATGGTCGGATAATATTTAGGGGTCGGAATGGGCAAACACTTATTTGGAGAAAAGTCAACATTTTATTTCAAAGCCAATATCTCTGTTTCTTTAAGAGGTATATCAAAAGTAAGACCTGGAAAGGAAAGTAGAAAATATAACCTTTACAACGATGTTAAGTAGGTTGTCAAATAGCAATGTTATGGCAATAGTCGGTAATGCATCCCATTTTCCGATTTTTTTGTAATCACGCTACAGGTCGCAATTTTGATCGGATGGTCACGACATTTTGGGGGTAAATGGGGGTCCCAAAAAGAAAGAAGCCTATTGATTTTGATGATGGTCGGATAATATTCAGGGGTCGGAATGGGCAAACACTTATTTGGAGAAAAGTCAACATTTTATTTCAAAGCCAATATCTCTGTTTCTTTAAGAGGTATATCAAATCTTGTAAGGAAAGTAGAAAATATCACCTTTACAACGATGTAAATTAGGTTGTCATAGGTGGTCAAATAGCAGAGATATGGCAATAGTCGATAATGCATCCCATTTTCCGATTTTTTGTAATCACGCCACAGGTCGCAATTTTGATCGGCTCGTCACGAAATTTTAGGGGTTAATGGGGGTACCACAGAGGAAGAAGCCTACTGATTTTAATGATGGTCGGATAATATTCAGGGGTCGGAATGGGCAAAAACTTATGTGGAGAAAAGGTCTACGTTTTAAAGCCCATATCTCTGTTTCTTTAAGAGGTATATCAAAAGCAAAACCTGGCAAGGAAGTAGAAATTATCACCTTTACAACGATGTAAAGGAGGTTGTCGTAGCTGCTCAAACAACAGAGATATCGCAATAGTCGGTAATGCATCCCATTTCCCGATTTGTTTGTAATCACGCTACAGGTCGCAATTTTGATCGGATCGTCACGAATTTTTTGGGAGTTGATGCGGGTCCCACATAGGAAGAAGTCTATTGGTTTTGGTGATAGTCGGATAATATTTAGGGGCCGGAATGGGGAAAAATTCTTTGTGAATATATTGGCTTCTAGTAGGGTATTCCAACGGCAAAGCCTGTCAATGGAAGAAGAAAATATTACCTACCTTTACGTTGGTGTAAAGCAGGTTGGCGAAGGTGGTCAAACAAGGGAGATATCACAATAGTCGGTAATGCATCCAATTCTTCCATTTTTTGCAATCAAGCTACAGGTCGTAATTTTGATTGGATGGTCACGAAATTTTGGTTGCTTATGGGGGTCCCAGAGACAAAGAGGCATATTATTTTTGGTGGTAGTCGGTTTATATTCCCTAAAAGAAATGTTTACCAGTGAAAAGCTTATGCACAGGGGTAGTGGTGTAGGGTATCACATGGTCGGCCCCGTCCCGACTATAGCCTTTGCTCACTTGTTTTGAATTAATTCTCTTTCGAGTTGAGCTATTTAGACCTAATAGGTACATTGAAAAATTAGGAATCCACCGAAGTCCCACACATTCAACCACTATGCTACGTTTCACGGGTGGTTAGACCGATCATCAGGCATATTGAATGGTGTTTTTCTTAGTGGGTGGACGAAGGCTAAGCTTGGAGACTAGCATTTATATCACAAATCATTCGAAATTTGTATATTCGAATTATTTATTTATTTTAATGTTAGTCATTTAATTCCAAACCTTTCCTATAGTCCGACTTGGCTGGTAACCCTATTTTTCAATGCTTTATTACAAATACTAAGGCAGCTTTTTTTCCACCTTTATTTTATTTGTTCTTCTGTATCAGAAGATTTTGATCATCAATATTTGTCATCGGAATCTTTGACAAGTTGATGGCTTAGAACGCTAAGACGCCTGCAACCGTGTCACTTGGTTGTTGGGGTCCCAGGTTCGAATCCCAGCCTGGCTCATGCTGAAATCATTTTTTTGTTTTGCCTTATTAAGGCGAAGGTCATTTTTAGAGTGATATTTGAATTAATTCTCTTTCGAGTTGAGCTATTTAGACCTAATAGGTACATTGAAAAATTGGGAATCCACCGAAGTCCCACACATTCAACCACTATGCTACGTTTCACGGGTGGTTAGACCGATCATCAGGCATATTGAATGGTGTTTTTTAGTGGGTGGACGAAGGCTAAGCTTGGAGACTAGCATTTATATCACAAATCATTCGAAATTTGTATATTCGAATTATTTATTTATTTTAATGTTAGTCATTTAATTCCAAACCTTTCCTATAGTCCGACTTGGCTGGTAACCCTATTTTTCAATGCTTTATTACAAATACTAAGGCAGCTTTTTTTTCCACCTTTATTTTATTTGTTCTTCTGTATCAGAAGATTTTGATCATCAATATTTGTCATCGGAATCTTTGACAAGTTGATGGCTTAGAACGCTAAGACGCCTGCAACCGTGTCACTTGGTTGTTGGGGTCCCAGGTTCGAATCCCAGCCTGGCTCATTTTTTTTTGTTTTGTTCAATATTTATTTTGACAATTGTGAGAAATTCAGTTATAGTTTTTTGTGGGGTTTTCAGACAGAAACCAGGAGTGGAAGAATGTAGTCCATATTCGAACCTGACCTATATCAGGTAGATATATTAGGATGTGTAAAGTATGGACCAAATCGGTCACTCCCTTCAAGAGTTATTGTGCGCACAATTTTTGAACTTTTGTGGGGGAGGTACCTGCAGAAGTGGACCGATATGGCTAACCTTCGAACTTAATCTAAGTTTGCACAAAATATTACAAAGACCCGAATCGGCAGACCTGTTCGAGAGTTATCTTGCTCTCAAACCTCTACATACGGTGACATAAGGGTTTTAAGAAACTTTCAGGCTATTTTCTCAGGAAGTACGGACTTTCCCCTGATGAAGCTTGCACCGTCGCGACGCGTCGTATGGGGCGCAAGGAATACAATTTGTTGCAACAAAAATCAAAGCGATTCGAGAGATGGCCCTTAACTGAACTTTTCCGAAATTTTGTGTGAGAGGTACCCGAAGGCGTGGACCGATTGAGTCCATATTGGAACCACATCTAAGTTTGGTAGAAATTTCACGATGTGCAAAGTATGGACTAAATCGGTTAGTGCGCAAAAATTTTTCTAAACATTTTCGAACTTTTTTGGACCGATGTAACCCATCTTCGAACTTAAACTAAGTTTGGACAAAATATTGCGAAAGCCAAATGTTGAACCAAATCGGTTCATCCGTTCGAGAGTTACCGTGCGCACCAGCCAGCCAGACAGACAGACGGACAGAGCTCAATCGAATCCAAATTGTCTGAAACACATTTCGTCCAACTATACTTAGGGTCTAAAACCAGACAGACAGACGGACGGACAGAGCTCAATCAACTCCAAATTGTCTGAAACATATTTCGTCCAACTATACTTAGGGTCTAAAACCATTATTTCGATGAGGCACATTTTGCCCGTATGAAAGGGTATAAAAATGGAAAAGTGGGACGTACGCCAACCTATCTTGCATCATTGCAAATGTGATTTTTTCTTCTTCCATTCACAGGATTTTTAGTTGGAAAACCCCTTGTAGAATTGGAGATATTCGCATAAGAAATAAAGTTTGAATTTTTTCCAAACCAAGCTCAATGTGCTTCTTCCTCTCTAGTACCCACATTCATTGATCTGATCAAAATTGTGACCAGTAGATGGATTACAAAAAATGTAAAATGGAATGCATTACTATTGCGGTTTCTCCGTTTTTTTGACCACCTACGCCAACCTACTTTGCATCAATGTAAAGGTTATCTTTTCTTTCTTTCTCCATACCTCTGCTTAAAGCCGAGATATTCGCAAAATGAATAAAACTTTGAATTTTCTCCACACACGTTTTTGTCCATTCCGACCCGTGGATATTTTCCGACCATCACCAACATCAAAAGGCTTCTTTCTCTGCGAGACTCCCATCAATTTCGTCAGGATCCGATCCAAATTCCGACCTGTAGTGTGATTGCAAAAAAAAATGAAAAAAAAAGGATGCATTACCGACTATTGAGATATCTCCGTTATTTGGCCACCTACGCCAACCTACTTAGCATCATTGTCAAGATAGGATTTTCTACTTTCATATTCAGACTTTGCTTTTGGAAGGTGACCAACCAAAGCTGTGATATTTCTCATTCTTATTAAAATCACAAAAATAAAAAGTTGGGCTCTATTAGCGATTATTGCGATATCTTCGTTGTTTGGCCACCTACTACAACCTACGTTACATCGTTGTAACGATGATATTTTCTTCTTCCATAACCAGGTTTTTCTTTTGATAAAACCCTTATAGAAGCGGAGATATTCGCTTTGAAATTAAACGTTGATTTTTCATCCAAATAAGTTTTTTGCCCATTCCGACCCCCGAATATTATCCGACCATCACCAAAATCAATATGCTGCCTCCATGGTTTATATGGACATGGTTTAGGTGGACAGACGGACGGACACACATAGGCAGATCGACTCTGCTCGTCGAGACATTCATTTTGGTATATACATATATGTCTACGACCATTATTTCGATGCGTTACAAACTTTTGGCCAAAACCATCTCAACATAGTGGTGAAGGGTATAAAAAGACATTTTTGTTTTTGGGTCACCCTAATGTATATACAATATGTATGTATTTATAAATATTTTTCACACAGTCCTTATTTACATTTGTACATACATATACGTATGTATGTATTCAACTCAATATTTATGTTGCTATTGTAAATCTAAAAATATGTTGGCTTTAATAATATTTTATTTATGGGCATCAATAATGCCCATTATTTTTAAGGCCATATATTTTTCATTCAAATTAAACACCCAAAAAAGAGAATTGAAATAAATCCCATAAAAGCAAAATAGCATTTGATAAATATTTATCATATGATGGACAGATAAAAACACACACAGATATTGCAAAGTTATAAAATTTAAATTTTATGAGAATTGATTTTGCAGTTGAAATTAAAATGACAATTGAGGAGATGATATTTCAAAAAAAAAATATGATGCAATCTATCCTCTGTTGAGTTTATGACCTTTCAACAAAAGCTATTCGACTTCAAGCTTATACGAATATAAATTTTTAAAATAAAATATAAATAATATGTGGAATACCATATAACAAGTTGATAACAATAATTATTATGTGAGAAATAAAAATATCCTATTGTATTTTGCAAATAACAATTATATTGACATTAATAATTTATACTACTTTTTTATATTTGTTGCTACTGATTTTATTGTTTTCCATATAAAAAGTAAATATTTCAGTCAATATATAGAGACTTCTGTTTTCCCTCTACCCTGAAGCTGGTTAGTGGGACATATTACGACCACCATTAACAATATTTTTAAAATTGTTTATCCTTATTTTCTGTCGATAAAACACCCTCAAAAGCCAACACTAAAAGAAAATTGTGGAAAATGAAATTTTCTGCCATGAAAGCAACTCACAAGGAACTCAACAACGCCGGTTGCACAGAACAAATTACCACTATTGCCACAAATGCAACAACAGTAACAACAAAAAGAAACACCACTGTCTCAGCATGTCAAGAATAAGACGTTAATAAATGCGCACTCTATAAATAACAACAACAATGGCAACAATAGGACAATAACCATACAACGTTTATTGCAATAACGTAACCAATACAAACAACATAAACTGTTGCTACTGCAACATTAACATCGCCAACAACAACGACAACAAAACCAACATTTGCTTTATGTTAAACTGCAGACCTTTTAAATGCATTTCATATCCTTCTTCAGCGAAAATGAATATAATTTTTCTCATTGTTATGCATGAACCGAAATGCAGACATTCCAATACATTTCGACATACAGACAGACAAACACTCAGATGTACAAATTTTCGTTCAACACGGAATTTGCAAATTATCCCAAATGTACAGTTGATTTTCAAGACCACAAAAGCAGCAGAGCGAAAAAAAATCAGCAGCATAATTCTCATTGCTCGTTTTTCGTGCTTAACGGAGTTATGAGTTTTCTTTATTTAGCCTTGAACATATTTTGTTGTTAACAACAAACAGCAATGGGCAGCAACCGAAATGAAATTGATTTATTTGTTGAAGACATGCAGTTTACCATTAAACCGAACATACATACACTAGGAATGCAAGAATTTTTGAGAAATGTGAAGGAATGTTTTAAAGCGTATAAACTGGAGCTGTAAGAGTGTAAATAAATGTATTTATGAAAAAAATGCTTAAATAAAGTGAAATAGACTTTCGGAATCCCCGTGCAATACATGCCTAAGAAATCGACTTAAAATGACCTTAAGATGCGGTATGGATTGGCACGTCCCCAGGCTGGTGATTGATAAGTTTACATAAAACACACGGTGCTATTGAAACAACTTTAAATAGAAGGTGCTTACACCTGGGAAGTTTATGCGGATTCTGAAACTAAAATTTTAATAAATGAGGGAAATAAAAAAAAAAAACAAGTAAAAAAGTATCAGTCGGCTTTGCCGACAGAGATATACCCTCAGCCTATGTATGTATATTGAAACAGTTTTTTCCCAAAAAAATTATGTATTTAGGGTGTTTTAAAAATGTTGGGCGTTTGAACCGACTAAAAGGAATGGATCAATATTGATGGTGGATCTCCACACACTAAATATGTTCCCATAGGGGGTTTTAACACTCTTCGGGCCAGGGACGTACGCAGGGGGGGGGGGCACAGGGGGCCCGGGCCCCCCCCCGAAATGGTTTGGTCGAACAAAATTTGTTAAGCTACTGTAAAAAATTATTACATATTTTCTTTCTCATAAACATTTTTTAATGATTGGAAATTTCAAATGAAATGAAAACTTATACGAAAACTTATATTTTTCTGAAGTTTTTGTTCAGAAAATGAGCATCATTAATAAGTTTTTTTTAAGAAATGTTTTCAAATATTTTGTTTTGAGAGAAACTTCTAATGGTTTCTGAATTACTTCTTCATGTCATATCAATCAACTATTACATACGACTTCCGTAATTATGCCATATTCGAGCTATATAGAGGTATCGAGGCATTACACTCAATGGAAATGCATGAAAAAATGTCTATTGGACAAAATGTATGAAGGGTTTTCCGTGGACAATATCTTAAAAGCCAATTAGAAATTTTTCTCAGAGGCTTAACCAAAATTTTGTTATGCTATTTTTGACAAATTGTTTGCCAGACAGTAGGGGAAAAAATGACGTAAAATGAATTTGTTTATGTCAAAAGCAGCTAAAATCTGCTATATTTAGCAAATCCACTTGAATGTTTGCCCGATCATCAACTAACTCTGTCCAACATTTTTAAGGTAGTCGCACTGTGGGTGAAATCCAAATCTAGCGGGGAAAAATTAATAACTTTTAAACTAGATAAGATAGACTATTGAAATTTTGATCATATGTTTTTTATGACCGTAGGCCCCATGTTATGGAATATGGTCTATATTGGCCCACATTTTGGTGTAGATCCCATATAGCGGTACCGCCCTATTTTTGGCGTTTTGAATAACTTTGCTAAATTTTCTGGCCGAATCAACTGTATTTTGACATTTCGGATTCCCTGAGATCAAAAAACTTCTCCACAAAAATTGGGGACATACATCCACGTTTTGGTTTAGCCTCCATATGTAGGTATTGTCCGATTTTACTTATTTTAAAGTTTTAACAATTTTTTCTGACCGACTTAGCTGTATTTTGGCATTTAGGGTAACTAGTGGCCAAAAAAACTTCTCCCAAAAAAAGTGGAGGCATAGCTTCACGTTTTGGTATAGGTTCCATGTAATGATATCCAAACTAAACGACTTTTTTACTTCAAAATAAAATGGCGATAAAATGAAGAGTTGCAAGTAGTAGCAGTCGGAATTTTCGGAGTAATTACCTCGGAATATGTATTTTAAGAAAAACAATATTCGGAAGTGATCCCCGGTTATCCCCGGTTAGTTGTACTTTATATAAGATACTTAAAGTCGAAAAGTTTTGTCTTAATAATTAAAGATTATTCTTTTGAATATTTACAACAGTAAATAATTAAGCAATCACTTTTTTTTTAAAGCAGCACATCCAAACTGTTGGAAAAAATTCAATTATGCACACTTTACTTTAATTTTTCCCACAATTTCTGACGATCAAAACAAATACCAAAAAAGTCGATTTAGCAATCACGAATAAAAACTCCCAATGTATGTACCGCTATAACAGCCAACTACAATAAAATACAAATTTGTTTATTGTTTTCGGGTGCCGCAAGATGTTTAAAACAGGACGCCATTAATTATTTCCATATAACATAAGGCCAGTTTTCGGACTTTTGCTCCGCTAAATTTGAATTTCGCCCACAGTGAGTCGTGTGCAAACAACTTCTACCGAGGATTTTATGAATGTACAGACCCAAACGACAAAACCACTATTTGGGTATTGTTTTGTCAGATCTAGCTAAGATTTTATGTTCTCATCTTAAAATGGCTAAATATTGAATTTCTCAAACAAATCTGGGCTATATCTCGGAAACCAATTCGAAATTTGTTTTGACCTTTTCAGCAAACTTATACACGGTGTGCCTTAACCAAATTTAAATGGAAGGTGCTTACACCTGGGAAGTTTTTGCAGATTATGAACCTACAATGCTCATAGATGAGAAATATCAAGAAACAAAAAATAATCGCCGGAGGGATTTTCAAATAAATCGCGATTTAAGTTCATATTTTTAGGGGTTCTTTAGGTTTTCATGATTTTGCTTGGAAACCGCGAGTCCTATGTAAATGGGCCTGAAGAAAATGTTTTAGCCGTAAAAATATTGGCCTTTATGATATTGTCGTAGGATTTACCGTTTTTGAGATATAGAAGGTCAAATTGAGACAATGCACTGACTGTATCGCCTCCTTATAAAACAATGTCATTTATAAATAAATCGCGATCAAAATTCACAATTTTAGGGTTTTTGTGGGTTTTCACGATTTAGCTTGGAAACCGCAAGTCATATCAAAATGAGACTAAAGAAAATGTTGAAGCTGTAAAAATTCTATACAATATTGGATGATTTCCTAGGGTGTACCATTTTCAAGATATATAAGTTTAATTTGGGAAATTGCAGTAATAACATTGTTTTATAAGGAGGCGACACAGTCAGTGCATTGTCTCAATTTGAACTTTTATATCTCAAAAACGTTAAAACCTGCGAAAATACCATAAAGGTCAATCTTGTGGAGAATTTTCACAGCCTCCCCATCGATCCCATATGTGCAAAAAAAAGTTATTCGGGGTCAAAGGTCAAATTTTAATGGTTTTTGGTTTTCGGATTTATTTTTTGAAAACGGTTGATCTAATCAAAAAGTGACTAAAGTAAATATTGTAGACAGAAAAATTATCTACAGGTTTGATCTTTACAGTTTTTTCCTAGAGGTAACCATTCTTAAGATATAGCTGTCTTAAAAAACACATGCTTTTTATGCACTTATAAGGGAAATATGCACATATTCAGACGAACCGGCTAAAATAATAAACCGGCTTATAAAATAAAATAATAAGTAACCGGGTCTGTCCCCCAAAAATATATATTTCCTTGAAGAGCGAAATTATAGCTATATTTTAAAAAAATTCCAACAAAATCGGACCGTGTTTAGTAGAGTGATTCAATGTTAGAGTCATTTTATGCAAAACTAGTCCGACCACAATGAAAACTCTCCGATTTTTTTTGTTTTGTCAGAAGGTAGAGTTTGTTGCTTTGTTTCAACGGTTGCGGATCCGGTTCGCCGGCTATTCGATCGGAAAGGCCAAATTTAAAATCCGGGTTCGGCCCGGTTCTACTGAACCGATTACTGCAAAGGGGATATCGTTTGAAAGCTTATTAAAGTATCTAACACATAGTGTCATTACTTTAACCGGTTCGCCTCATAATGTACTTACGATGCTAATTTTTTATTTGACCTTTAGATCTCGATATCTCGAAAATGGTAAGTCTTTTTTTAAAAAATCATAAGACCACTCTTGTAGACAATTATTAAATCTACAACTTTTCCTTTAGCCGGCATTTGCTAAATCTTACCGTTTTTGAGAAAAATTAAAAAAAAACTGAATAATGCCTCCAAAAATGACCTTTGACCCCGAATAACTTGTTTTGCACACATAGGATCGATGGGGACTTTTAGTTCGTTGCTTCTAATGGCGAACCCTAGCTCTCCACCAAAATTCAGATTTGTGGGAATTTTTGCTATTTCCCCCTGGTACGCATGTCTATTTTGACCGGACTATATTCGCTTGAATGTGATACACAATTCATCTAAACATGCCTTTGTTGTCTAATGTCTCTATCACGGTATATCTTAAATATTTTTCCACGATCATGTAATAAATATATCAATAATTCACCACGAGTTGCCAAATATGAGAATAATCTATTCGTGTCAACGGTGTTTGATATACATGATGTAAAAAGAGTGACATAAAATACTGCTGAAACAACATGAAGGAAGCATTTTACGTCTTCAGAATGTTCCAAGGATTTGTTAAGCGCACTTTTTGGAAGATTTTCTGCTAAGGTAACATGGTTCTACTCCCTAAATGTCCCCAAAGTTACGATATTTTAATTACCAATTTTGTTCGTCTAGATAGGCCTTAACATTCTAAAAGCTCTTGAATACATTTTTATTGGGGAAAATATTTGGGATTGTGTATTTACACAGGCTGGGAGCACATATCTTTTGGCCAATTTTTTCAAAAATCAAAATTAAAGATTTTTTTGTTCGTTTCCAACCGATTACAAGTTATGATAAATATAAAACTCTGTTGGACAAGAGTAATCCTTCTTGATTAATTTGCTTTATATTAGCGAATAATTATGTGGGGTTCTTTAAGTATCGATTAAAGAAATATTTAAATTCTAGCTCCAATAATTTGCAAGAACGGAGTCCAGCAAAGTGTTTAATGTCAGTCCACCTGTAAAATTAAAAAAAATAATGCTTCTTCTGTAACAGCCGGAACAACAATCATTACCACTTAAAGTGTTTTGTCACGATTTAGCTAAGAGTTTGCCGAATGGTTTGACATAGCCCAAACATGAGTTTTGTAGTCTCAAACAGTACTGCGAGAAGGATTGGGAGTGTATGAGTCGTAGTCGGTATCGTCCGATTCTAAATTTCTGAAGTTTTTAATTGTCTTGTACATACTCTATCACTTCTAATAAAGAAGCAAATTTGGCGTTCTTATGACAAGAAAATATTTTATTCTTAGGTTATCGACATAATATCTAGATATAGAAGTCTAAGCTGCACTTGCGGATTCGAGTTATTCTTCTTTTTCGAGGTATACCTTCAAACACATTTAACCCGTGTATAAGTTAATTTTTCCTACTCGCTATATAGATGTGATTTTTTTCACTTCTATATATCCGAGAACTTATATTTTATACTCTGTAAAAAAATAAAATTGTACCATAAATAATACTACTGTATTCATGTACTTTGTGTCAATATATGGTATAAAATCAACTTACAAACCCTTTAAAATAGCTTTACATAACGCTACATAACATTTCAATTTTTCATGATTTTTGGTCAAGTTGGGCCCCCCCGAAATGAAATCCTGCGTACGTCCCTGCTTCGGGCTGTTGGCTCAAGAAGTATGGACTTGCCCCTGATAAAACTTTTACCATCGTAATAAGGGAGCGAATGCAAATAGCTTCAACAAAAATCAACGTGATTCGATATCAGTTCTTAAAGTGAACTTATCCGAAATTTTGTGTAGGATATACCGGATGGAGTGGACAAATATAGTCCATATTTGAACCTGATCTATATCTGGTAGATATTAATATATCACATCCTTCAAGAGTTACCGTGCGAACAATTTTTCCGAACATTTTTGAACTTTTGTGGGGGAGGTACCTGAAGGAGTGGACCGATATTGATTATCTTCGAACTTAAACTATGTTTGGACAAAATATTACTAAGGCCAAATTTTGGACCTAATCGGAAGATCCGTTCGAGAGTTATCTTGCGCTCCATCCACTACACACGGTGTCATAGGGGCTTTTTGCATCTTTCAGGCTATTTTCTCAGGAAGTATGAACTTGCCCCTGATGAAACTTGTACCGTCGTATGGGGGGCAATGAATACAATTTGTTGCAACAAAAACCGCGATTCGAGAGCAGGTACTAATCTGAACTTATCCGAAATTTTGTGTGGGAGGTACCCAAAGGAGTGAACAGATTGAGTGTATATTGGAACCTCATCTAAGTATTGTAAAAATTTCACGATGTGCAAAGTATGGACCAAATCGGTTACACCCTTCAAGAGTTATCGCGCGCCAAATTTTCCGAACATTTTCGAATTTTTTTGTGGGAGGTACCGTAAGGAGTGGACCGATATAACCCATCTTCGAACTTAAACAAAATTTGGGCAAAATATTACGAAACCCAAATTTTAGATCGAATCAGTTGATCCATTCGAGAGTTATCGTGCGCACCAGCCAGCCAGAAAGACAGGCGGACGGACATTGCTCAATCAACTCCAAATTGTCTGAAACACATTTCGTCCAAACATACTTGGGGGTCTAAAACCATTATTTCGATGAGGCACATTTTGCCCGTATGAAAGTGTATATACCCTCGTTAGCATAAATGCTGAGGGTATAAATATGCAAATATGCAAAATCCGATGTCTAATTATAACCAACGCCCATCAGTAATTCGCCAATGGAAACCCACAAGAGAGAGTGAGACATATTAATTGTGGTTATGATGACTACTAATTAGCTCTACCGTTCCTGATATGTACAGTTTCTAAATAAAGACATCTTAACGCCATCGAACTCAAATTGATTGTGAACTAGTATCTAAATCAATAATTTTTTTTGGGTTAGGCCTTTTTGGCACTGAGCGCCTCATATATCTACATGGAATTTCATTACCCGCACCGGCGGACGCATCAGGTGGCACTCAACTATAGCTCCCCGAAGTACGTCAGTCTCTGTAGCTGCTTGTACACCAATTTTCATAGATGTAGTAGGTAGAATCACATGCCAGTTAAAAGTTTCTACCCCTTTTCTACAGCATTTCCCGAGATTTTTAATATTGCGAAAGTTTCGGTCGATTTTTCTACCATTCCACATTTCTTAGCAGATTTTCTCAGTTAAACCACATCTAACACCCATTCCATGTAGACTTTCTTTGCAAAGTAATCTCTCTTCATTATTAGGTAATAATTTACTCACTCCCCTCCCTTCACATCATCATAAAACTTCATTCCAATGAAATTAAAGTTCTTTCCACAAACATATTTCATTCACGCCCACTAAATCTCAATGGAATTTAACGATTAAAGAATGTTTACAGCTTTGTCTGTGGACTTTGCAACCATAAGCATTTCTGCCATGATTTTCAGTATTTATTTAATTTTTAAAATAGTTAAACAAAAGAAATACAAACGAGAGAAGTTGATTTGCGGCTCCCCAAAGTATATTTTATTGTCATTTACAAACTTCGCTCCTCTCTTTCAACACTCTCTAAAATTATATTATTATTTAAATTGTCTACCCGGCTTGGTTTGAGACAGCTACGACCTCTATACTACAACATAAACAACAATGACAATAGTGCCGTAACCAATTCCCAGCCATCTTTTTAAAGTGCAGAAAATTGTTTGTTTAAATTCCTCTGAGATGAATTTCATAGTCACTTTGACTTCAGTCCTGCCTCTTCTTCCTTTCTAATGATTAATTTTAAGACAGTTTTTAAAGTTTTGCAGAAAAATAAATGTTCCAGAAAATATGTGGCTTTAATAACTTGGTCATAATCAGAGGGGACTTGCAATGATTTCATTCCTTAGTGAAGTAGGGAGAAAAGGAAACAGTATATTGCAACTGTTTCCCTTTTATCCTTTAAAATCATTAGATATTTCACCGTCAAGCCTTTCTCCTGTTATAATGAGTGTGTGTGTAGCCACTGTCGGCATCTTTGCTTAGATACTAACTGTGTTTCAATGCAATTTTTCCAATGTCCTCGTTATTTTGTCTCATTTTCTTTGCGGAGGCATTGAAGTGCATTATACCGGCCGGCAGTGCCTATGAATAGGGTCGTCGTCGTCGCCGTCAACATCGAATATACTTAGAGGAAAATGCAGGATATTGCACTTTGCCAAGTTTTCATAGATCAGTGGGAGTGTGTCTGCTAAACATTTTTAAATAAGGTTTTTGTTGGGCGTTGTTTTTTTTTTTGCATTGCTTCTATATTCCAGCCAGATGGCTTCAAGAGGAAAAGTAATGCCTAAATAAAGCCTTCAGCTATAATAAAAACAACAAAGATGGGGAAAAAGAAAACTAGTTTCTTTAGTTTCGTTTTTATGTACGCTACAACTCCGTAACTAATATGGATGACTCCGCAATCCGCAACTGGTGAGTGTCGGATGAATGTTCCATTTCGGATTCCAAAACTATACTATTTCAAATCACGGGTAGTAAGGGAGTAAGGCAGAAACCTCATAGGAATCCGGGAAAAACTAATTGGGAGGAATTTAGAGAGCTACCTACAGCTAGGCATGGGAGTCCACAAAACTCTCAATTCTACTGAAGACATAGACGGCGCTGTGAACTATCTTACCAAGGTTCTCAAAGATTGCTATGAACAATCTTGCCCGTTTACCTATACGCCTAAGAAATCTCAACCCATATAGTGGAACAAAGAGCTTGCTAACCTTAGATCGTTTAGCAAAAGTGCATATACGAGTAAAAAGGCCAATAAAACCAAGCTCAGCGCTGATTGGGATGTGTACAAAACGGATTTCAATAGGTACAAGACTGAGGTGAAGAAATCAAAAGGGAAATCCTGAATTAGCTTCAGTGAGTCAATAGAGGGAGTTGATTCAGCTTCAAGGTTTCGCCAGATTCTGTCAAAGACCCAAAACCATTCGGAAGTATCAAGCGGCCAGATGGAGCGTAGACCCACACCGGGTTAGAAACACTGGACCTGCTGACCATCAGCCAGTTTCCGAACTGTAAGCATGTCGGCACAAACCCATCATTAAAGGTTAGGATGCGTAACCTTACTATGGAAGATAAAAATTTGTTTGGCAGGCCAATGCCAGCATTTCATGGTCGATCAGAACTTTTCAGTCTTTCAAATCTCTGGGACCAGACGGTATTATCCGGCGCTGCTGCATAACTTACCGAAAGTGATACCCATCCTGAAGGAAATTTTCAGTGCGTGTCTATGACTGTCGTATATACCGTTTTTTTGGATGGAGATGGCGTTAGGGTTTATCCCCAATGCCCGAAAGCCTAGGAAAGGTCTATCGAAACCGCATTGCTCGACGTAGTGGGTTACATCGAAAAGAATATGGAGACATCGAACTTCGCACTAGCTGCGGTCCTCGATATTTAAGGAGCGTTTAATTTAACAACGTACAGCTAGAATCAATTCACAATGTCTTGGAATGAGATGCTTAAAAGCAGAATCATTAACTCCGAGAGTGAATTCCTATTTCACTAAAAATGAATAAAATGTGCACAAATTTTTAACTTTTTCCTATTTTTTTGCCCATATAGGCTAATGCGTTTGTTTTTCCTTACATATTCATTAGAATGGGTCATTCTTTCGAATACCTTCGAACATATCAATATTGTTTCTGCCGAATCTTACATTGAATAAAAGCAAAGTTAGAATGTTTTCCTTTTTTGCACGAGTATATTCTGGACGGAATACTTCCGCGTGAGAAAATCTTTAAGCTTTCAAAATATGTGAAAATGAAGGGGACTACATGCAATAAAAATCATAAGGAATTCATAAACAAGTTTCAAACTGGATGTTAGTGTGAGCTTAGCCTTAATTTTTACTAAATTTTTAGCAGATTTTGTTTTCTCTTCATCTGAAAGAGAAAAATGTTACGAAGTTTTGAGGCCATCTACGAAACCCTGTTTTTATTAAAGCATTTTGCAGTGCCATCTCTAGCTCGAAAACTAATAAACCAATTGTCATGATAAAGGACAATGAAAACTTTACAATATCGATTTCTTGGATATGGGAAACCTACATATAATTTTCGGTGGAACATTTTTGTAGAAAATTTCATTTTATTTTACTTTTTGAGTTCAAGAACAAAAAGGACATGGAAGGAACTGAGCTATAAGGACAGCATATTCGACAAAAAGGTTCCTCATTCTATTTAACTGAAAACATGTCATCTAAAAACAAGTGAGCAAGGCTGTAGTCGGGGCGGGGCCGACCATGTGATACCCTACACCACCCCTGTGCATAAACTTTTCACTGGTAAACATTTCTTTTGGGGAATATAATCCGACTACCACCACACACAATATACCTCTTTCTCTCTGGGACCCCCAAAATTTCGTGACCATCCGATAAAAATTGCGACCCGTAGCGTGATTGCAAAAAAATGGAAGAATTGGATGCATTACTGACTATTGTGGTATCTACCTTGTTTGACCACCTTCGCCAACCTACTTTACGCCAATGTAAAGGTAATAATTTCTGCTTCCATTGACAGGCTTTGTGAATGTAAAGGTAATAATTTCTTCTTCCATTGACAGGCTTTGCCGTTGGAGTACCCCTACAAGAAGCCGATATATTCACAAAGAATAAAACGTTGAATTTGTCTCCACATGACTTTTCCCCCATTCCGACCCCTATATTATCCGACTATCACCAAAATCAATGGGCTTCTTCTTTATCAGTGGGACTCGCATCAATTCCCAAAAAATTCGTGACGGCCCGATCAAAATTGCGATCTGTAGCGTGATTACAAAATATCGGAAAATGGGATCCATTACCGACTATTGAGACATATCTACGACAACCTACTTTATATCGTTTTAAACGTGATATTTTCTACTTTGCTCGCCAGGTTTTGCTTTTGATATACCTCTTAAAGAAGCAGAGATATTGGTTTAGAAATAAAACGTTTACCTTTTCTCCAAGTAAGTTTTTGCCCTTTCCGACCCCTGAATATTGTCCGACCATCGTCAAAATCAATAGGCTTCTTCCTCCATTAACCCCCATAAACCCCCAACATTTCGTGACCATCCGATCAAAATTGCGACCTGTAGCGCGATTTCCAAAAACATTGGAAAATGGGATGTAAAACCGACTATTGCTACATCTCCGTTATTTGGCCACCTACGCCAACCTACGTTGCATCATTGTAAAGGTGGGATATTCTACTACTTTTACAACGTACTACATATCGTTGTAAAGGTGATATTTGCTACTTTCATTAGCAGGTTTTTGCTTTTGTTATACCCCTTATAGTTGCGGAGATATTAGCTTTAAAATAAAAGTTGACTTTTTCTCCAAATAAGTTTTTTGCCCATTTCGACCCCTTAATTTTATCCGACCATCACCAAAATCAATAGGATTCTTTCCCTGCGGGACCCTCATCAAAACCCAAAATTTGGTGACGATCCGATCAATATTGCGACCTGTAGCGTGATAACAAGGCTTAGGCGAACAGACGGACGGACGGACATAACCAGATCGACTCAGCTCGTCGAGACATTCACTTTGGTATATATAAGTATGGGTCTACGACCACTATTTCGATGCGTTAGAAACTTGTTGGTCAAAACCAACTTATAATACCCTCCTCACATAGTGGTGTAGGGCTATTTTCTCAATGATTGATGGGGGTCAATAAAAAATGCATTATGTCATAACTCAGAAATTTCAGCTATGGAATCTTTTGGGGTTCTCAATTGGGGCTTTCATTCCGAAAAGGAATTTTTCCTCCCTTAGATAAGATTTCCCATAGAGACCACAATGTCTTTAATAGAAAAGAAGAATGACTTCTCATAAAAAACAAGATAAGAATACCAATAGACCTTTGGATCACCAAAATAAGGACGAATAGACTACACTTAATAATAATAATAATTTTTCCACAAACATACCATATGGGACAAGGGAGACTTCTCTCATATCAATGAGTGCACCCCGATTCATATTAGCTCAATGATATGGGATCTACAGTTTATCGCCGAGTCAGAACGGCGTGTCTACGACACCACTTTTGTAGAGAAGTTTTACATGGCTGAAATACTCAGGAAATGTCGCCAACATTACTGAGGGGTATTTTGCCACCGTTGAAGTGTTTTGATGTTGCCTGGCCGGGGAATCGAACCCACGACCTTATGTGTGCAATGCGAGTGTGCATACCATTGCAACACGGTGGCACCCAGACTACACTTCGGAGCATAGTAAATACCCTGTGAATTGTCCTTTAACTTAGTATAATATACCGTTTGCATATATGTTTTCTTATACCTTTCTTTTTAAATAAATAAAGATTTTTAAAAAATTTTCTTGTTCAATGTTATATTTCTATAACGTGGAAAAAATTTCGCCCGGAGTCGAGTTATTTTTTCAACTCAGACTCAGACTCCGACCCCGACTCCGAAACCCTGATTGAGACTTCAAAAACCCTAGTAGGGTTTTGTCCTGTCAGATCCAGTTCGGATTTTATGTCCTAAATCTAAACCGGGCTAAAACTACAGTTTTTTGCATTTATCGGGCCTTAATTCAGAAATGATTAGGAATTTGGCCTTGCTGTCTTTGGTAATATTGTAGCCATAAACTAGTAGAACATATCTTTATAACAGACCACATAAGAAGAATAGCTAAACTATTGGAAGTTGGACCAAATAGCCTGTTGCAAAAATCTTCTAAATAAAGTTCTCAGGAATTCTTCAGAATATTCTGAAACTCTAAAATGCTTACTTCATATTGTTTCAGCGGTATTTTGTATCATATCTTTTACAACACGTCTTCCAAACACAGTTCACACCAACAGTTTATTTTCGCATTTCAAATTTCCCCACATTATTGACATATTTATTAAATGGTCATTGAAAAATATACTGAAAACAACGTGATAGAGGCATTTTACAACAATGGCATGTTCTGAAGAGTTGTGTATTACATTACAGCAAATATTTTTCCAAAAGAAAACATTAAGAAAAAGCTAACGTTTTTGGAGACATAGTGCAAAATGTACACAAATTATGGAAATTTTCGATATATTATAAAATTAAAGGTAATAAATGAAGGTTTTTGTTTTCATTATTTCTCAAAATATTTTATTCTTGCCATTATCTACAAGTTTGAATCAGAGGTCAGATGAAGATTCACATAGGCTTCAGAGACATTACCCAGCAGTCAATATTTAACCATGTTTAGATGGGGCGCTAAAATCCAAGCTGGATCCGACACAACAAAACCCAATTGGGGTTTTATTCGTTTGGCAATGTACTTTCAAAAAATCCTAAGCTCAAGTTGTTTACCTTAAAAATGTTTCACAGTGTTATTTTAGCTATTGTGATCATGTTTTCTGTATGTCTAGTAGTGTAGGTGAATCACATGGTCAACATTGCTTGCCTTTCCTTGTTTTTTTTTAGAAAATACATTATTAAGCATCTTAAGGCGGTATTTTATACATTATATATTTTTGGCCAGAGTATAACAAGTTTCAAAATCTTAGCTGCTTATAAAGAAGGCATACTTCCTGTGACATTTTTTTTCACTTAATATTCTTCCTTTTCGTTTTGATATGTATTTCCTTTTCTTTTAAAGATGCACATAAATGAATTTCAACACCTAACAGCACATTGCAATGAAACTTTGAAGAACATATGGTAGGAAAAAATTGTTGCAGCAGTCTTGCTAAGTAAACTCATGTCTCGACATAAGAAACGTGTTAAGAATTTTTTTTACTTAGAAAGTAGTTGATCGATAAGCCAACAACAAATGAATATTTTTCAATGTCTGTTTAAAGTTTAGTGAAACTATTTCCTAGTGGATTAAATATTATATGACTATTGTAAGCGGTAGAGGTTTCAATTACTGTAAGAAGTCATAATTTTGTGTAGACTTTGTATGATTTTCATTAATGAATTTAATAAATCCCTATAATAATTTTCACTGCTACAATTTTCTTTAGTTCCATTTCGATAGGAATTGGCGCTTCCAAGATAAATCCTAAAAACCTAAGATAAACCTACAATTTTGAACATTGGCCGCGATTTATTTAAAAATCCTTCCAGCGGTTTTGTCTTGTTATTGGATTTTTCTCATCTATGACCATTGCTGTTTTAGAATCCGCAAAACCTTCCCAGGTGTAAGCGGTTTCCATTCAAAGTATTTTAAGGGGCACCGTACATGACACTGCTTTATAAGGAGGCTATACAGTCAGTGCATTGTCCCAATTTGAACCTCTATATCTGAAAAATGGTAAAATCTACGAAAATACCATTAAGGTCAATCTTGTAGAAAATTTTCACTGCTATTACATTTTCTTTAGTTCGATTACGATAGGACTTGTGGTTTCCAAGCAAAATCGTGAAAACCTAAAAAACCCTAAAAATCTGAACTTTGACCGCGATTCATTTTATTTGAAAATCCTCCCTCCTTTTTTTTGTTTTTTTGATTTTTCTCATGTATGAATCTGCGAAAACTTCCCAGATGTAAGCACCATTTTTTAAAGTTTGTTAAGGCGCACCGTGTCGTTTATGTCGACAACATTTATTTCAGAGACGAACATTTCGAACAGTAGCAGATGTCTCTGAACAAGTCGAAAACAACACGCAGTCAAAACGCCCAATATTCTACAACCGACGAAGAAAATTGGCGCTACTATTTAAAAATTGTAATCATGTATTATATTACTTTACTCGTATAGATTTTGGCTAATTACGAGGGCGGTTCGGAAACTTCTTAGCCTATCAATGAAAGAGAATAGTTAGTTTTTCAAAAATATTTTTATTTTTCAATATAATCTCCTGAAACTTCAATACACTTAGTCCAACGCTTTTCTAGCAATTCTATCCCTTGATTAAAATAGTCTTCCTCAAGGTCTTCAAAATAGTGGTTTACTACTGTAATTGCATCTTCATTTGAGGTAAAACGCATGCCAGCAAGGAATTTTTATACCCTATACCACAATGTGGAAAAGGATATTATAAGTTTGTTTTGGTAAAAATTCATGTAACACCGCGAAATATTCGTCGGAGACCCCAAATGTGGTATACCAATCTTCAGATCTCGACGAGATAAAGCGATTTTGAGATGTGTGTCCGTCCGTTCGTCTGTCCATTTTAAATTGTAAACACATTCTAGGCCGCAATTATGGACCGATCGTCACGAAATTTTGTATGGAGGACGGGTTCAGATCAGAATAGATCCCTATTCTTATTGGTGATGATCGTGAAATATTTAGCGGGTGAAATGGACCAAAAACATAATATTTATCCAATTTTCTAGCGGATCTGTAGGTCTCAATAAAAGTCCGATCAACGCGTAATTTTAAATAAGGTAAGAGTATATCCCAAAGGAGAAGCTTGCAATTTGAGATGGCGATCGGATAATATTTAGAGGGTTAAATGGACCAAAACTTTTGTGTGAAAATTGTGAAAATTTTTAATATACAGCTTATTTCTTCATTCCTGGAAGTGACATTCCGGACAAGTTAGATATACTTGAAAGTGGAACGCTTGACCTTTCAATTGATGCCAATTATGTTGGTGTGCATGATCAGATAACAGAGTTACAGCCTAATATATTCCGTTATTTGTTTGTAGTGTAATAATAAACTCGCTAGAAGTCGCAATTATACATCAATAGTCACGACATTTTGCACCGGGTAAGAGTATAGGTCGAAAAAGATGCCTACAATTTTGAATGATGATCTGATATTCTTTAGCGGGTGAAATGGACCATTACTTTTGTATGAAAAATATAAAAAATTTGTTTTTGATCGATATTTTAATTCTTTGAGGACATATATATTTCGCAAAGTAGGCTACACATGGAAAAACCTACTGACCTTTCCTCTGATGTAAATTGCAATAAAGTCTTTGCTAGATAACGGGCCTACTGCCTAATATATAATGGGTTCTGTGTAGAGAAACACATTTTTATCCCATGCTACATATTGATTCTCCAAAGGTTTTAAGTAACACCACGAAATATTCGTCCTAGCCCCCTTATTTGGTATGCCAAAATTCATATCTCGACGAGATAAAGCGATTTAGCGATGTGTGTCCGTCCATTAAAAATTGTAAACAAGCTTAAGGATGCAATTATGGACCGATTGTAACGAATTTTTTAAGGAGGTTGGGTTCGGGCCAGAATAGAAATGATTAGTTGTTGGTGATGATCGTGAAATGTTCAGGGGATGAAATGGACCAAAACCAAAATTTTAACCAATTCTGTAGCGACTCTGTTGGTCAAAATAATAACCCGCAAAATGTTAAACAAAGTTTGAGTTTATGATGAAGAAGAAGCGTACAAACCAACGTGAAGATCAGGTAATACTTAGCGGGTTAAATGGACTGAAACTTTTGTGTGAAATTGGTAAAAATTTCAATAACGTAGCGGTTAAACAACGGAAGTAGTAGTACTACATAGGTGGGTTTCATTACATTTTAGTTTGTGTGAACTAAAATTTCCTTTCCTGCTGCAAAAATGTCTTTGTCATGCTAGATAACTTTTTGGTTTTGGTCATAAGTATTATACATTACATCTCTGATATTTGATAATTAAATTTTCACAATCATTGAAAAGAAGTTCCGTGGAGAGCGATTGTCCAGGGATAGTGGTATAGGGTATCCCATGGTCGGCTCCGTCCGACTATAGACCTTTCTTACTTGTTTTAGATTTGGGAACAAGTAAAAGTCACTGGGAGCTAAATCAGGAGAATAAGGTGGGTGGTCAAGCAACTCGTACTTTAATTCGTCGATTTTAGCCATTGTTAAAACACTCTTGTGCGCTGGAGCGTTGTCTTGATGAACATTAATTTTTTTGGTGTTGTAAGCTAGGACGTTTTTCTTGAATTTGTACATTTAATTGATCCAAAAGTTTGCAATAGTACTCTGAATTTATTGTTTTACCCTTTTGCAGATAGTCAATCAATAAAATACCTTTGAAGTCCCAAAAAACCGTTGCCATAACCTTACCAGCCGATTGAATTGTTTTTGCCTTCTTTGGGGCACTTCCTCCAGCTGCAGTCCATTGTTTGGATTGTTCTTTTGTCTCTGGAGTATAGTGTTGGATCCATGCCTCATCAACAGTTATGAAACGACGCTTAAAATCCATTTTATTTCGCTTAAAACGACCCAAACAAGCTTGAGAAATGTTCATTCTTATGCGTTTTTGATCGACTTTTAACAAATGCGGCACCCATCTTGCAGAAAGCTTTTTAATCTATAGTTCTTCATGCAAAATTAAATGGACTCGATCATTTGAGATGCCCATGATATTAGCAATTTCACGCACTTTTATTCGTCGATCATTTAATACAATATCATGCACTTTGGCTAAAATTTCTGTTGTTGTTGCTGTTTTTGGACGTCCACTACGTGGTTCATCTTTAATGCTTGTACGACCACGTTTAAATTCAGCAACCCAATTTTTTACTCTTGCATATGAAGGAGCACTTTCACCTAACACATTCACCATATCATTATGAATTTCTTGTCCCGATAAACCTTTTTTATGTAAAAATTTAATGACAGCACGCATTTCTAATTTTTCCATTGTAAAAAAATTGCGGATGCGTCTTTTTTGAACACCTGTTTCTATATAAAGGAGTTGCCAGATCGAAACAAAATTTAACATGTGTTCATAACAGAGATGGAAGTTTCCAAAACACTTAACTTTTTTCTGTTTATACCGCGCTTTTTGTGCTAGGCTAAGAAGTTTCCGAACTGCCCTCGTAATATGTGAAAAGACATCCTGTCCTTCAAGGGTGTTTATTTACTCCTTAAAAATTTAAAACTCCGTCTTTTGTATTCTCTGGTAATTATTAAGTGACGAAATCAAATAATTTAAAAAAACAATTATAATTCTAAGGCTATGTATACAAATAAAAGCAAACCAATTTCGTACAAATAAAATATAATTCAATGCATTTTCAACAAATACAAAAGCCCTTTGGACTTTAGCCTGTGGTAACTGTGATAATTCATGTTTCGGTGATATGTATGTACTCAATCCCCGCTATCACACTCGGTGCTGTCTTCAAGTTCCATTTCAAATCCCCCATGTAATACGAAAATAAAGTAAAGCAAATACGGATTGAGAAACGTAGCAGTGCAATATATTTGAGTCAGTTACTCGGTTTGCTTTGCCTGCCATGCAAGCAGTCAGGCAGTCAGTCAGTTTGTATGTGATTAATGACTAATGTGATATGTTTGTTTATTTGCTGTGCTCCGTTCAGGTCGGTTCAGTTTATTTTATTTTCTCCCACTACCACCTGAGTGCTGATTTTTCTCTGATAATTGCCAAGAAAATTTGCATAAAAATATTTGCGACATTTTTAGATAACATTTATTGCATTTGTTTCATTATGTTTTCAAATCCGTTGAGATTTTGCATTCATCGCTGAAATTACATTAAGTGGGGTTTTAACCCCAATTCAAACCCAAAATATGGAACAGGTATACAACTAAGAATAAATATGCATATTGATTTGGGAATTCAAATACAATTGTTTTTCTATGGAAGCACCCGTGTATCGGAACAGACGTTCAACGGCATCTGTTTATACGTTTTCTTGACTAATTTTGAATAAAATAATACATGAAAGAAACCTTTGACATAATTATGTTGCCGATAGGTTTCATTATTGTTTTGTCTATTAATTTGTCTATTCTTCGCAATCCTCTGTCAATAAATTATTAAACCAAACCTCACAAACGATTCAATACTTTTCAGCTAAAAGTTGTGATACAAAACTGACCACACCTCAAAAAACATTGGAATTTTGTGACAAAGTTTTCAACAAAAATCTCAAAACTCAACCGTATTTCAATTGAAAGCAATTACAAGTTTGCACTGATGGTTTATGGTGATGAAAAGCTCTTCAAATGTCTCAACATGTTTCCCACTAAAACCAAAGGTAACTTTCATTGCTTGAATTAGAAACAAGTGCTGTTTGCCAAAGTTTATAAATTACAAACGATGGTTGTCCATTCTTCGTCCATTAGGCACTTAAACAAAATCCTAACAACTAAATATTTAATTAATTCGAATTGAATTCAACCAACAAAGGAAAAATGTGACAACTTTGTTGTCATGCCACGTCTTAAGTGATGGCGGTAAGGATCAACATTTAAATTATTTATTAAGTTGAACACACACATAATGTGGCACTAAGTGAGAAAGGTAAAAATCTGACAACTGTAGAGGAAGGGCAAACTGTCACTCAAGTTAACAACATAGACAAAAGTTGTAAAAATATAAAGTTTGTGTCGGTTTTTGTTTATTTTTTACCTTGGCAAACCTCTGCCATCCTGTGCGGTTTTAGTTTGCCATCAATTTAGCAATAATAATGACACTACTTTAACCTACTGCCACCTTTTCTTAGAAATATATGGTAAATTTCAAATTTCCTTTTCAATACCATTGAAAAAAATATTAAATTTTTTTTTGCGAGCACATCCGCGATTTTTTGTGCCTACGTTAAGAAAAAAATTGTGGTTTCAAATATGTTCGCGTTCACAAAATTGGATGCTGCACCCAAAAGTTATAGGGGGTTTTGTTTCCTTATAAAGAAAAAATATTTAAAAATTCCCTTTTGGGTTGTAATAAAAAAATGTATACATAAATCGTTAACAGAATTTGATATCTATCCGTAGATGCTAAAATATTTGCAAAATTTATTTTCATTTTCGCGGAAAATAAAACAATAATGAAGAAATCTTGGGGTAAATTTTATTTATTCTAATTCAGAGTCCATAAAAATCTCTAAAAAATAAATTAACAAGTAAAAAAAGTATCAGTCGGCTTTGCCGACAGAGATATACCCTCAGCCTGTGTATATTGAAACAATTTTTTTCTAAAAAACGTATGTATTTAGGGGGTTTTAACAATTTTAGGCATTTGAACCGACAAAAATGTTGATTAGGATTAACGATCAAAAGTTTTGCGGAGGAGATACTAAAAGGAATGGATCGACATTGACCATTATGGAAGTGGATCTCCAGCCACTACATATGGTGCCATAGGTCGCTTTTACACCCTTCGGGCTGTTTGCTCAAGAAGTATGGACTTGCCCTGAAAAAAAAAAAATATTACCATCGTAATTAAGGCAGCGAATGCAAGTTGCTTCAACAAAAATCAAACTGATTCGATATTAGGTCTTAAAGTGAACTTATCCGCAATTTTGTGTGGGAGGTACCGGAAGGGGT
Organism: Musca autumnalis; assembly: GCF_047663935.1. Taxonomy (NCBI): domain Eukaryota; kingdom Metazoa; phylum Arthropoda; class Insecta; order Diptera; family Muscidae; genus Musca; species Musca autumnalis. The sequence continues at coordinate 248,964,116 of NW_027411755.1, read as the reverse complement.
GGCCAAATATAGTCCATATTTGAACCTGAATTATATCTGGTAGATATATTAGGATGTGTAAAGTATAGACCAATTCGGCCACTCCCTTCAAGAGTTATCGTACGAACAATTTTTCCGAACATTTTTGAACTTTTGTGAGGGAGGTACCTGAAGGAGTGGACCGATATGGCTTGTCTTCAAACTTAAACTATGTTTTGACAAAATATTACTAATGCCATATTTTAAACAGAATCGGCAGATCCGTTCGAGAGTTATCTTGCGCTCCAACCACCTCAAAGGGTGTCATAGGGGTTTTTTGCAACTTTCATGCTATTTTCTCAGGAAGTATGGACTTGCCCCTGATGAAACTTGTACCGTCGTATGGAGGGCAGTGAATACAAGTTGCTGAAACAAAAATCAAAGCGATTTGAGAGATGACCCTAAACTGAACTTTTCCGAAATTTTGTGTGGGAGGTACCCGAAGGAGTGGACCTATTGAGACCATATTGGAACCACATCTATGTCTGGTAGAATGTTCACGATGTGTAAAGTATGGAGCAGATCGGTTACTTACTTTAAGAGTTATCGTTAGCACATTTTTTCCGAACATTTTCGAACTTATGTGGGGGAGGTACCGGAAGGAGTGGACCGATATAACCCATCTTCGAACTTAAACTAAGTTTGGGCAAAATATTACGAAAGCCAAAATTTGAACAGAATCGGTTCATCCGTTCGAGAGTTATCGTGCGCTCCAGCCAGCAGGACAGACAGACAGACAGACAGACGGACGGACATGGCTAGATCGACTCCAAATTGTCTGAAACACATTTCGTCCAAACATACTTGGGGTCTAAAACCATTATTTCGATGAGGCACATTTTCATCGTATCAAAGTGTATATACCCTCCTTAGCCTAAAGGCTGAGGGTATAAAAATACGTACAGAATCTAGACAACGCATAGACAAATGTGAGACCAAAATTATAAGGATTGGGTTCATTGCATGCATATTACAGCAACAACAAAAGACGAAAACTTATTGTTGAAATTTATTTCAAAAATATATATTTTAGTTTAATGCGAAAAATTGGAGAAATATTTTTGGGAGTTATTCTACTATTTCGCTAAATTTCCATACAAAACCTGAAGTATTTTGCTAAAACTATTACAAGGAAAATAATTTGTCGTCGTGAAAGTATATTTGCTTTTTGCGATAAGCAATAGAAATAAGTAGTAGAGCGTAATAATGAAATTACAACCAAAGAAAAAACACAAAAATTAAAAAGCGTGTAATTCGCGAATCCGTTTAAATCAGTTGAGGTGCATGTGCTTTTCGGATACAGGGAGTCCATGTCTATCAATATGCATGGATTTTCCCATGTTTTATTCAGCGGCCAAAGTGTGCCATCAGTTGCATCTTACTATTCAAAAACCTTCAAGTGGGCAAAAATTACGCGATGTGCATATGATTATAAGGTGCATCCGATTTCAATGGCCGCCTATTAAAAATACGTCAATATAAATTATTTTAGACAGATTCGTCAAGAACTGCGGATGTGCCACCACATTCTATTTTGGGATAAATAGGGATATTACTCCCGAATCTTTGTAATTTGTGACACACCTTTTTGGCAAATATAATAATCGCGTATAAAGGATTACATTTATGTAAAAATAATCAAAGAAAATCGCGGTTCAATTCGCGGAATTGTCAAAATATATTTCTGCAGATTTTCCTACTTTCAAGGTATCTATATCCGGCGTTTTAGTGGATGGATTCGAACGCGGAAGGGCTTATTAGATCCGGCACGTAAAAAAACTAAAATCACGCGGGGTTCAGGGGTACCTGTACGACAGTTGTAAATTTTAAAGCCAAAAAATAGGGTTTTTCAGAAAATTTACGGACCAAATTTTCGCCTTTGGACTTCTATTACTAGGAAGCTGTACGGAGCACACTCATGAGATATACATCGAACGACGTGGAATCGCGAGTTCTACAATCCTATAAACTAGTTTCGATTATTATCTAGTTGCACCATCTAATTATAAGAAAAATTCGAAAAACACTGAAATCAAAACTTCAAAATGTCAGCATCGATTTTAGGGGGATACAGTGTATATATCGAAAAGTCATAGACTAGAACCATATTGCCCAAGGGGTATTCTTTAGTTCTTTCTTTGAGCATAGGTTTGAATTTTCCGTTGTTTGGCCAGAAATCAAGAAAGAACACAAAAAAACTTGTAAACTTTAACACATTTTTCCCATTTTTTTATATTACCACCAGCGCAGCTTCCACGAAAATTATTTGTTATGGTCCATATTATGAGATTGTAGCTAAAACACTTCAATAAATATAAATGTATTCATATTTTATAAAATATATTAACAGTTCGCGACTTATTAAATGGTGAACCTCAACTTCAACGATTGTAAAACTTTTTTGAATATTACCATATACCCTATAACTGAATTTCTCATAATTTTCAAAAAAAAATTAAATTTTTGTTTTGTTTTGTTCAATATTTATTTTGAAAATTGTGCGAAATTCAGTAATAGGTTTTTTGTGGGCTTTTTCAGACTTGAACCACTATAACTGAGCCATTTGTTAACCGATTTAAAACAACAATAATAGCTTATTCAAAAGATATTATCCACCCCTTTAAAAGAAAAAATGATCAAAAGAAATCCGTTGTGAAAAAATAAGATATGCCCGTTTAAATTTGAAAATAAAAGAAACCCAGATTTTTAACTACTTTTATCGTTATAAAAAAATAAAACGAAGTGACCCAAACGAACTAAAGGCATTTTCGTTCTTCATGGATCCCAACACGATGGAATTTTGCATAAGAACGCTTGAATATTTTTCTGGTCAACTTTTGTAGCACAGTGCCATTTATCGACATTTTGCGAAAAGTTTGCACCTTCTCAAGACAAAAACTGCCTGAAAAAGCGTTCCAATGCTTTTTCGATGTATTAGAGAGTTCTTAATTACTATCTTGGCTACAATGTTTGTCTTTGCGTTGACTCGAAAATCTCAATGGTTTGGCTGTTATATGCCAAGATGTCAAAAAAACGTAGATAAAAAACTTAAAGTCAAAATCGGGAGGCTCGATTTTCATCGAAGACATATGGTCCAGTAGACTTTTTTGATCAGTTCAATCCTAGGAATTAGAAACGCGAAGGTTTTTTTCCTTCCACACAAATCGCCCCGGCCTAATGTATATACTTTGTATGGTCGCAAATGATCATATCGAAGCGTTACAAACGGAAAAACAGACCTAATATACATTCTTTATTATGGTGGAGGGTATAAAACAGCATTTAATTGGTGACTGGAATACCTTTGAACATATGGGGCTATGGAAGGCTGCCTTTTAATAGAGAAGTAGATGGAAAGTGTCGTTTTGCTTCTCCTGAGCAAGATGTTGAGGATGAAATCTTTCTATTGAGATTACAGGGCGGTCGAATGTTGCTTTACAATCGAGAAAAATCGCTATCTGTTACCACATTACCATGCTTATCTCTACAGTGGGATGTACATACCAGTAACAATGTGTTGCTGATTTTCCCGACTGTTGGTCTAAAGATATTCTCTTTTCCAGTTTTGGCATAGAAAACGCCTACAATAATTTTAATGTCATGACCAGGACGTCGTACAGAGACCAATTTTCCGTAAAACCTGGCCAAAAATCGAAAGAAAAACAGTTGTATCAATTTACACTAAATAGTGTCAAATATTGTTTATAGGAGTCTACTGCGTGTAGTTGTGCAAAAATATATACGTTTATTGTTTAGTAAGTGCAAATAAAAGCAGGTCCAAGTGAACTTATTTAAAAAAAGTTCTCAATATTTAAGTTGTTTATTAAAATCGTATAATATCCAAAATGAATAACGGTTTTAGTTCTTATTGTACGTCCAACGCACTAGCTAAATGTCTCACGGTGCTCTTGAACCAACTTTAAATGAAAGGAGCTTACACCTGGGAAGTTTTTGTGGATTCTGAAACTACAATGTCCATAGATGAGAAAAATCAAAAAATTAAAAAAATCGCCGGAGCGCATTTTAAATAATAAAACTTCACATTTTTTGTTTTTTTTATGTTTTCACGATTTTGCTCGGAAACCGCAAGCCCTATCTAAATGGGATTAGAGCAAATCTTATAGCAGTGAAAATTCTCTACAAGATTGACATACATGTTATTTTCGTAGGTTTTACCATTTAAAAAAAAGTCATGTACGGTGTGCCTAAACTAACTTTAAATAAAAACCGCTTACACCTGGGAAGTTTTTCCTGATTCTGAAACAGCAATATTCATAGATGAGAAAAATCCAAAAACAAGAAAAAATCGCTGGAGGAATTTTTAAATAAATCGTGTTCAAAGTTCACATTTTTATGTTTATTTTATGTTTTCGCGACATTGCTTGGAAACCGCAAGACCCATCGAAATGGGGCTAAAGAAAATGTTGTAGCTGTAAAAATTCTCTAGAGGATCGACCGTTATGATTTGTTCCTAGGTTTTAAAATTTTTGAGATATAAAAGTTCAGGTCACGTTTTTAGTTTTTATGCTAGGTTTTCACGATTTTGCTTGAAAACGGCAAGTCTTAGCCTTGAAAACGCTCTACAATATTGGTTTTCGTAACTTTTTCCTAGCTTGTACCATTTTTGAGATATATAAGCTTAAGTTGGGAAATTGCAGTAATGACATTGTTTTATAATGAGACGATACATTCTGTGCATTGTCCCAATTTGAACTTCCATATCTCAATAACGGTAAAACCTACGAAAATATCATAAAGGTTAATCTTGTAGAGAATTTTCAGAGCTATAATACTCTCTCTAATCCCATTCCGATAGGACTTGCAGTTTCCTAGCAAAATCGCGAAAACCTATAAAACCCCTAAAAATGTGAATTTGAACCGCCATATATGTAATAAGCGTTTCGGCAATTTTTTTGTATTATTTTTCTCGTCTATGGACATTATAGTTTCAGAATCCGCAACAACTTTCCAGGTATAAGCTCCTTTCATTTAAAGTTGGTTCAGAAACACCGTGGCATTCCTTTAATAGCCGCATTTCTGCAACAGTCCTTATATTTAATGTTATGTAGGGTTTAATGTCAATAAAAAGAGAATACACTGCTGCTCACTTTTTACCAAACATTTCACCGAGGGAAATTCAAACAAAGTTAAAACAATTCACAGCGTCAGCTTGGTATTCTACTGGGCTGTGTGTAACAACATATGTGTCAATATGCCAAACCGTGTGTGGTCGGTCGGTCGGATGTTAAAGTTTTGCTTTTATAATCCAAGCAAAACAATCCAGACAATCCAACCCACCTTTCCACTTATCAATCTTCCAAAACCACCTCCCACCTCATCTATTCAAATGATGCACATATCACACACATAGACACCAGTGATTGCCACCACCACTCACTCCTTTGGGACTTGGAAAGTGACAGACAAGTGTCAAAATGACATGCTACATAGAAGTCATTAACTAACAAAATGGAGTCAAATAAGCCAATGGTATACAAACAAGAATAACACATCCTTCAAACAAACACACACACACTCTAACACACAGATACACATGCTTACTGATTTCATATTAAAATCCCACATGATGAAATGATAGCAGAGAGAGAGAGAGAGAGCGAAGGACTAATAGAAAAGTGAAATCCATAATTTAGCTTTTCAAATAAAGGTCATTTGTTTTGTTAACAACTTAATATATCACTTTATCTTGTAAGGCATTTTACTACAGTCGGTTCTCGATTAATGCAATTGGTAAGAAAAATGGAAATTAAAAATTAATAAAATGGAATTCTAGGACCATTCAGTCCGCAGAATCGAAATTTTAATTTTTCCTATTTGTGACGTAAAAAGTGGACTAAAAAATTCAGTTCTAGAATCAATGATAAATGTACATGGTTTAATAAACCAAATGAGATATTTTTCCCCTTTATTTATTTTTTTCCACTTGAGAACATATTGTTTCTACAAAATTATTCCAACCTATCCTGTCATTACATATTATTTTTACATCATCATAAGGTTTATTAATGTTTTTAGTTCTTTTAAAATTAATCTGTGCCACGTCATCTTTGATTGGCCTGGTTTCCTGCTTCCTTAGGATTTCCATTCTTAGATCATTTTTGCAATATCATTCGTAAAAAAGTTAATAATTTTAATATCTACACCATTTTTTACAATATTTTATATTCCTTGACGAACGAAAACATTTTCCATTTATGAAGAACCGTCTGTTTTGAGTTTATTTGGATATTTAAATTATTGTCATAGGAAAACCAAGCACACAGACACACACACTAACACCTTTCCCCATAAATCATTTTGGCAATGAAAATTTACATTAACTTATCATTACAGAAAAACGTCAAGGTAGACATGTTTATCTTTGTCATTTAAAATGCCCGAAGATACCAAAACGAAGGTAATTTTCTTTATTTTATGAGACACGCTTCTTTGGCATAAAACACTCTAGGAAAAATTGCTAAGTTATTAGCATAAAAATTCAATTTTTTAAAACGTTTTAATGCGCTTGACCACCGCATCGCACCACCACATCGCAAAAGTTTACATTCATGTCCGGAAGTCATGAAATAAAAAAGTATGAATAATAAAATTTGGGATGCAGTTGAGGAAAATATTAAAAATAAGTTGAATGGCAAAAGTTAACGTATTTTTCATGAAATTTAAAGTTTAAGGACCTTTTAGGATCATACTTGCTTATACCCTAGACACACGGCAGCGTTAATTTGCATTAACTGCCCTAATTCAAATTAATTCGTGCATTATCCACATTCTTAATGCACAAAATCAAAGGAAATTTAAACAGAATTTAGCAATTTCAATATGGCAATGCTGTTGAAAATCAATTGTCTTTTGTCACATTTCCATGTTTAAGAAAATAAAAAAGGAAAGCAAATCAGCAATTTTCGCGTTTCTTCAAAATAAGTAGTGGTCTTTCGCGAGTAGAATAGCAGCTAATCGTTTTTCACGCCTTCTAACAAATCTCTTTTAAAAATTTTTATTTTCACAAAAAATGTCATTACCCACCATACCAATTCTATCAAAAATTATATCTTCTTCAAATGTTTTTTAAAGTTTTGCAATATTTTTATAATATTAAAAAGACTCAAAAATATCGCGAATAAATTAAGTTTATTTTTGCTTCATCGTGGTGAAAATGTCAATGGTAGAAAGTGTATTTGTTTCGCATATTTTGGCGAACTTTTGTAAAGCTTTATGAAATGGTCTGCTGTGTACAAACAAACAACACAAACAGCTGTTTCATAAATGCAGAAACTATCGTCTGTCAGGGTGAAAAATTAATTCAAATTATGACATTTTTAATGCAAATTAACTCTGCCGTCTGTCTAGGGTATTATAAAGGTATTAAATACATATATATAGTTTTTTCGTTCCGTATTACACGCCGCTGTACTTCACACCAAATAAATATCCGACATATTCGCCTGAGACCACATAAATTACTTATATTCTGCTTAAAATTCTATACCGATTGGACGGAGGTCCCCATATCCCCCTCTGGAAACCAAAATAGTGGTATAAATATTTGTAGTAATCCTAAGATGTTTGGGATTGAAAATGGGCTATATCATTCAACTTTTTAGTATAGCACACATATAAAGGTTTTGAAGGTTTTAGGCACACTTTCCATCTGCATTCATTATACATACGTAAAATAATTATATGTGCAAACTAATGTTGCAATATTTCTTGTCAAAAACAAAATATATTTCCAATATTATTTTTACATTGTAGTTAGTGCTTTCGTATGCTTTTAAAAAATAAAAGAAACTTGTATTCTTATTAGTTTCATTTTAAAGCGGCAAGCTGTAAGCCATGGCCACAAACCCATTGAAGACCTTTTTGACATCCTATCCGCCAAAGTTTTTGCAAAGTCAAGGCACTAAGCTGAAAGAATTGAAATGCGCAGTATTGCCGGAATTGGCGAATATCACCTTCAACGCCTTAAGAAACCTAGTCGGACCTACGACACGAAAGCTACAACAATTCGTAATCCACAAGGCAATACAATGTCATATTAAATATAAAACATTTTTTTTCATTTTTATGAATTTGAACATATAAATATTATCTATGGAAACTTTTTTTAAAAATTATTTTTCTTTAAAATGAAATTAATAAGAACACAAATTTCTTTTATATTTTAAAAGCATACATTAGCACTAACTGCAATGCTAAAAGAATATTGAAAATATATTTTGTTTTCGACAGTAAATATCACAATATTGAAGCAATCAACATTTTAATAATTACAGTTTAACGCCCTCTACATTTCAATAGTAACACTTGTAAGCTTTTGTACTTTTGTCATTGTGATTTTATACCTTTTCATATTTCCTATTGTGATTGATCTTTACATTTTTAAAGTTAACAGATAAAAATACACCTCTGTAAATACTACTACTTTAAGCAACTATGTATGTACTACTAAATTTTATCATACATGACTAAACGACTTTGTCGCTTCTCAAAAGTAAAGCTAAGTAGAATAAAATTCAATAAATTCGTTCATTTCTCTTGAGCAACTTGAACTCTGTACATCAACCTCAGTGCTTCCTTAAGTAGTTGAAAGTGATAGCAGAGCGTCAGCCGCAATACAGAGAGTGAATCAACCAAACAATCTACAAACGTAACACGACCTTTTTCTACCATCAACAGCCGAGGACTACAACAACAAAAGGCTCGTAATTTGTGAAAGCACAGAGTCTTCGCAATCGTGTTGTTTCACAGAAGACCTTTACAAATGGCCATATAAGACGACGGCTTATTCCTGTAGAACAATTTGAACACTACATATCAAATTGAATGCTTCCAGAAGTACACGAAACCGATAATAGTGCATCATCGCGCAATTCGAAAACTGTACATCAACTTCAATGCTTCCTTAAGTACATGAAACTGATAGCAGTGCATCATCACGCAAATTGGACAAAACACATCAACTTCAATGATTCTGAAGTACATGAAACCGATAATAGTGCATCATCAGTACCTACAGAGTGTGGATAAACATCATTTCTGGATCCACCAAATCATGCCGTTCACTTCAACAAAAATGCAGTCTTACTCCAGGGGGAGGATTCGTAGCAAGTCTATGGTTTTAGCATCCAACAAGACTAGTTCAACACAATCTTCCTACCGTCATTGCAGTTTTAGCAGATTCAACAAACTGATACCTCAGCAAAATTCAAGAACCCATTATCCTAATACAGTTTACTTAGCAGATCTAACAATCAATTAGCCCGCATGCAGTTTATTGTAACAGATTCAACAATCCAATTCCTGATACAGTTTGCCCTAGCAGTTCCCACAATCATTTATTTCTGATGCTTCATCGGGACGCTTTCAGCATCAGAGGGGGAGACTGAAGCAATCAACATTTTAATAATTACAGTTTAACGCCCTCTACATTTCAATAGTAACACTTTTAAGCTTTTGTACTTTTGTCATTGTGATTTTATACCTTTTCATATTTCCTATTGTGATTGATCTTTACATTTTTAAAGTTAACAGCTAAAAATACACCTCTGTAAATACTACTACTTTAAGCAACTATGTACTACTAAATTTTATCATACATGACTAAACGACTTTGTCGCTTCTCAAAAGTGCAGCTAAGTAGAATAAAATTCAATAAATTCGTTCATTCCTCTTGAGCAACTTGAACTCTGTACATAAACCTCAGTGCTTCCTTAAGTAGTTGAAACTGATAGCAGAGCGTCAACCGCAATACAGAGAGAGAATCAACCAAACAATCTACGAAAACCGTGTTTACTTTAATATTAGTTTGCACATATAATTTTTTTACGTATGTAAATTGGCAATTTGTTTTATACTATTTGTGGCATTTTTGCAATCTTTTGCAGAAATCGTTCCCAACACCATTTGCTACAATTAGTTGAATTTTACATTTCTTACAGATTTTTGGCTTAAATTTCCTTTAGCGGCACCTAAGATAGGAAGACAATTATTCACCACAGGTAGCGCTTTCTATTCTGATTCCAACTATGTATAATTTTTGTCCCGGAAACGTTTTCTGTTCCCATACCAGAGATTTGCACCTATCCATAGGAGAAAGTCTTAAATTCCATAGATGAACTTTCGAGGCCTTTATCTCGGGGAGCATACATTTCCGGGACAAATGCTATACATCGTTGGAATCAGTACCAAAAGAACTACATGTGGTGAAAATGCCGAATTTTTCCGCCAGGTGCCGCTAAAGGAAATTTGTTCCGTTAATTGGAATTTTGTGTTCCCAGCAGGTAAAAAAAAACTACTCATAATACTCAGTCGAAACCACCGACCGAAATTGCGGACATTTGGTATTGCGGGATTTTCTCTAGAAATTATGTCTTTTGACAACCAAGAATGCGAGAAGAAGTCTATAAAAATTACCAATAACAGAGAAGAGTATCTATACAACAGTCTGGTATATCAATGTTAACCTGGAACTAGTACGAGGTATACTATATAAGTTTCTGGCCCTAGTACCATGAGATTTGGGGCATTTCTTCCACCAGCATATATTCGATATTGCATGGAAAAAATTAATCGCGGTGCTTTAAATGACGTTTATAAGATCGCCACAGACAATGAATCTTTGATCCATGCTTTGGGTCTATTCTTCGAAGCAAATGTTCGCCAGTTTCTTCGGCAAAATGGCCACGTGGCGTATAGGCATGAGCAACCTAGGACGGTTAGTTCTGAGTGGTACACAACAATTTGTTTGCCTGAAGTCTCCCCAGAAATTCGAAGAACGAACAAGAGAAGACTATTCATTGTCCACCATGACAATGCGAGCTCTCACGCATCGATTCAAACCAGCACCTTTTTGATCAGACAACACGTAGAACTGATGGGTCATCTGCCATAAAGCCCTGACTTGCCCCAATGACTTCATTTGACTTCAAAAACCTTGTTTTAGAGGTGTCTTAATCGGAGTGGAAACAAAGCTTTAACAATTTCTTTGGGCGAATGGGAAAGTGATAAATCATGCTGGAGACTATTTAAGAAAACAATAAAACTATTTTGTTAGGCCCGAACGTTATCGTGCAACCTTCGTATTAAGGATGGCTGATATCTTACAGATTTTGAGTATGTAGGATTTTCCAACGCCTTTGAAGGGGTAACTGTTTTATAACTTCACCCTTGTGGCCACAAATAGTATAGATTCCACATATTGTAGATCAAATCCATGTCCACATCGCAATATTTTTTTATCATGTACGACTACCTCCTCCATAAAAGTTTGAAAAAGTTAAACGCCTGTTCGAGAATAATTTTAGTATTTTTACCGAAAGTAGTCCTTGTGGTCCTGATTAAAATTATATATTTTTCGTGGGCACGTGAACCCATCATCTAAAAACCCGGCCCACTCAAACTAAAATCGCTGATAGCACTATAACTTAGGAATTAAGTACTCATCTCTCACAAAAGACAAACTGTTTCTGTTAAGTGCATGGTTAGGGCTGTTTAAGTATCGCTTTTAAAATTTCAACGGAGATAGGAGTTGCGGTTGTAATTATATACTCAGCATTTATGCTAACGAGGGTATATGCACTTTCATACGGGCAAAATGTATCTCATCGAAATAATGGTTTTAGACCCCAAGTATGTTTGGACGAAATATGTTTCAGACAATTTGGAGTTGATTTAGCCATGTCCGTCCGTATGTCTGTCTGGCTGGCTGGCTGGCTGGCTGGAGCGCACGATAACTCTCGAAGGAATCAACCGATTCGGTCCAAAATTAGGCTTTCGTAATTTTTTGTCCAAACTTTGTTTATGTTCGAATATGGGTCATATCGGTCCACTCCTTCCGGTACCTCCCCCACAAAAGTTCGGAAATGTTCGAAAAATTTGTGCGCACGAATGAACCGATTTGGTCCATACTTTGCACATCGTGAAATTTCTACTAGACTTAGAAGATGTTCCAATATGGACTCAATCGGTCCACTCCTTCGGATACCCCCCACATACAATTTCGGAAGAGTGCAGTTTAGGACCTGCTCTCGAATCGCTTTGATTTTTGCTGTAGCAACTAATATTCACTGCCCCCCATACGACGGTACAAGTTTCATCAGGGGCTAGACCATACTTCCAGAGATAATAGCCTGAAAGGTGCAAAAAAAACCGTGTGTAGTGGTTATATTTTGTCCAAACTTAATTTAAGTTCGATGATAAGCTGTATCGGTCCACTTTTTCAGGTACCTCCTCCACAAAAGTTCAAAAATGTTCGGAAAAATTGTGCGCACGATAACTCTTGAATGGAGTGACCGATTTGGACCATACTTTACACATCCTAATATGTCTACCAGATATAGATCTGGTTTGAATATGAACTATATTTGTCCACTGCTTCGGGTACCTCCCACACAAAATTTCGGATAAGTTCACTTTAAGACCTGCTATCGAATCACTTTGATTTTTGTTGAAGCAATTTGCATTTGCTGCCTTAATTACGATGGTAAAAGTTTTTTCAGGGGCAAGTCCATACTTCTTGAGAAAACAGCCCGAAGGGTGTGACAACCCCCTATGGCACCCACTTGGTCTATGTCTGTCCATTCATTTAAGTACCTCCTCCGCAAAACTTTTGAACTTTAATCCTAATCAACATTTCTGTCGGTTCATACGCCCAAAATTTCGAAACCCCCTAAATACATAAGTTGTTTAGGAAAAAAGTGTTTCAATTTACACAGGCTGAGGGTATATCTCTGACCGATACTTTTTTACTTGTTGTAATTTCTTTCGATTAAAATAGGGGTTTAGTATGAAAATCCATCGAGTTCCGCTTCGATTTTTTATTAAATTGTTATGTATCTTGTCTAGAATAACGTGTTAAGTTTTTACCTGCGACTTTCTGTTATATAACAATTTTTAGAAAATACGTCAATTCGGGAAGGAATTTTGTTCAAATAAAACTAGGATTATGGGAAAATTTTGATAAATATGATCAGATATCGCTTGGAATTCATCACTGCATAATAGATAGGAAAATGAAAAATTCCGTCTTTCTGTCCCCACGATATGGGTGGAAGTAGGGAAATTAAAATAAACTGTTAAATATAAGTTTTTATTGCTAATATTTAACTCTAATTATACCCTCCACCATAAATTATATATATTCAAATCAGATTTCAGCCATTGGGTTATAAGGGCACAATTTTAAAAATACCGACAATCGGGCGTTGCCGTTCTATGTTGGCTATATCAAAAAGTGGATCTGTACCGAAAATTCTCTGTCGGAAAATTCCCCCGTCTTATGGGGGCTACATCAAAAAGTGGGTACGGGTCCACTTTTCTCTGCCGGATTATTTTATAGCACCGACGAAGGCAAAATTCCAAATTTCAGTTTGATAATGCTGCTAAAATCATCAAAATTACCAAAATCGGGAGGTACCCTTCTATGGGAGGTATACCAAAATATATATAAAAACAAGTAAGCAAAGGCTATAGTCGGACGGGGCCGACCATGTAATACCCTACACCACAACCTGTAGGAATTAGCTATGTGCAACCGCCTTGCACGCTGAATGTCCGGGTTGGATTCCCATCAAGTTGTCTACGGTGGCAAAATACCCCTTAGTAATGTTGGCGATATTTCCTAAGTATTTCAGCCATGAAAAACGTCTCTACAAGTGGCAACTTAGGACACGCCGTTCGGACTCGGCGATAAAAACTAGGTCACATATTAATTACATAATATGAATCCATTGATATAAGAGAAGCCTCCCTTGTCTTTACTGGGATGTTTGTGGGAAAATATATAAATTATGCATTTCTAAAAAATATTCGAAAATTGGAAAATTCACATTGATTAGCCCCTCCTGCTACATTTTCAAATTGTCTTTAAATATCAGGTTCCTTTTTGGAATACACCTAAAACAAATACATATATGTACACCACGCAATTTGGTATATTTGATAATTGGGAAAATTGCGAGTTTATTGAAGATCTATCGTCCAAAACTGTGCACTTGTACCTCACATATGCTTCGAAAATAGTACATTGTGGGCTTATAATGTGATATCTAAAATATATTTTATACCGGTAGAAATAACTAACAATGAATAGAAATTCAAAAACTTTGCATGCAAACAAATTTATAAATCCCAAAATTATTCATATTCAATTATACAGCAAAGAAGATAGTATAAGTCAGCTGCGCTAACGGTGATATACCTTCAGCCTCTAAAAATATATTTATTTTGTAACACGAGTTCGCTTCAAAATACGTGGAATCTGTAGGTATCGTTATATGGGGCTATACCAAATGAATTTTAGTAAGCTAAATTCTGAGTTTTGGAAATATTTGAGAATTATTTTTTCAGATTTGTAATTTTAGTTGGAGCCGGCAGGGGTTTTTGGAACTTCTGGACTATTATCTCAGAAAGTATGACTTACCCCGGAAAAAGGACCAGAATAGGAACAGTAAAAAGAACCTTCTTCTTCAAAAAAAAAAAAATAATAATAATAATAATAATAATAATAATAATAATAATAATAATAATAATAATAATAATAATTATAATAATAATAATAATAATAATAATAATAAAAATCATAATAATGATCAAATATATCCGATACGGTCCTCAAACTGCACTTTTCCCAAATTTTGTGTGGAAGGTACTCGAAGGACGGACCGATATAGTCCATATTTCGACCTGACACATGACTGGATGAAATAATACGATGTGTTAAGTTTCGACCAATCAGAAAATCCCCTTGAGAGTTAAGTTGCGGTTTTGCGGCGCAAGTACCATCTGTTGAAAAATATTTAAAAAGATTCGAGAGGACTCTTAAATTTCCCTTTTCCGAATTTTGTGTGGGAGGTACCCTTAGGACCGATATAGTCTTATCCGAGATATATATTTGGAAGGAATAATAATATATGGTAAATTTGAAGCAAATCGATCGTCCACTTCGCCAGTTATCGTTCACACAATTTTTCGAAAACAATTTTGAACTTTTTTGGCTGAGGTGTGGACCGACATAGCCTACATTCGAACTTAAACAAAGTTTGGGCAAAATATTACGTTGTATAAAATTTGGTTCTAATCGGTAGATCCTTTGGAGAGTTATCGTGAGCACCAACCAGCTAGACACTAAGAGAGACAGATGAACGGACAGCGCTAAATAGACTCCAAATAGTCTGAAACGAAATTCGTCCAAATATACTTGGGGTCTAAAATCAATATTTCTATGAGACACATCTTTGGTCGTATTTTGTTTGTATCCCCTTTACCCTAAATTCTGAGGTATAAAATAGGTGGCGAGGTGACTTCATGTTGCAATATTTGTATAAAAATCCAATTTGACAACTGAACTGAAATTTTCTGTCATGATAGAGACAATTTGTAGCATGGGAGGAAATTATGGTTCTCAACACAAAACACATTATATATCAGGCAGTAGGTGCGTTATCTAGCAGACACATTATTGCAATTTGCATCAGGGGAAAGATCAGTAGTTATTTTTCCATATGTAGGCTAATTTGCCGGTATATGCCCTCCAGGAATGAAAATATGGACCAAAAATAAAATTTGTATTTTTTTTATACAAAAGTAATGATCTATGTCAACCGCTAAATAATATCAGATCATCATGCAAAATTATAGGCATTTTCTTCAACCTAAACTCTTACCTCGTGCAAAATTTCGTGATTATTGAGCTATAATTGCGACCTCTAGCGGGTTTATGATTACACTACAAAAAAAAAAATGTGGATATATTAGGCTGTAACTCTGTTATCTGATCACGTACATCAACATAATTGACATCAATTGGAAGGTCAAAAGATCGTCTTCCAAATATAACTCACGAGTGAGGAATGTGTCTTTCAGGAACAAAGATACAAGTTTTTTATTAAAAATTTTCACTATTTTCACACAAAAGTTGTGGTCCATTTTACCCTCTAAATATTATCTGATCGCCATCTCAAATTGCAAGCTTTTTCTCTGTCATATACTCTTACCTCATTTAAAATTTCGAGGAGATCGGACTATTATTGTGACCTACAGAGCAGCTACAAAATCGGGTAAAAATTAGGTTTTTGGTCCATTTCACCCGCTAAATATTTCACGATCATCACCAATTAAAATAGCGATCTATTCTGATGTGAAACCGACCTCCATACCAAATTTCGTGACGATCGGTCCATAATTGCGGCCTGGAGTTTGATTACAATTTATAATGGACAGACGGACACACGGACGGACGGACGGACACACATCTCAAAATCGCTTTATCTCGCCGGGATATGAAGATTGGTATACCACATTGGGGGTCTCCGACGAATATTTCGCGGTGTTACATGAATTTTTCCCAAAACAAACTTATAATACCCTTTCCACATAGTGGTGTAGGGTATAAATACAAATTGAATAAATGAAGTAAAAATATCTATCTAAAGCTATTCTTATCATAATTATGGATATACATACAATAAAACATCGACTTTTATTTTCTGCACGCTAGATTTGCTCTTTTTCCCACTGTGTATTATGCTTAGTTATGGAAATAAAAAAGATGTATGTTTTCCCAAATTAGTTTTGAAAGATTTCTTAACCAAAAGCCAAAACAAACATATTTGAAATAGTTTAGATAATAAATTATTTTGTTCATAATTCAACAAATTTTAGGAAATGATATTTTCAAAGCAACGCATGTGGTGTTGTTACTTCTTTGCCAGACACCATAAGACAATAATATTGTTGTTGGTGTGTATGTGTGTTTTGAAGGGATAAGTTTATGAAAATACTCAAATGTGAACACAATGGCACAGTACTTAAAAATCAAATACAGTCGGACCTCGATTATCCGTAATAGTTGGAACCGGATGCACTACGTATAATCGATTTTCCCGGATAATGGAGTAACACACACTATTTAAAAATAGGAGCAATTTTAATTCTAAATTTAATTTAAAGTTGAAAATATTGAAACTAAAATAAATCATTTTTGAATAGTTGTTTTTCTACTGAAATTTGGTCGGATGAATTATAATCCTTCATCATAAAGATTTTCACGGTTAATTACTCGTAGTGGAAAATGCACAAAAATTTTTGTGTTTTCCTTTCCCGGATAAGGGAGGTTTATGGTTAATCGATTCCCGGATAATCGAGGTTCGACTGTAGTTCACTTGCTTAATTCTTAAAACACTTTTTGGAATAATGTTTAAGTTTCATAACACTGTTACCCCCCTTTTAAGTTCAAAGGATTCACCATATAAAGGGATAATGATGTTGTCACTCCTGTCAAACCCTGTTTAAGTCGAAAAGTAAAAAAAAAGAAGGAACAAAAATGTAAATTCTATGTTTAAATAAGAGGAAAATTAAGGGTTACACGCTAAATAAATTTTAGAGGTTTTAATTAAAGTGTGAGAGAGGGTGGGTGTGGTAATTTTGGTTTGTGGGTGGTGCTGTTGCTTTTTCCTGTGGTTGGTGAACTATTTTATCAAATCTTTTGTAAGCGAAATTGAAAAAGATGGGGGAAATATTGGAGATAGACGATACTTTAATGACCTACATGAATATTATGAGAATAAGTAAAAGGAATGTTTTGAGATGAGTAAGTGGCATACGAAAATGTGTAACATGTTACCGTGGTGCAGTGGTAAATACGCCCTCCTTGCAAGCTGCATGACCGTGTTCGATTCCTAGGTCAGGTAACATCACACAATTTCAGCTGTGGCGACATTTCCCGAGTACTCCAGCCATGTAAAACCTCCCCGCAAGTGGTCTCGCTATACAGTTACATATCATTGAGCTAATATGAATCGAGGTGCCCTTTGTAAAAACTCATGAACGCGTTTAAGTATATCCATATCAACTTTTAGGAGGCAAGCAACAAATTGTGTTTTTGGGCAGAAACTTTAGAATAGGTATTGGAAGGAATATTCACTTGCATGAGTTACAAGCTCATGTACTAAAGAAACCCATACATACTGTTGACATGATGTAGATAACCATGTCATTGTCCTTGCTAGCGTAAAATTTGTGGTTTCCATACTACCTTGCTTGCAGGTTTTTGATATTCCTTCAAGCATATCCATCATAAAAATTAAATATTATATTAAGCGTTCTAAACCAGAAACTCCACTTAACATCATTTCCAGCATTTATCATATTTTGATAATTTCGAAAAGTAACAGCAATTCCCCCAAAACAAATAAATATGACAATAATATCTACAACAATAGCAAAACTCCAACAAAAGTCATTGACAATAGACAAGAAACGATTTCGTTTTGCCAGTTGTAGTTAAACTTTTTCAAATGTCCGTTATTATAAAATTTATACCCCCCAAGGTATTATAAATTACTGTCACCTTGCAATCGATATTATTTGCGGCAATGTTTTATTTTCTCCATATTTTACATAATATAATCGCATACCATTATATATACACACATCCACACGCACATATATCCTGGTATTTTCAAATGCATTCACTTGCATAATTTTATAGCAGAAAGGAACAGGGCAGGATGTGTGTACAGAAATGGCGGTGGAGGAGGTACACTGCCTGCAACACACAATGAATATCCATTTATTGTTTTGTCATAGAACTCGGTTCCTGTTCCTATTGTATGTCGACATTTTGCATAGCGTTCAGAAATTTTCTCTACTGTAAGGCCTTGTTTGCGGATATGAAACGCATTACCAATACCCATTGTAACTGTGCTACGCAATTCAAATGTGTGTTGTCAGGAATAGGTAGGGGTGTGTGTTTCCACTGGCTATATACCAGTCCATGTCTAAGGTTATAAATATTTTATTGCATACATTTCTCTACGACTATCATAATTTATACAAAAACAAGTAGGCTAAATATGTGTGCGTAGAGACCGGTATTGTGTTACCTTACATCATTGCATCTAAAAACGCATTTTTGACGTGACCTAAAATGTATTGTTTTACAGGAAGCAAAGAGAATACATCATTAGGAGCACCTTTACGAGCAAAAGTTAGTGACTACATATTTACGAAAAATTAAGAAATTAAGAAGAAATTTTCCTCTCAAACACACCAAGCACGGCCTTATCTGCTTGCGCAAGTACCCAGGCTTCGAAACCATACATCAGCACGGGTAGTATCAGTGTTTTGTAAAGCGTTATTTTTGTTTGATGAGATGTGGCTTTGTTTTTAAACAGCTTACTTAAGCCAAAGTAGCATCTGTTAGCGAATACAATTCTCCTTTTAATTCGCAACTGATGTCGTTTGACGTGTTTACGGCGGTGCCGAGGTAGACGAAGTCTTTTACTACCTCAAAATTATAGAAACCAACGTCAACTGTTGGCCCGATCTCTATGGACGCATTGCGCGTCGACACCATCAACTTAGTCTTCCCGCCGTTTACCGCCACACCCACTTTAGCAGACTCTCCTTCGACCTTCATAAATTTATCTGTTACTTCTTTTACTGATCGTCCCATGATGTCTATATCATCAGCATTAGCAAGTAAGATGTGGCTATTGGTGAAGATTGTGCCACTTCTTTTGACGCTTGCCTTTTCCAGCAGGATGTTGAAGAGATCACACGAGAGAAAACTCTTCGGAGAGGTTCTTTCCTATTTTAACTGAGGATCTCACGTCAGTTAAAGTCATTTTACAAAGCCGGATGAGCTTTGCGGGGATACCAAATTCAGACATTGCTTGGAATACCTTTGAACGTAGCGGGCAGTCGAAGGCTGCTTTGTAATCGAAAAAAAGGTGGAAGGTGTCGATCTGAATCTCTTGGGTCTTCTCCAGTATTTGCCGCAGGGTAAATATCTGGTCAATGGTGGACTTGCCAGGTCTAAAGGCGCATTGGTATGGCCCAATTATGTCGTTGACCATAGGCTTTAGTCGTTCGCACAATATCCCTGACACGATCTTGTAGGCAATCGGGAGTAGACTTATGCCCCTATAGTTAGAGCATACAGTCTTATCTCCTTTCTTATCAATGGGACACAGGATACTCAGGTTCCAATCGTCGGGTACTCGTTCTTCCTGCCAGATGGTGCTAACTAGCTGATGAATACACCTTATCAGCGTGTCGCCTCCGGTTTTGAACAGCTCGGCTGGTAAGCCATCGGCTCCTGCTGGCTTATTATTCTTCAGCCGATTTATTGTTGTCTTTACTTCATCTTGGCTGGGCGGTATACATTCAATACCATCTTCTGGGATTGGATCTGTGGTATCTTCGCCGTCTTCGCTGGATACAAACAGGTTTGAAAAATGCTTTTTCCATATCCTGTGCGCACTATCTGTATCAGTTACCAAATTACCTTGCTGGTCTCTACAGGAGGAGGTGCCAGTACCAAAGCCATCAGTGTGATGCTTCACTCTTTGGCAGAATTTTCGGACTTCATTCTGGCTCCTGTATATCTCGATTTTTTCACACTCCCGCTTTTCCATCTCTCTCTTTTTCCTGCGGAAAAGACGTTTCTCCTCTCTCCTTTTCTCCCGATATCTCTCTTGTGCGCTACGCGTCTTCGGTAGCAGTTCGACACTCCTGATCATACCATGGATTCCTTGGTGGAGATCTCTGGTATCTGGTATCCATTGCCATTGCGCTGATATGTTATCGGGATGAGGAGTGCTTTAGTTAAGCAATTGGGCTAGTTGAGTGGAATATGCTTTGGCTATCTGTTGTGATTGCAGCTTACCGATATCTAACTTTCGTGTTGTGTCTGTTCGTACTTTGTTTGCTACGTTTAACCGGGTGCGTACCTTTGCTGCAACTAGGTAGTGGTCCGAGTCTATGTTTGCTCCTCGGAACGAGCGCACATCCAACACGCTCGATGAATGTATTCCATCTATCACAACGTGATCAATTTGATTTCTTGTTTTCTGATCTGGAGACAGCCAGATGCCCTTATGGATGTCGAGATGTTTAAATCTGGTGCTGCTAACTTCCATGTTTTTTGCCGCTGCGAAGTCTATCAGCCTCATGCCATTGTCAGATGTTTCATTGTGGAGACTAAATTTTCCGACTGTTGGGCCAAAGATATTTTCCTTTCCAATTTTGGCATTAAAATCGCCTAGAATAATTTTAATGTCATGGGCAGCACAACGGTCATATGTTTCTTCTAAGCGCTCAAAAAATATATCTTGGAGCATGAGCGCAAATAAAGCTGATGTTGACGAATTTTGCTTTTATTCGAATTGTAGCAAGTATTTTATGCATGGGAGTGACCACAATAAGTACTTTCGGTAAAAATTTGCAAACAATCCTGGAACAGCCCGTAAACAACACGTTTGCCCAAAATGTTGAACTTTTGTGAGGTAGGTACCCAAAGTTGTCTTCCAATGGAACCCTTCTTAGAACTTGATGAACGTTTGGAAAGTTTCAGCCAAATCGGATACTCAATTCATAAGTTTTCGTTTTCATCAATTATTTGAATTTATGCCGGAATTCAAGTATGGATGAAAACAATTATACCACCGTGAAAGGGGCTGCCAGCACAACCTGTTGCCAAAAATTTACGGATATGGTCCATCTTCGAACTTCGTCTAAGTATGGACGGAATATTACGAGATGAGTTTGACAGGCCTCCAGAGCTACTGCTATACGACTTAAGACGTAAAAAATATCCTAGCGTGTATCCAATTTGTTGTCAGATTCTTCTTCGTCGTCGTAATACGAGAAACATCGCAGTCTGACCAACAGCTCCAAATGCAACATCCTGAATTCCATGTTGGGTTTCAGCTCACCGCAAATGTATTAATCCTGGAACTTAATTGCAATGGTCTTCGCAACAAAGCCAGCGAGTTTGTAGACATTATGAATCGGAAAGTCATCATGGTCGCCGCGAACCAAAAAAAAAAGCTCACGGTCACCTGTAACTTGCAACGTCGCCTTGGCGGCAAATTTTTGCGGAAGGATGGTAGAGAAGGAGGACTTGCTTCCCATATACACCAGTCTGTCCAGCACAGACCTATCTCGTTTAAGCTTAACTCTAGAGGCCCATGCATGGAATGTATGGGTGTAGCAGTAAAGTGTGGGATTGTCGAGGAAGGTTGCTGAATGTGTACATATAACCGATAGCTGCACCTTGCGTTATCTGCCCGATATCTGCGTTAAACGGACATATCTTCTTTTTTTCACAACGGATTTCTATTGATCCTTCTTCCTTTTAAAGGGGCGAATAATATCTTTCGAACTAGTTATTATTTTTTTAAAATCAAAATGAATGGGGAATGTTTATTATCATTTGAAAGAACATTTGATGGCATTTATTTTTTGCGGATTGATATGAGATTATCTTGGTGGCCAATCGACTGGTCCAAAACGTGGTCACCGAAGTTTTCTTTCAATAAATTCATTGATTGATGCGATGTGTGGGAAGTGGAGCCGTTTTGTTGAAACCAAATGTCTTCGAAATTACGAGCTTCAATTTCATACATCAAATAGTCGGTTATCACTGCGCAAAAATGGTCGGTATTGACGATGAAGTCATTTTGAAGAAACACAAACCATAGTTTGCTCCAAACATACAAAACAAAAACAACTTGCGAAATTCCTCAATATTGTAAAAATGGTTGACAATACCTATGGTAGGAACTATTATAACCTAGAATTTTTACGAAAACTATTGTCAGCCCAGAAAACTTGTTATTAAAATTTTTGATTTGATCGTATATAATTCTCATATACACTTTCCACATTACTTTGGTATAAATGTCACGTATAATATTATGAGCATTGACAAAAACAACACATGGCCAAGTTTTGCCAGGTCTAACTAAAAAGACAACAAATCGAATGAAGAAACATAACTACTCCATTGCGCTCATCATCCAAGCACCTACCCCAATATAAGGAATACCATAAAACCACAACAAATATGCAAAGAAAACAAAAATTGCGACCAAAAACACGTCTAAGTTTGTGGTGTAACTCAACTATCAAAAAACAAAGAAGAATGAGAAAGAAGAAACAAATAAAACCAAGAATATCATGGTGTACATACACAAAAAAGAACAAAGATATGAGGAACTCATACAAACAAAAATCACAAAAAATATTTTTTTTTACCGCGGCGTCGAATACTGAGAGAAGAGAATAAAATTGTTTGAAGAAAAGAGAATAAATAATATTGTCCAATAGACAAAAACAATTGTTGGATATGACAACAACTATTGTTGGATATGACAAAAACAATTGTTGTAATTAACAAAAACGATTTTTGGACTCACAATACTACATGCGGAATCTAACAATATCTTTACAATACATATTTTACTCTTCGAATATTGTTGGATCAATCACATTTTTTCTCTGCTTGATGGCAGCTCTTGAATCTCTTTATGTTGATCTTCTTCCCAAATGTGGCAATTGGTGAGCTACTATAACAAATTATTACCGTTTTTCTCTCTTTCTGATAATTATTTTTTAATTTTTGAAAATTTTAAATGGAATCTTATATGAAGTTTCTGTACTGAAAATGTACTTCATTTACACGTTTTTGTGAGAAATATTTTCAATTTTTTTCTTAGAATAGTCTTTCTGAGAGAAATTGACAGAAATTTTAAATTCTCAAAATTGAACATTCTCCAACGGACTCTAAAACTGTAATTTACCATACTTAAATATCAACATTATGCAAAAAAGGAACATGTTTTCTATTGAATAATAAAAAAAATATTTTAAAGTTCACAAAAAGCAACCGATTCTAGCGGATAATTGAAGTAGGTGCCTTGAATTTAGGTACACAAATCATAATATAACTAAAACATAGTGTGGTATATATATGGTATAAAGAATTTAAGTTAAACATGACAAATTTCTAACATTGACCCACCGCGCCCCCATCATGGCGTAGGCGCCCCATCCCTTACATATTTCATAATATTAATATATTGACATTTGAAATTGCTTTTTTCATGCGAATTATTGGGATTTATATTCTTCAGTAGTTGTCTTCTAACGGTATAAAATGTGTTTTTGATATCACAAAAGGTAAAGAAGATATCACAAAAAATACCTACCAATCCCTCGTCGTCTGATTACGAAACTCCCCCGCAGTCCCCTCGACAACAACCACACACGCAGCCTTTAACACCAGCCGTTGTTGTTCCAATCCCCGAAAATGCAGCCTTTTTGCAATTGAATTGCAATGGACTCCGAGGTAAGATCGAGGAGATAGTAGATTTTATGAGTCGGAAGAACATCAAGGTCGCGGCGGTGCAGGAAACCAAGCTGAACAACAACCACAGCTTAGAGCATTGCGATGGTTACAATGTTCTGAGGAAAGATCGCACCAGAAGTGGAGGTGGGGGATTGGCTTTCCTATTGCACCAGTCTGTCCAATACAGACCTATCTCGCTTGAGCCTGTCTCTAATGACCCATACATGGAATGTGTGGGGGTAGCAGTCAGGTGTGAGCTGCCGAGATAGAGTTGCTGAATGTATACATCCCGCCGAGAAATAGCTGTATCCATGATTATAGGCCTGACATTAGCCCGCTCTTGCAAGGTCATAATCGTCTGGTCTTGGTCTGGGGATTTTAATGCGCATCATGAGATGTGGCATTCGGCCCTCGGAAACGACCAGAGAGGTACAGCGCTGGCTGAGCAGATTGATAGCGCTACGTTTTGCACGTTCAATGAGGACGCCCCTACCAGAATTAGAGGAGAGTGTCACAGTTCGCCTGACATAACCATCGTGTCACCTGGTCTGACAAATGACGTTACCTGGCAAACCGTCATTTCCCTTGGATCAGACCATCTCCCCATAATTGTCTTCATTAGCAGACCACCCGACTTCATCACCTCTGAACGCCGCACGTTCGTCAATCATAAAAAAGCTGATTGGCCGAGTTTCAGAGAGTTCACCAATCACCGCTTCAGAGAATTGCCCAATCCTTCTGATGTTCGGGTAGCGGAAAGGACGTTCCGGGACATCATCACTGCTGCAGCCGCTCGCCATATCCCTGCTGGTCGAATACCCGAAGTAAGACCAAATTTCCCAGCAGAGGCGACGGGATTAGCAAACGAGCGTGATGAGCTTCGTCGTATCAACCCCAATGACCCCAGAGTCAGGGAGCTGACACTGGAAGTTAACAGGCTGGTCGGCGAGCATAAGCGGAACAAATGGTTAAATCATCTGAAGAGCTGCAACATTGGAGCCGGTATAGGTGAATTGTGGGCAACGGTTAAGTCACTCTCGAACCCTGGAAGAAGGGAAGATAGGACCTCAGTCACGTTTGGCGACGTTACGTTGACTGACCCGAAGAGGTGCGCAAGTAATTTCAATCGACAGTTTGTCGAGCATCCCGAGAGTGACAGGGCGAAGAGAAGAGTATTACGTCGCATCAGATCTCTTCCTGCCGAGGATGAACCACCACAATTTACAATGGATGATGTTGCCAATGCCATCAGCAACGCTAAATCATCCAAAGCGTTGGGCCCTGATGGAATCTCCATGGTAATGTTGAAGCAGCTGGATGAGCCGGGAGTCGAGTATCTCACCAAAGTCTTCAATTTGTCGCTAGCCACCCTCGTTGTTCCCGAAGTCTGGAAAATTGGCAGGGTGGTCCCACTACGGAAGACAGACAAGGATGCCAGCAAAAGTGAATCGTACAGACCGATTTCGCTTTTGTCGCCCGTAGCAAAGACACTTGAGGCCTTGATCCTCCCCAGTATCAGAAATAGCTATCAAGTTGCCGATCATCAACATGGATTCCGTAAGCAGCACAGCACGACAACAGCGCTGCACGCCATTACCACATATATCTGTAAAGGACTCAACCAGAGACGGCCGTGCGATAGAACAGTGATGGTGGCTCTTGACTTATCAAAAGCCTTTGATACAGTCAGGCACTCCACGCTGTTTGAGGACATTGAGCAGACAACCCTCCGGCCAAGCTTGAAACGTTGGATAGTCAACTATATGTGTGGACGCCAGTCGTACGTGGAATTCAGGAATAAGAAGTCCAAACCCCGTAGAGTGAAACAGGGAGTTCCCCAGGTGGGGTGATATCTCCGGAACTGTTTAACCTCTACCTCTCCTGTATTCCACCCCCTCCAGACGGCATTGAGATCGCGACGTATGCGGATGATTGCACGATCTTGGCGTCGGGTACCTATCCTGATGACATCTGTGAGAGACTGAACAACTATTTAACTGATCTTACCACCTTTTTCCATTCGAGGAATATGCAGATTTCCCCTACAAAATCTACAGCCACTCTGTTCACCACATGGACAGCGCAGTTTGGAAGTGAGTTGAATGTCGTGGTCGACGGTAGCAGAATTCCGACCACAAACTGCCCTAAAATTTTAGGGGTCACATTCGACACTACATTCACGTCGTGCGCACACGCCACAGCTATCTGCGACAAGTTGAAAAGTAGGAACAAGGTCCTCAAGTCCCTGGCCGGCAGCACTTGGGGTGCAGATAAAGAAACCTTGTTGACCACATATAACGCGATAGGTCGGTCTGTGGTAAGCTATGCGGCTCCAGTCTGGTCCCCGAGATTGTGTGATTCGTACTGGAAAAAGATTCAAACTTGCCAAAATGCAGCCCTGAGAACAGCGACAGGGTGCCTCCTCAAATCTTCAGTGGACCATCTACATGAGGAGGCAAAAATTCTTCCTGTAAAGCAACACAATGAGATGCTTTCGTTGCAGTACCTGCTTGGATGTTATCGTGTGAGCCATCCCAATCACCATCTTGTGGGTAGGCCCGGCCCATTCAG
The DNA here is from genome assembly GCF_047663935.1 of Musca autumnalis. NCBI lineage: Eukaryota > Metazoa > Arthropoda > Insecta > Diptera > Muscidae > Musca > Musca autumnalis. The sequence continues at coordinate 248,937,373 of NW_027411755.1, read as the reverse complement.
GGAGATCAGGAAGGATATCCATGCTCTAGAGGGAGAGGTCCAACGATACAGGAGAGAACCCCTAGATCAACAAGCATATCAAGCAGGATTGAATAGCATTCACACGGACGCAGTTGCCAAGGCCTTAAGCAATTATAGTGTGAATAAAGTACTTGGAGTACATCCTCCATCTATCGCAGCTGAGGAGCGTCAGCTGCCACGACAAACTAGAGTAGTTTTGGCCGAACTACGCTCGGGATATTGCAGTCGCCTAAATTCTTATTGGGCGGAAATCGATCGCACCGTGCAAGACATCTGCCCTGTATGCGGTATGGGCCCGCACGACACACAACACCTTTTTAACTGCCCCGCCAAACCTACCCATCTAACTCCAGTGGATCTATGGCTACATCCCATCGAAGCAGCCACTTTTCTTGAACTGGAGATAGACCCAGAGCCAGATTGAACAGAGGAACGAACAAATAAACATAACACAAACACTGTTACAACAACAACAACCAAATTATTTTTCCCATACAGTGTATCAATATCTGCTGTAACTTGTATTGCCTTTGAGCTAATGAGGCTATGTTCACTTTGATACAAATGTGCCTCATCGAAAAACTGGTTTTAGAATCCACACATGTTTTAGGGCCAGTCAGCCCGTCTGGCTATCTATAAGAAGCGTATGATAACTCTCGAACGAATCAACCGGTTTGGTCCAAATTTTGGATTTCGTAATATTATGTACAAACTTAGTTTAAGTCATATCGGTTCACTGTTTACTGCTTCAGGTATCTCCCCACAAAAGTTCAAAAATTAGTTTCGAATTTAGATTATATCGGCCCAGTCCTCACGGTGCTTACACCTGGGAAGTTTTTGCGGATTCTGAAACTTCAATTTTCATAGATGGGAAAAATAAAAAAATAAAAAATCGCCGGAGCACTTTTTAAATAAATCGCGATTAAAGTTGACATTTTTAGGGGGTTTTTAGGTTTTCGCGTCATGATATTTTCGTAGGTTTTATCGTTATTGAGATATAGAAGTTAAAATTGGGACAATTCCTTCCTTATGGTGCGCCTTAAGTAACATTAAGTGAAAACCGCTTACACCTGGGAAGTTTTTGCGGATTTTGAAACAACAATGTTCATGAGCATAAGTGTAAGCACCTTCCATTTAAAGTTGTTTCAAGAGCACCGTGTCCTTCAAATACCTCCTACACAACATTTCAATAACATCGTCGGGTACCCTCACAAGAATTGAACATAACTGCAGTTTACGGGCTGTTTGACGATCCTTTGGGCATTCGTCTTGTGGTTTTGTTTACAGCGATATTCTTTATTTCATAGTCAAGACCATGCTGCCTGACATAAAGGTAAAAACTATACTGTGACCGACTAAAATGACTGGTGGGCGTAATAACTATCGAAAGCAAAGGCTCTCAGGCATTCTCTGGTTAATTCCTTCAGGTTCTTTCCCGCAAAAGTGCAACTCGTTTAACATGCATTTATTCGGAACATTTACCGTCGTTAAATTATATACCTCAAATGCCAAACATGAGTTTCGTAGTCTCAAACAGTACTGCGAGTAGGATTCGGAGTCTACGAGCCTAATGTAAATTTTTGCATTTTTTAGTTGGCTTGCACGGACTCTATCAATTCTGTTTGTTTTAATGACATAAAATAGTATTATTTTCTTATGTTATCGACAAAATAGTTGAATTGGAAATATTCGTTACAAGTACAATCTGCATTCGCGGATACGAATTATCCTGCACCTTCTCAAGGCCAAAACTGCCTGGAGGAGCTTTCCAATACTTTTGCGATGTATTAGAGAGTTCGTAATTACTCTTGGCTACAATTTGTGTTCTTGTGTTGGATCGAAAATCTCTTCCATACAAATCGCCCCGGCCTAGTATATACACTTTGATGCGACTAAAAATGTGCCTAATTGAAATAACGGTCTTATGTTTGGACGAAGTTCGTTTCAGACAATTTGGAGTCGATTTAGCCATGTCCGTCTGTCTGTCTTTCTGTCCGTCCGATTCAAACTAAATTGTGGGTAACGTAATATTTTGTCCAGGAAGTTTCTGATTGGTGCAGACTTTGCACATCGTATTATTTCATCATGTATCAGGTTGGAATATGGACTGTATCGGTCCACTCCTTCGTGTACCTGCGACACAAAGTTCGGATAAAGTGAATTTTAAGAGCTCCTCTCGGATCGTTTTGAATTTTTTTTCAGTAAGCTTTTCTTGCGGCTCCCTCTACGACGGTACAATTTGTTTCATGCGCAAGGCCATACTTCCTGAGATATTGGCTTAAAAGAAAGAAACCTTGACGCCACCAACCAAAATGGCAAATCCGCAAGACAATTCTCGCAGAGATATTCTGATTGTCGCAAACTTTGCACATTGTATTATTTCATCCATTTATATATGAGGTGGGAATATGGACTATATCGGTACAACCCAGAAGTACCTCCTAGAAAAAATTTCGGATAAAGTGGAGTTTAAGAGCTCCTCTCGCATCGTTTTGATTTTTTTTCAGTAGGTTGCGAAAAAGTCCCGACAGCATTTCTAGAATTGCTTTAGACTGGAACCCCCAAGGCAGTAGACGTCCAGGTCGGCCGAAGAACACTTGGCGCAGAACAGTTTCCTGGAATTAAAAAAAAAATACTTTGTATTTTGCAGCAACAACCCCAAGCAGCTGGTGAAAATCACGACAATGCTGAATCTCAACCAGCTGAAGACCCGGCAGGTGGAATTGGGCTTTGGTGGTGAAACATGTTTTAAATAAATAAAGAAATAGCAAATCTGCAACACTAGCCAAAATAATTGTTTGTTCTGAAACAAGTCTCATTTTAACCGTTTGAAATAACTATCTGAAGGATAACACTGGACAACAATGTGAAAAATGTTTTCTACTCCTTATGCGCGGCATAATGGACATTTTTTAAACTAAATCCATTCGAGATAATTTAAACCACTTTTATTATAACCCGAGCACAAGACAGTGTAAAAGAAAGTATGTTACAACTGCAGACTATAACATCTCTGAGTGCATTATTTACACTGTACCTGTTTACCGCCTGCGCTACAGCATCAGTTCGATGATACGTTTGATGATCTAGAGGTTCTCGCTTGCACCTTTGTACCTCACTCTCTAGATCATGAAGATCTCTTCTGATGCGCCTAGGTGGAGGAAGCCTGTTAACTCGATTGTCGTAGGAATGCTCGTTGCGATAACACTTCTTGTTGTGCTAATGCACCGGTAAAATCTTCGACGAAGTTGGTCTAATAGTGACATGAGGAGGCACCATGTTGTAATCCTCATTGCGACATTCTGGCTGGTTTGAAAGTTCTTCCACTGCAAATCACACTGGCGCCGCATAACTTCTCACTGACAGGCCTATTGCTTTGTAAGAATTCAAGAAGGTTTTTGTCAGCATTCCAAGTGCAGCCGTCCTGCGACTTGAGGACCTTGTTTTCACTTCTAATCTTGCCACAAGAAACAGAGGCTGGCTTAAACATGGTATTGAACGTTACATCCAATATTTGGGGCTATTTAGTGGTCGGATTCAGCGCACCATCGACCAAAATATTCAGGGGTCGTGGGACATTTTCATTTTCCTCAGGTTCAAGAATTGATCAAAATCAACGACGTCAAGATCGTACAATCATCCACATTCATCACGATATCTATGCCGTATGGAAGGTGTTTAATTTCAGAGTGGTAGAGGTTAGTTCCGAAGACATAATCACGCATAGGGGAACTTCCTGTTCACTCTATGGGTCTTAGTCTTTTTATACCCTCAGTCTTTAGGCTAGAAAGGGTATATAGACTTCCATACGGGCAAAATGTGCCACATCGAAATAATGGTTTTAGACCCCAAGTATGTTTGGACGAAATGTGTTTCAGACAATTTGGAGTCGTTTTAGCAATGTCAGTCCGTCTGGCTGGCTGGTGCGCACGATAACTCTCAAACGGATGAGCCTATTTGGCCCAAAATTAGGCTATGGCAACATTTTCGAAGATGGGCTATATCGGTCTACTCCTTCAGGTACTTCCCCCACAAAAGTTCGAAAATATTCGGAAAATTTGTGCACACGATAACTCTTCAAGAGATTTACCGATTTGGTTCATACTTTGCACATCGTGAAACGTGTACCAGACTTAAATAAGGTTTCAATATGGACTCATTAGGTCCACTACTTCCGGTACCTCCTACAAAAGTTCGAAAATGTTCGGAAAATTTGTGCGCACGCTAACCATTGGAAGGAGTTACTGATTTGGTCCATACTGCGCACATCGTGAAATTTCTACCAGACTTAGATGAGGTTCCAATATGGACTCAATCGGTCCACTCATTCGGGTACCTCCCACACAAAATTTCGGGAAAGTGCAGTTTAGGACCTGCTCTGGAACTTGTATTCACTGCATCACATACGACAGTACAAGTTTCATCAGGGACAAGTCCATACTTCCTGAGAAAATAGCCTGAAAGTGCAAAAAAAAACAATGCCACCATGTGTAGTGGTTGGAGCGCAAGATAACTCTCGAACGGATCTGCCGATTCGGTCCAAAATTTGGCTTAGTAATATTTTGTCCAAACTTAATTTAAGTTCGATTACGGGCAATATCGGTATTTCTCTCAATATTTCAACAATGATAAGCTATATCGGTCCACTCCTTCAAGTACCTCCCCGACAAAACTTCAAAAACGTTCGGACAAATTGTGCGCACGATAACTCTTGAATGGAGTGACCGATTTGGTCCATACTTCGGGTACCTCCCACACAAAATTTGGATAAATTCACTTTAAGGCCCGCTTTCGAATCACTTTGATTTCTGTTGAAGCAACTTGCATACGCCTCATTTACAACGGTATATTTTTTCCGGAGTAAGTCAATACTTCCTGAGATAATTGCCCAAAAGCTCCAAAACCCTACCGGTATATACTAAAATGGCTATTACGCAATATAACTCTAAAACTTTTTTCAAAAACTTCTTTCAAACACGGTTGAACGTAATTAAATATTTCGAGTCCTTTATGAAGACGTTATATATGAAGTTTTATATACGGTATAATTATTGCCTTTGGTTTGGTGCTTTTTTTTTGGTCAGTAGCTGATGGTATATCTCCGTCATTACAGCTGACTGATACTTTCTTACTTGGTTTTTTTAATAAATAATGTTTAAACGTGTTCAAACGAGGTCCAAAGATATAAACGAGAACCTCTAGATCAACGAGCCGGTCAGGTAGGCTTGAACATCATTCATACTGATGCAGTTGCGTAGGCCTTACAAGGGTACAGTGTGAAGGCCATACTCGGAGACCATCCCCATTCATCCATCGCAGTATTGCCTCCTCCGGTAGTTAGCTCCTTAACATTTAATATCCGCTTTTAAACTGTAGGGCATTTTAAATGAAACCGTATTCGCTTATACATACATATTTACTTTTATGCTTGTATGTATAAGGGCTAGCACAGTCACTGGCAGAGACGTAACACTGCATTGCGTTGTCTGTCGTGTCAATAGGTTTTGAATACACTATGACATAGCCAATGGCGCACCACTGCAGTCCGTCTGGATATTTTATCCTTGCATTTCGAGCAGCCGTTGCCCATACATACCTTCAAATGCATACAAAATATTGTTGTTGGTCGATTTAACAAAAATGCGTTCGCACATAGATTTTATGGATTTTATATAAATGCCAAAAATATGCAAATTATTATTCTCTTTATTATGGGCCGTACAACCAACCACCAAGCCCCTTTACACATTAAGCAAAACTTAGTCATTGTATGGCGAATTTTCAATGTTAAATATTATGCATTTGAGGAGAGTGAAATCGTGTGTTTATAAATATGTATTTACATGCATTTGTATAGTTGTAGTTATGTGTTAGTTCCATGTCGATGTTGTGATTACAGCCAATATTGTGAATATAATTTGCTTATGCCCATTCCATCCTCCCACTCCCACCACCGCTTCCATCACAACACATTAAGTGTTAATTTGCCGATTTGACAATGGTCATAATTCAGTGCTACCGCCTGCCGCCGCCGCATTGGCGGCGTTCCCCAATTACAACACTTTTTGTCCAAACAAATAAGCCGCCAAATTTAAATTCGTATAATGTTCGAATATGTGGCGTTTTCTGTTTTACTCTCTCGCTCCGCCAAAAAAGAAGACAAAGTAAAAAAAACATTTTATAATTTGTTGTTTGGTGTCACTTGCCATTGATTGCCAATGGCGAATTGGGCATTTGCAGTACAAGCTGCAGCATTGTCTGTCGGTCGTTGCACACACGAATTTCAGATAATTTCAATATCATCGATTGGGCGACAAACCAGACACCATTCCGCAACGATATCCGCTTTCATTATCCAACCACTTAATCATACAATTCAGTCAGGTATGTTCCAGTGGACTTGGTGTTGTTTTCAGTTTAATTGCATTACGTTAATTGTTCGGAAAATGTTTCTTTATGGCAAATAAATTATTGCCATATGCTGTGGAATATAAAATAAAAGTGACAGGAATATGTTCCAAAATAGGGGGTTAATTACATACATATGAATCACACAAGAACAGCTAACGGGCTGTACGACTCCTTATATCTTTTAGTTGTTGTACATATTAATGTTTTTTATTATTTCGTTAGATTGAAGAGTCTCCGAGTAAACTTCAGAGTGCCTGTCATCGATGTCAAATTGAGTAAGATATATTGAAGAAAAGACTGTCAAGAAATCGATCTTTAAGGATCGTGCCACTCATCGAGTGTGTTGGACTCGGATCATATAAAATACGAACTGACGCAACAAGAAAACTGAACATTCAAAAGCTGCAATCACAACAAACTGCGAAGCGTATTCCATTTATATTACCAAATCGCTAATGAAAGCACTCCTTATTCCGATGGCATACTAGAGAAGTGGCAAAGCATTCCCAACCAAAGTATCATGGTAAGACCAGGAGGAGAAAAATCAGCAGCAACACGACACGCACGAGAAATATGGAAGCAACAAAAAGAAATGAAAATGCCAGAGTGTGAAAAATCGGCAGTTAGTTTCGGCAGTAGGGTGTAGGAACATTATCTGTACAAACTATAACGGTGATCTACATAGTAAGAGACATTATTCCAAACGTGTGTGTAGACTAGGGTTATGACTTTTTACAACTTCATATCCCTGTATCATAGCGTGATGAGTTTCTACATAAGATTACGTAAAAACTTAGTTATAAGGTATTTCGGCGAGAAAAACTCACACACAAAATCATTTTAAAATTTGAATTTATCAGAATTATGGGCAATTTTTGAAATCACTGTAAGCAGATGCATTTAGTCAACTTAATTATTGCAAAATCAAAATAAACAAGTAAGAAAGTATCAGTCAACTGTGCTGTCAGAGAAATACACTCAGCCACTGACCAAGAAAAGAAACAACAAAACCAAACACAATAATTATGCCATATATCGTCACCTGGGCATTTCAGGTGACGATATAAAATATATTGATTTTGTATCACGAGTTTGCTTTAAAATCAGTAGGTACCGTAATGTGGGGCTATACAAAACCATTGACATATCGTCGGTGTCATGCTTAAGTGTTCCATACGCCATTTTTGACTTTTTGAGATACAGGTGGTTTCTAGGGTTTTCCGGTATGCTCTTTCAGAATTTCTAGTCGGCTTTCTCCTATCTGCTCTAGTTTCCGAGATATCAACGCCTCGACGGAAAAGCATAAACTTTTATCAATTATGAAATTAATATTTTAAAAACTTAGAAGTTTAAAAACACATTTCAAAAATCAGAATTTTAATTTTCGATTTTGAAGTATTTAATTTATTGAGGCAAATATGGAAATTTTTTTTTGTCACTTTGTTCCATGTGATTTACATTATTTCACATCTGTGTCATAAGTGCGGATATGGAACAAATCGACAAAAATTCTTTTTTTAAAAAATCTCTATAATTTTATATATTCCAATACATATTCCTTTAAATATTTTATTAAATATTTGCTTTAGTCAGCTCCACACAGTTGTGACGCAAAACATTAAAATTCGATTATCTCAAAACGGGCAAATGGCGTATGGAACACTTAAGCATGACACCGACGATATACCACACATTTTTGGTAACCAAACTTCCTCATAAAGGACCCGAAATATTAAATTACGTTAAAATAAATTTGAAAGAAAATTTGGAGTTATCTTGCACAATAGCCGACAGGGTTTTGGAGCATTATCTTAGGAAGTATTGACTTATTCCGGAACAAAATGTACCATTGTAAATGAGGCCGCTCCAACAATCTACTGAAAAAGAGTCAAAACGATGCGAGAGGAGCTCCTAAACTTCACTTTATCCGAATTTTGTGTGGGAGGTACCCGAAGGAGTGGACCGATATAGTCCATATTTCAATCCCATACTGGACTGGATAAAATAATAAGATGCGCAAAGCCTGCATCAATCAAAAACTCCCTGCGAGGACTATCTTGTGTATTTGCCATTTTGCTTGGTGCCGTCAGGGTTTCTTGGAGGTTTTAGGCCAATATCTCAGCAATTATTGACTTACTCCGGCAAAAAATTTTACCGTCGTAAAGCGAGCCAAAAAAAAAAAAACTTAATGAAAAAAACTTCCGTGAGGAGTTCTTAAACTTCACTTTATCACTTTATTTTACTGAAAAAATTTGAACTTTTGTGGGGAAGGTACCAGAAGGGGTGGACCGATATGGCCCATCTTCGAACTTAAACTAAGTTTGGACAAAATATTACGACACCCAAAATTTGGTTCGAATCGGTTGAATTGTTCGATAGTTATCGTGCGCACAAGCCAGACATACAGACATTTTTCGTATCAAAGTGTACATATATGGCGAATAACAAAATTCCTTTACAATTCCATTTGAAAAAAATTAAAAAAAAATTTTACGAGCACATCTACGATTTTTGGTATAGAGGTAAAGGAAAAAAATCCGGTTTCAAATCTGCTCGCGTTCACGAAATTGGCCAATGCGCGCAAAAGTTATAGCGGTTTTTATTCTCATATAAAGAAAAAATATTTAAAAATATATTTTTTGTTGTTATGAGAAAATGTATGCATAAATCGTTAACAGCATTCCATATCTATTCGTAGATGTTTAAATAGTTATTAAATTTATTATTATTTTCGCGGAAAATCAACAAATAATAAAAAAATTTTGAAGTAAATCCATGTCCCAGAATCCGTACAAACCCCCAAAAAATAAATTAAAGAATATATGCGGAATCTAGACAATGCGTAGAAAAATATGATACCAAATTTATAGAGATTGGGTACATAAATTGCATATTATAGCAACAACAAAAGAAAAAAACTTTTTTTTTTGGAAAATATTGTAGCAAATATTTTTTTGGTTTGATTCTAAAAATTAGAAAAAAAATATTTGGGAGTTCTCCAACTATTTTGCTAAAATCTAATAGAATAATGAATGTATACTGTTAAAACTTCATCAAAAAATATGGTTTACCATCGCGAGAGTTTAACTGATTAGTGTGATAACTTATAAAGGTAGAAAATTAATAGTAATATTGAAATTACAATCATTCAATTAATATTAAAATTAAAAAGCCTGTTATTCGCGAATTAGTTAAAGTCGGTTGATGCGCATCCGTTTTCGGATACAGCGAATCAATCTCTTTCAAAATTTATGCATATTTCGATGTTTCACTCAGGGGCCATTGTGTGCCGCCACTTGCATCATACACTGCAAAAAACCCTTAAAGTTGGTAAAAGTCGCGCAATGTGCATACGATTTTGATGCGCATCCGGTTTCATCAGCGCCTATCAAAAATATGTCAAAATATACCAATTTTAATTAGATTCTTCAAGAACCGCGGATGTGCCTCCACATTCAATAATTGTGAAAGACCCATATTACTCGCGTATCTCTTTTCTTTTACGACACGCGTTTTCGCAAATATTATAATCGCCAATAAAGCATTCCATTTATGTAAAAAATTTTAAAGAAAATCGCGGTTTAGTACGCGGATTTGTCAAAATATATTTTTGCTGATTTTCCGATTTTCAAGGTATCTTTATCCGCGGTTTTAGTAGATGGATTCGATCGCGGAAGGCTTCATAGAACCGTCGCGTAAAAAAACTAAATTCACGCGGGTTTCAAAGGAAATGGAATGACAGTTGTAAATTTTACACGCAAAAAATAGGGCTTGTAAGAAAATTCACGCATCAAATTTGGCCTTTCGACTTCAATTACTAGGATGCTGTAAGGAGCACACTCATGAGATATGCATCAAACGACGTAAAATCACGAGTTCTATAATCGTGTTAAGAGTTTGGAATATTATCTTCTTGCGCGTTCGGATTATTAAAACAATTCAAAAAAACCCGAAATTCTGGCTTCAAAATGTCAGCATCAATTTTAGGTGAATGCAGTGGATATATCGAAAAATCATACACTACAATATTGTTGCCCATTCTGTGATTCTTTCTTTGGGGATAGGTCTATAAAATGTAAGTTTAAGCCAGAAATCGTATGGGAACATAAAAAAACTTGTTGGCTTCAAACCATTTTTACTCATTTTTCTACATTGATGCCAACACAGCTTCCACGAAAATTAATTTTAATGGTCGACATTATGGGATCCCTCCTAAAACACTTCATTTTAAAGAATTGTAGTCATACTTTATAGAATATGTTAACAGTTCACGAATTCTGATAGGGTGAAACTCGGATTCATCGATTGCAAAAAATTTTTGTTATTTACCATATACCCTGCTAGCCTAAATGCTGAGGGTATAATTAAGAGTCCTTATGATTCCGATTGCAATTATGTACTTTCGTGGATAAGCCCATACACCCTGAGGTAATGAACCAATATTTTAAAAAATTCTGTCGGCTGCAATTGAAATGATTGATAACTTTCGAATTGAATGTCATATTTCATTCAAACATACTAGGTAGTTCTATATTGGACAACATCTTCGGTTACCTCACAAAATTTAAACATTTTCCTGCTATTCGAGGATCGATGTGAATTTTCGCGAATTCCTATAACTATCAATATTTTAAAATTTAGTTTCCAACAGAAATTAAGTTTGAAGATAGAGTATGTCGCAAAAATTATGCCTGCACTTCAATCACAAAAATTTTTAATTTTCACTTCACTTATGGAGTTAAGGCCCGAAAGCTCTTAAAACTTCACACGGAGACTGTGCATAATATTTCGATCAACGAAAGCCCTAACATCTACCTTTGAAAAAAAATGAAAAAGAGTCTGCCAAAGTGGGTCTGGTAACTAACGGCGATAAGACGAAGTTGATGGTATGTGGTATGGCCCATATTTTAACTTTAACTAAGTTTGGACATATTACAAGATGCAAAATTTGGTTCGAATCGGCTGATCCCTTCGAGAGTTATTGTGCGCACCAGCTAGCCAGACAGACGGACGGACATGGCTAAATCGACTCCAAGTTGTCTGAAACGAATTTCGTCCAAACATACTTGGCGTCTAAAACCGTTATTTCGATGAGGCACATTTTTGGTCGTATCAAAGGCTGAGGGTATAACTACATCTTCTAATATTATAAAAGAGTTCAGTAATGATGACTGACTCACTCACTCACTCACTGACTGACTGATAATCAACGCCCAGGATAAACGACTGAAGCTAGAACCTTGAAATTTTCGGTGAGGGCCACTTTTGGTCCGAAGCTGTTAGATAAGGCTTGATTTTTGGAAATTCGAACTAGAAGGGTAGGAAAAGTACTAAATGATACTAAATATGGTACCATTTGGTATTATCTCAACGGATAGAGCTAGAAGTTTGAATGAGAAATTTGGAATGAGAATCAAGTTTGAGAAGTTGGGTAAATACAAGGAGATGGTTTTGGAAATGTGTACTAAATTTGGTATAATTTGGATTTGGGCTAACGGATAGAGTTGGAATCCTGAAATTTGGAATTATGATCACTGTAGGAACGTAGGATTGAGATATGGAGGTAGTTTTTGGAAATTCGTACTTATGTGTGCGAAAAGTACTAAATGGTACTAAATTTGGTACAATAGGGATATGGGTGAACGGATAGAGCATGATTCCTCAAATTTGGACTGAGGGCCAGTGATGAAGAAAAAAAAGATGTACCAAAGGGTATTTGGAAACTATGCGTGTACGAAAAGTACTAAATGGTACTAAATTTAGTACAATTTGGATTTGGGTGAACGGATTGAGCTGGAATCCTGAAGTGTGGAATTGAGATTTCCGTTCGAGTGTAGGATTGAGGTAGTTTAGGAAATTCGTAATTATGAGAATGAAAAGTTCTAAATGGTACTGAATTTGGTACAATGGACATTTGGGTGGAAGGATAGAGCTGGAATCCTGAAATTGAGATTGCTGTTGGAGTGTAGGATTGAGGTAGTTTTGGAAATTCGTACTTATTGGCACGAAAAGTACTAAATGGTACTAAATTTGGTACAAATTTGATTTGGGTGAACGGATAGCGCTTGAGTCCTGACATTTGGAATTAGGATTACTGTTGGAGTGTAGTTTTGAAAATTCATAGTTATGGTTACGAAAAGTACTAAGTGTTACTACATTTGGTACAATTTGGATTTTGGGGAACGGATGGAGCTGGAATCCTGGAATTCGGTAAGACTACTGTTGGAGTGTAGGATTGAGACATGGAGGTAGTTTTTGAAATTCGTACTTATGGGCACGAAATGTACCAAATGGTACTAAATGACAATTGCTATTTGGAATAAGGGTTGCTGTTGAAGTGAAGGATTGAGGTAGTTTTGGAAAATCGTACTTATGGGTTAAAAGGAGTACTTAATGGTACTAAGTTTGGTACAATTTCTTATTGGACGAACGGATAGAGGTGAAATCCTAAAAATTTAGAATTTATATTACTGTTATTATTTGGTATTAATGTCAGTTGATATATGACATGACACTCAATTTGTTATTGGAGTAAGGGTGAGTGTTGGTGTGTAGCGTGGTTTAAGGAGATGGTTTAAGAAATACGTACATAACATAAATATACGAAAATTTTTTCTTAGAGTCACTGTTTGTGTGTGGGGTTAAGATATGCAGATAGATGATTTTGGAAATACATACTATGAAAAGTACTAAAGTACAGAATTTGGTACAATTTCTTTTGTGTAATTTCGTACTTATGAGTACTAAATTGTACTAAATTTGTTACAATTTGGATTTGAATAAAAAAACAAGAAACTTGAAATTTTGAATTAAGATTACTGTTGGACTGCAAGATTAAATTCGTACTTATGGGTACGACAAGTACTAAATGGTACTAAATTTGGTATAGTTGGGATTTGAGTGAACGGATAGAGCTGGAATCCTGAAATTTGGAATTAAGATTACTGTTGCACTGTAGAATTGAGGTAGTTTTGGAAATTCGTACTTGTGGGTACGGAAAGCACTAAATGGTGCTAAATTTGGTACAACTTGGATTCGGGTGAACGAATAGAGCTGGCATCCTGAAGTTTTGAATTTAGGTTACTGTTGGAGCGTGGGATTGTGGAAGTTTTGGAAATTCGTACTTATGGGTACGAACAGTACTAAATTTGGTACAATTTGGATTTGAGTGAACAGATAGCTGGACTCCTGAAAATCGGAATTAAGATTATTGTTGAAGTGTATGAATGAGGGAGTTGTGAAAATTCATACTTATGGGTACAGAAAGTACTAAATTTGGATTTCTGTGAATTAATAGAACTGGAATCCTGAAATTTGGAATTACAATTACAGTCGAAGTGTAGGATTCAGGTAGTTTTTAAAAAGCGTGCTTAAGGAAAGTACTTAATTGTACTAAATTTGTATAGATAGCGGTGGAATCTTGCAATTTGAAATTATGATTATTGAATTGAGGAAGGAAACTTCGTACTTATGGGTACGACAATTAAAATTGTTCTAAATTTGATACAATTTGGATTTGGCTTAACGGATAGAGCTGGACTCCTGAAATTCGGAATTAAGATCACTGTTAAAGTGAAGGATTAAGGTAGTTTTCAAAAATCTTACTTATGGGTACGAAGAGTACGAAATGGTACTATGTTTGGTACAATTTGGAATTGGACGAACGGATACAGCTGGAATCTTGAGATTTGGAATTACGATTACTGTTATTGTTTTGTATTAATGTTAGTGTAATGTTGAGATATGCCGTCGAAATACGTACCACAAGTATAGAAAAGTACTTAATAGTACCTAATTTGTTGTTGGGTGAAGGGACGGTACTGGAATCTGTATTTTTTGGTGTTAGGGTGAGTATTGGTATGCAACGTTGGTATATGAACGTGTTTTAAGAAATACGTTCCAATACATTACGAAAAGTGCTAAAGCGGTCTTAATGTTGTATCGGGTGTAGGAACAGAGGTGGAATCCTAAAATTTGTTCTTAGAGTCACTGTTGGTATGTGGGATTAAGAAATATAGATGGCTTTGGAAATGCTGCATTATATGAAAAATACTAAATGGTACAGAATTTGGTAAAATTTTTATTGTTGAAAGGAGTTAGCAGCAATTTTTGAAATTTTAGGAGGAGGTTTCCGAAATTTATGCTTATGTTTTTATATGTAAAGTACTATAATTGTGTTTGGGAACTGATAGAGCTGGGAATGAGAATCGCGATTGATATATATGGTTAATGTAAGGAGTTAATTTTTGAGGTTATACCCAGGTGTACGAAAACTACTAAATTCAGTACCATTTTATTTTTGCATGAACGATAATATAGGGAGTTGTTTGTTTTTGAAATGCGTACTAATTCTGAAATTTGGTATGAGGGCCACTGATGGCTAAAATAGTATCGGAAATACCTACAATAAGGCTACGAAAAGTACTAAATGGTACTGAAATTGGTCTTGAGTTTATTTTTTTACAAGAATGTTTTAACTTCTGAGGACAGAACGCCCTTAATTAAAATCAAAAAATGTGGCTCGCTGTTGATATGTAAGGGTGAGATACGGATGATTTTTTGAAAATCGAACTAAAGTGTTACGAAAAGCACTTAAATAAAAATAAATACTGATTAGAATTTGTATTAGTACAACAAAATTTTCAGTGTTCGCCATTTCCATATATATTATTGTTTATTTGTTTTTTATATCCTTGCTAGTAACAACATAAATGAGTGCAACCTGAAACTGTATTGAGTTCAAGGATATAGGAATTCCTTTTTACGGAGTTCAAATGGTGTCTAACAACACCACTTGTAAAAAAGTTGTACATTTCTGAAAATGCTCAGTAGAAGCCAACATAGCGCTGAAAATGTTTGATATTTACAGCCTGGGAATCGAAGCCGACATGAAGCTCGCAAGGCGGGCATGCTAATTTTTTAATATTAAAATATTTATATAGTTTTTACTTTCATGGTCAAGAAATACAGACCCTTTTTTACATGATTTTTATTGTTGTAATAACTAAGTAAATCGATAATAACTCCTGCCAGACGTTAGACCATTTGTTTCATTTTATGTTAAATTTTCAAAAATTACCTAAAAATTGCTCTAATCTTATCGCACACACCATGCTATAATGAACATTAATGTTTCCTTAAATTGGCGCAATTATTAAACGAACTATAAATTGCGTGTTAAGATATGAAGGGGCACAGCTTAGAGAAGTATCACACAAAAACATAAAACAGGTGCATAAAATTTCGTGCTGAAAAGAATGTCGCTAATAATAATCGCAGTATGTGGCGACATTTAAGGGTATTTCACACAGAAGTCAGAACAAAGTCGTTAACAGTGAAGAGGAAGTTATCAAGGAAAAACAAAAAAGAATACGACTTTTTTGTTTTCTCTCGTTTGTTGTTGAGGCACAAATTTACAACCTTTAAGCATGCAATCCGAAAGCAGGGTTTGCAAAATTGTGTGTTTCAAACACAAAACTTACTTTAATGTTTGTTTTTATGTATTTACACATAAAAATAACTCACCTCACCACATATGGAGGAAATAAAAACACCATTGTTTGTGATTAGTTTATATAAAATTTGTTGTTTTTGGGTTGTATTTTATTCGTTATTTTTTCTTTTCAGTTTATTTTGTTGTTTATAATATAGACTATTATAATAATTATATTTATTATTAATAATTATGTTATATTATTTTATAATATATTTTTTAGTTGTTATATATATTTACACATTTATATTTATATAGAAAGATCTTCTTGTGTGGTGATATTTGTATATAAGAAAATAGGATTTAAAAAATAATAATATAGGGAAACATATTTTGATAAAATTGGGAAATAAATACGACTTTGGCGGAAAATGGGAAATGAAAAACCAAAGTTCGTTTATTACAAAGAAATAAAATAAGAAAATATAGAGCTAAAATATAAATTTAATAGTTAATATTAAAATTAGTTTAGCTGATTTTACAAGTGTATAACTTTTTTCGTTTGTTTGTCCATTAATATTTTTCTTTTTTTAGTTTATTTTTTTAATAGTGATTAATTTTATAGTTTGTTTTTGTTGGGTTTTTTGGTATAAATACATACATAGGTTTTTTTAATAAATTTTATTTATTATAATATGTTTATATATTAAATTTTACTTAAGTTCCTCGTTCTTTTTTGTTTTTAATTTATTCATATATTGCATATTTGCTAATTTATATCATGTTTTAATTTGCATTTTTTTCTTGTTCATTAATAAATTGTTAACATAGTTTAAATAGGCAAAACTGGCAACAAAATTTTAGATTTTATTTATTTTTAGTTGTTTTGTGTGTGTGATTTTTTTTTCGTTATAATAATAGTAATAATAATTAATTATATTGTTTTTATTTTCTGAACTTATTCTAATAGTTGATAACTTAGAAGATAGTCCTATAGGGTAAAACTGCACAGTGGGAAATAGTGAAAAATACCAATGATGGTCATATTTATGGACCCATTAACATAAAATTTTTTAACATTTTGTTTGCTTCAAACCACTGTTTAGCTTTTCAAACCAAACAAGATCGTATCCTCTTTCTGCGTTTTTTTAAATGCTTCGCTAACACATACCAATATAACAATGAAGAAAATAATGAGAGCTTAACATAATAATCATGGTCATAATAATAATAACATTAACTAAACAACTAAATAATAATTATAATAATAATTTTAAGTAATTATATAAAGCTTTCTCTTTGGCTTTCTCACAAAGAGAGTGATTGTTTTTGTTGGAAGTTCATAATAACAGTGAGAGAGGGAGCTTTCTTTTCCAATAAATATTATTTTTTTTTCTTATTTTCATGTAGATTAAGGCTTTTTTGTTGTTGATAAGAACATAAGTTAAGCTTTTTATAGGTTTAGTTTATTTTTCTTTATTTTATACACAAAAAACATGAGAAGCTTTGCAACATAATTTGCACTATGAAATGTTGCGGAAAATAGATCTTTCCATTTCAATAATAGCAGAAATACATACATATGTGTAATGGAGCTTTAAAGCTTGAGCAAAAAGCTTTAAGCTTTAATTTAGGTTTTTTTCTTTTATTGTAACATGATTCAATAAAGCGTCTATTTGGTGATTACAAATTTTTGAAACAGTGGAATTGGGTGTGACTTTGATTACCTCGAGGAAGGATTACGAAGACGTCGACATATTAACGTTCACAAAAAATATCCCTACATGTATTAATATTATATACTAAAGGTTAAAATAACGGATTGAATGTGATGAAAATAAAAAATCGTGCAGCTGAAAACCTTACAACAAACCTTACTAAAACCTTGTAACAAGAAGTTCAGGAAAAGTATGCGCAGGAACAGTAAACGGTCAGATATTATGCATGTCATTGACTCCCTCCATAATTGTTAAAGACAACTGAGGCCCCGTTTTCATATTAATTATTCTTTGATTCTCATAAAAAGGTAATGTTGAAGTGGCATTAATGAAACTTTGCCGATGACAAATTACAATTTTAAATAAAATTTTAAAATTTAACTAACGACAGGTTATAATAATGGACTCATTAATTTGCAGGTCATGACGAAATATCAGTGATACAAAATTTCTCAGTAAATTTCGCCTAAATAATATAGGACTTCCTTGAAAGAAATTTGTTTTAAATAAATACACAATATTTCAAAATTAAACCATTAAAAATAATGTAAAAATTCTAATAAAAATTATTTATCCAAAGAAATAACTTTGTAGTTTCATTTGCGCCTGAAAGTATGCCATGGAACTGTCTTACTACAATACACATTAGGTCAAGCCGTGATTACACCGTCATCTATTGAGAGTAACGATTCAAATATTCCAAATGTACTATTTAGACAGGGCTGCCATTATACACATGAATTATCAAAAGAACAAGTAAAAAAGTATCAGTCGGCTTTGCCGACAGAGACATACCCTCAGCTTGTTTGGATTGAAATACTTTCTTTCCAAAAAAAAATGCGGGGATATCGATATATGGGGATTTTTATCACACTAGCATACGAAAAACGTATGGCATGTTTCTCTAAGACGATTCGAATACAAATTCGTTCGAAATATTACCAAACTCCTGTTGTTTTAGAAAATGTTTCTTTGATTCAAAACAAAAATAAATCAAACATCTTCCAAAAAGCAAAAGTTTGGCAGTAATTCGAACGAATGTGTATTCGAATCGTCTTAGAGAAATAAGGTATTAATATTGCTGTAAACAGGGCCACTAGGAAAATCTTCGGTAAAAATGTCCAAAGGATCCTCGAACTACACAAAAGTGTTGAACATTTGTGTGGGTGGTACCACAAGGATTGGATAGATATGGCCCAAATTTGAATATAAACTAATTTTCGACAATATTTAGAGATCCAAAGTTTGGACCAAATCGGTTACTACGTCTATGAGAAATCGCGCGTACCATTTTAGCGAATATTTTCGAACTTTTGTGAGGGAGGTACCGGAAGGAGTGGGCCTATGAGCACCACCTTCGAATTTCATCGACTATTCGAAGAAATATTACAATATCCAAAGTGTGGACGAACGCGGTATTTCGGTTCGAGATCTCCACTACATATGGTGCCATAGGGGTTTTTTACAACTTTCGGGCTGTTTTCTTAAGAAGTATGGACTTGCCCCTGAAAAAGCATTTTCCGTCGTAATTGAGGCAGAGCATGCAAGTTGCTTCATCAAAGTGATTCGAGAGCAGGTCTTAAAGTAAACTTATCCGAAATTTTGTGTGGGAGGTACCCGAAGAAGTGGACAAATATAGTCCATATTTAAACCTCATATACATATGGTAGATATATTAGGATGTGTAAAGTATGGACCAAATCGGTCGCTCTCTTCAAGAGTTATCGTGCACACAATTTTTCCGAACATTTTTGAACTTTTGTGGGGAAGGTACCTGAAGGAGTTGACCGATGTGGGTTATCTTCGAATCTGTACTAAGTTTGGACCAAATATTACGAAGGCAAATTTTTGAACCGAATCGGTAGATCAGTTCAAGAGTTATGTGGCGCTTGGACCACTACCCGAAGGAGTGAACCGATTGAGTCCATATTGGATCCTGATCTATGTCTGATAGAAATTTCACGATGTGCAATGTATGGACCTAATCGGTTACACCCTTCAAGAGTTATCGTGCACACAATTTTTCCGAACATTTTTGAACTTTTGTGGGGGAGGTACCTGAAGGAGTGGACCGATATGGCTTTTCTTTGAACTTAAACTAAGTTTGCCAAAAATATTACGAAGGCCACATTTTGGACCGAATCGGCAGATCCGTTCAAGAGTTATCTTGCGCTCCAACCACTACAAACGGCGTCATAGGGGCTTTTTGCAACTTTCAGGCTATTTTCTCAGGAAGTATAGACTTGCCCCTGATAAAACTTGTACCGTCGTATGGATGGCAGTGAATACAAGTTGCTACAGTACAAATCAAAGCAAATCGAGAGCAGGTCCTAAACTGCACTTTTCCAAAATTTTGTGTGGGAGGTACCCGAAGGTGTGGACCGATTGAATCCATATTGGAACCTCATCTAAGTCTGGTAGAAATTTCACGATGTGCAAAGTATGGGCCAAATCGATTACTCTCTTCAAGAGTTATCGTGCGCACAAATTTTCCGAACATTTTCGAACTTTTGTGGGGGAGATACCGGAAGGAGTAGAGCGATATAACCCATCTTCGAACTTAAACTAAGTTTGGACAAAATATTGCGAAAGCCAAATTTTGAACCGAATCGGTTGTTCCGTTCGATAGTTATCGTGCGCACCAGCCAGCCAGACAGACAGACGGACGGACATAGCTAAATCGACTCCAAATTGTTTGAAACACATTTCGTCCAAACATACTTGGGGTCTAAAACCATTATTTCGATGAGGCAAATTTTGCCCATATGAAAGTGTATATACCCTCGTTAGCATAAATGCTGAGGGTATAAACATCCGTCATGGGGTGGAGCCGAAACCAATACTAGAGGTAGAGTTTTGGCTTCTCACATGATAGATGTTCCAAATTTTGAAATCTTTTCTTCAAACATACC
This sequence comes from Musca autumnalis, assembly GCF_047663935.1. Taxonomy (NCBI): domain Eukaryota; kingdom Metazoa; phylum Arthropoda; class Insecta; order Diptera; family Muscidae; genus Musca; species Musca autumnalis. The sequence goes on along the minus strand of NW_027411755.1, from coordinate 248,916,878 downwards.
TACTAGACCAAATGGAGATTCGGGGTCATTTATCGATATATTTATTCGTACTCCTGGCTGGTCTTTGCTTGGCGGGAGAACATGCGAAACTGCCCACGACTTCGAGTCAGATCATATGGCATTAGAAATAATTTTGAGTACCGCTGGGTTTTTTTCACAGGCGGAGCCCAAAACATTCCATAACTACGAAATAACTAATTTAAGTCGATTTAAACGTCAATTACGTCAAGGACTATCTGATTGTTGCTTGCCAGGAGATAGAAATGTTTCTGTCAAAGAAGTTGACACGGCGGTGGAAAATGTGGAAACAGTTTTCCGCAATGCAATTCAGGTTTTTGTGCCAAAAAGAAGGCCATGTAATAAGACGTTAGGAGACCTACCTCCCAGGATTTTGGGGTTCATACGTGAAAGAAGGATCCGAGAAGATTCTCGGCTCTAAGAGCTGACAGACGTAATTTGGATAGGATCATAGATGATGCCATACAAATATTTGAACAGGAACGTTACCAGGGGTTCTTAGAGGGTATAACCGTTAATAATAAAACCTTTGGGCAAGTTAAAGTAGCTGCAGGTCTTGCCTCCAAAGAGACAATTGGGGTCTTGATGCATGCTGGTGGTGAGCGTATAAGTGATGATGGTGTGAAGGCAGATGTATTAGCCGATTACGTCCAAGGTATGTTACGATCCATGAATGGACACGTGGACCAGTCTTTCCGTAGCTCGATCAGTCTAGCTGTCGTGGGATTGGGTGATAGGTCACCATTGGAAACATTCTTCGATGCGTTTAGAGCAGATGGTTCAACAGTTGAGAGCGTCCAAAGGTGGAATGTAGCAGGTTTCATCAAACCCAGCTGCATAAGTAAAGCAATTGCCCACAGGCAGAACAAAAAATCCAGTGGGTTGGACGGAATCCCACATACCGCATTGAAAAATGTCGGGTCGGTTATTTTTGGATTCTTGTCCATTCTCTTTAAACATTGCTTCAACTTGGGTTACTTCCCTAAAGCATGGAAAGAGGCCATGGTTGTGCCCATATTGAAACGGGCTGCACCGTCTGATGAATGTGGGAGCTATCGGCCTATTTCTCTGCTCTCGGCTTTTGGTATATTACACGAATATTTCATATTGAAGAGTTTAAGAATTCTGGTCGAGGACAAAAGGGTGCTTAAAGATAGCCAATTCGGATTCAGAGGGCGGCACTCAACGTCTCACGCCTTATCTGTCTTTTCGACATATCGACGCCTCCAAACAATAGTATGCTAAGTCGACTTAGCATGTTTTTAACTTCTTTACATTTTTATATTTAACGTCCTTTAACTTAAATTCTGTAAAATTTTGGTAATGATCGGACAGTCCGAACAGAAGTTATAAACAAATATTTACTTAGCATAGTACTGAAGGTCAAAGAAATGTCCAAACTTTTAGAGCTTGTCCTGCAAAACTCGCTTTTCAGAATTAGCAAACTATTATTTGGAGGTGTCGAACGTCATTTGACTTAAATTCTGTCTAATTTTGGTAATGATCGGTCAATCTAATTTTGGTAATGATCGGTCAATCCGAACATAAGTTATAAACAAATATTGACTTAGCATAGTACTGAAGTTCAAAAAAAATTTCCAAACTTTGAGGGCTTCTCCTGCAAAACTCACTTTTTAGACTTAGCATACTATTATTTGGAGGTGTCGATATATTGTGAAGGGCTTCTAAAAGAAATATGGTACAATAGCTGTAAGCCTTGACGTTGCTAAAGCCTTTATGTTTACCTTGAGGTGGTATTTTACTATGTGGGACCTCAAGCTAGACGTGGACAAATGCTCGGCGATTGTTTTCACGGGTAATGCGAAAGTTGTGTACCCTAACTTTAGGTCCTATCGGCCAAATTTAAAAATCGGTGATGAAGTGATATCAGTATCCGACAAAATCAGTTACCTTGGTGTCATTTTTTCATAAGACACGTTGATTTTATCCTTAGCAGGGCCAACAAAATTTACTTTGGGTATCAACGGATTCTAGGTCACAATCAAATAGAATCAAACTTCTTATATACAAACAGATTATAAGACCCGTAGTCTCCTATGCCTTTCCGGTATGGTTCTTCATATCGTCGAGCTAAATGGAAAGGCTTAGGAGATGGGAGACGTCAATCCTGACGTATTGCTTGGGTATGTGGCCAACTAAAACGGAAGATGGGACGTATAAACGACCTTCATGTAGGGCCATTTACGACAAGGCGGGCATTAAACGGCTGGATAACTTCCTCATGAGAGGGGCCCTTAACTTTATAGAGGAGGCAGAAAACCTGGAGAATTCACTGGTTCAGAGATCCCTACAATATTTTCTTGATATTTATGCATCGCTTTCACGAAAGCATTTACCACCCGCAGCAATACCTAAACTAAATAATGAAGATATTTTATATAATAATGATGAATTACTTTTTTACCACAAAATACTACTTTTTACACTAAATACTACTGATAAAGTTTATATAACTTCCCAGTAAAAAAATTACACTTTTGTAAATAGTTGTAATAATTAGTTTTAGTCCATACATTGTTTTTACTTCCATTTTTTAGTTTTAAGTTCCATTTTCTATGATTATGCCCGTTTTTGATTAGTTGTAAGACTGATTTTCAATAAATTTGGCTATAGGCAAAAGCAAAGCAATTATTAATTAGAAAATAGAAAATTAATGTCTCTGTAAATTTCGCCTAAATAATATAGGAGTTCCTTGAATGAAATTTGTTTTAAATAACTACACAATATTTCAAAAATTAAACCATTCAAAATAATGTAAAAATTCTAATAAAAATTATTTCTACAAAGAAATAACTTTGCAGTTTTGTTTGCGCCTGAAAGTATGCCATGGAACTGTCTTACTACAATACACATTAGACCAAGCCGTGTTTACACCGTTATCTATTGCGAGAAACGATTTAAATTTTAAATTCAGGTCAGGCACCATACTTTTCTATTGCATACTTTACGAGGCGTCATTGTGTGAGTGCATGCTTTTTCAATGGGTTGAATTGTGTGTGTGGAGAGAGCAACGCTAAATGAGCGCACACGGGCGCCTAATTGCCTGACCTGGATTTAAATATGCCAAATGTACTATTTTGACAGGGTTGCCAATATACACGTGAAATTCCAACTTTAGTGGAATACAACTTTTCCGGAACAACTTGGAACAAAGTTCCGTTTTCAAAGAATAATATCCGAGAGTGTCCTCTTTCGGCCCACATATACTTTTGCACCGTTCCGTCCGTTGAAAGCTGTTTTAAATTTTTTGAAATTTCATGGGTAAAAATATAAACACTTTGTAGTCCCTTACATATAATAGACATTTAAATCACCAAATCTAAACTCGACTAAATCATGTTACACTGAAGAAATTGTAACCATATTTATAAAGCTTAAGTTATAAGTAAATCGGCTAACATTTTACAAATGGTTCATTTAAAAACCAAGCTTTTAAGCTATCGAATATTTAGTTTGGGTTTTTCTTATTTGTTTTTCTTTTTTTGTCATAACTACTTTTTTTTATAAAAATGTCAGTCATAATATTTGCATCAAATTCTTGTTTTTCTTTTCTAATTTTTTCACGTTTTATAATTTAAATTAAAATTTGGCCATTTCGAATTTTCTTAAGAATTTCGTTAGTCGTTTCGCGTGTGGTGGTGGGTTACTAACCCACCATCCATTTACAATAGTTTCTAGTTTAGGTTTCGTTTAAGATGGTCTTCTCAAACGAAATAAATGCTTTAAGTGTTGCCTTTTTTTAATATTCTGGTGGGTGATTCTCTAAGTTACATTGCCCCTTTTAAGTGTTTTGAACTGGTTCGGTGGTCAGAGGAAAGTCGCTTGCAATTTTGCGTGTTTTGTTCACTCTCTAAAAATCACTAATTTCACCCTCAGTTTCGGGATAGGTGCAGGTAAAAGGATTCATTAACCATGTACACAAACCTTTGTCCTGGCGTTTCTTTTTGTTCGTGATGGTGATGCGATTGTGATGTTCCTTGGAAAGCCCTGATGTAAAACTGCTCTCATCACTGTCACGGGCCGTGGCCACACTGTGATAACCACTTTCTGCACGCCGTGATATACCCGAATGCTTGGAGGTTCTTGGTGTTGAACTGTCGTGACCACTATCATATGCTTCGGAAGAGGTATTTAGGGGTAATAGAGGTAGTTGGGATTGTGTGGTAATGGGTAGTGTTGTATTCAGCTGTGTGAGAATTACATCATCATTCTCCTCATCACCATGTTCGAGGGAGGAACGTTTCGACGGCGACAGTAGGGCGGATTTTTCATCAACTTCATGAATATCTTCATGTTCCAAAACAAATGGTTTCTCAATTTTTGGTAAATTAGGATCGGAAGCACCATCAGGATGTCTCAGCGAGGCATATTGTTCCATACCAGCAATTTGCATGATGCCATTTAGACTTGGCAAACTTCCTTGGCTGGGACTTCGTGAAGGTTGTCTGTGGCAAAGAGAGAAAAATACATGGTACTTATATAAAAAACATTGTTCGAGAGTTACTAGTTAAATGGGAAGATGAACTTGGGGTTAGTTTTGGGGTTAAGGTTATTAAACCTACCTTGGGCTGGGTGGTCTATACGGTGGTTCACTGCACACACTACCAGGTCCGGTATTAAAACGATAGGCTGGCTCACTGTAAACACTGCCCACATCACAACCAGAACGAAAGACCGGTGTTACTTCCGCCATGGCTAGCTGTGAGGTAAAAATCTCACGTAAACGCGCTAATTGATCAAATTGGTTCCTGCAAATGAAGAAGAAGAACAAATAGATGGAATTAGAGAATGTTTTGTCACAATGAAAATTATTCAAAAAATGTCCATCTTATTCACTTGTGGTCCTTTGGTCGAAACATTTTTTTTTAAAATCCACTTTTACTATGGTCTTTGGGTCGAAATAAAAATCTTTAAAAAAATCCACGTGGTCTTGGGGTCGAAATAAAAATCTTTAAAAAAATCCGCGTGGTCCTGGGGACGAAATAAAAATCTTTAAAAAAATCCACGTGGTCTTGGGGTCGAAATAAAAATCTTTAAAAAAATCCACGTGGTCTTGGGGTCGAAATAAAAATCTTTAAAAAAATCCACGTGGTCTTGGGGTCGAAATAATAGTCTTTACAAAAAATCCACGTGGTCTTGGGGTCGAAACAAAAATCTTTAAAAAATCCACGTGGTCTTGGGGTCGAAATAAAAATCTTTAAAAAAATCCACGTGGTCTTGGGGTCGAAATAAAAATCTTTAAAAAAATGCAAGTGGTATTGGAATCGAAATAATAATATTTAAAAAAATGCAAGTGGTCTTGGGATCGAAATAATCTTTAAAAAATCCACGTGGGGTCGAAATAAAAATCTTTAAAAAAATCCACGTGGAGTCGAAATAAAAATCTTTAAAAAACACGTTTATTGTGGTCTTTGGGACGAAATAAAAATCTTTAAAAAAATTTACGTGGTCCTGGGGACGAAATAAAAATCTTTAAAAAAATCCACGTGGTCCTGGGGACGAAATAAAAATCTTTAAAAAAAAATCCCCGTGGTCCTGGGGACGAAATAAAAATCTTTAAAAAAATCCACGTGGTCCTGGGGACGAAATAAAAATCTTTAAAAAAAATCCACGTGGTCCTGGGGACGAAATAAAAATCTTTAAAAAAATCCCCGTGGTCCTGGGGACGAAATAAAAATCTTTAAAAAAATCCCCGTGGTCCTGGGGACGAAATAAAAATCTTTAAAAAAAATCCACGTGGTCCTGGGGACGAAATAAAAATCTTTAAAAAAATCCACGTGGTCCTGGGGACGAAATAAAAATCTTTAAAAAAATCCACGTGGTCCTGGGGACGAAATAAAAATCTTTAAAAAAATCCACGTGGTCCTGGGGACGAAATAAAATCTTTAAAAAAATGCACGTGGTCCTGGGGACGAAATAAAAATCTTTAAAAAAATACGTAAAAAAATCCACGTTTGTTGTGATGTTTGGATCAAAATAAGAATCTTTAAAAAAATCCACGTGGTCCTGGGGACGAAATAAAAATCTTTAAAAAAATCCACGTGGTCCTGGGGACGAAATAAAAATCTTTAAAAAAATACGTAAAAAATCCACGTTTGTTGTGATGTTTGGATCAAAATAAGAATCTTTAAAAAAATCCACGTGGTCTTGGTGTCGTAATAAAAATCTTTAAAAAAAATCCACGTGGTCTTGGGGTCGAAATAAAAATCTTTAAAAAAATCCACGTGGTCTGGGGTCGAAATAAAAATCTTTAAAAAAATCCACGTGGTCTTGGAGTCGAAATAAAAATCTTTGAACAAATCCACGTGGTCTTGGGGTCGAAATAAAAATCTTTAAAAAATCCACGTGGTCTTGGGGTCGAAATAAAAATCTTTAAAAAAAAATCCACGTGGTCTTGAGGTCGAAATAAAATTCTTTAAAAAAATCCACGTGGTCTTGGGGTCGAAATAAAAATCTTTAAAAAAAATCCACGTGGTCTTGAGGTCGAAATAAAATTCTTTAAAAAAATCCACGTGGTCTTGGGGTCGAAATAAAAATATTTAAAAAATCCACGTGGTCTTGGGGTCGAAATAAAAATCTTTAAAAAAATCCACGTGGTCTCGGGGTCAAAATAAAAATCTTTAAAAAAATCCACGTGGTCTTGGGGTCGAAATAAAAATCTTTAAAAAAATCCACGTGGTCTTGGAGTCGAAATAAAAATCTTTAAAAAATCCACGTGGTCTTTGGGGTTGAAATAAAAATCTTTTAAAAAATCCACGTGGTCTTGGGGTCGAAATAAAAATTTTTAAAAAAATCCACGTGGTCTTGGGGTCGAAATAAAAATCTTTAAAAAAATCCACGTGGTCTTGGGGTCGAAATAAAAGTCTTTAAAAAAAATCCACGTGGTCTTGGGGTCGAAATAAAAATCTTTAAAAAAATCCACGTGGTCTTGGGGTCGAAATAAAAATCTTTAAAAAAATCCACGTGGTCTTGGGGTCGAAATAAAAATCTTTAAAAAAATCCACGTAGTATTGGGGTCGAAATAAAAATCTTTAAAAGAATCCATGTGGTTTTGGGGTCGAAATAAAAATCTTTAAAAAAATCCACGTGGTCTTGGGGTCGAAATAAAAATCCTTAAAACATCCACGTGGTCTTGGGGTCCAAATAAAAATCTTTAAAAAAATCCACGTGGTCTTGGCGTCCAAATAAAAATCTTTAAAAAAATCCACGTGGTCTTGGGGTCCAAATAAAAATCTTTAAAAAAATCCACGTGGTCTTGTGGTCCAAATAAAAATCTTTAAAAAAATCCACGTGGTCTTGGGGTCCAAATAAAAATCTTTAAAAAAGCCGCGTAATCTGGTCTTTGGTCTTGGGGTCGAAATAAAAATTTTTATGATGTTTGGATCGAAATAAAATTTTTTAAAAAAATCCACGAGGTCCTGGGGACGAAATAAAAATCCTTACAAAATTCACGTCTATTGTCATGTTTGGGTCGAAATAAAAATGTTTAAAAAATCCACGTTTATTGTAATGTTTGGGTCGAAATGAAAATCTTTAAAAAATCCACATTTATTGTGGTCGTTTTGTCGAAATAAAAATCTACAAAAAGTCTTCAGCGCTTTTACGTTTTAATTATTTTTTGTCATCATCCATTCAGCCTATCCATCGATTATTATATCCACTGTCATTGATTAAAAGTTTTAATTTGTCAATTATTCTTACCTCGTTCTTTCACCCATGGCACAATCACTGAACGCATCGCCAGCCATATTGAAGCTTGATACAATGGACATGTTTTCCACATGACTCAAGGCAGCCAAAGGATGATCTCTGCAAAGACAAAGAAGAAAATACAAAACCACATTAAAAACTTTCCTTTTACAATCTACTCCCATCCCAACCCCAAATTAAAGAAAAAAGGAATATAACTTACCCTCCTGACATGGTACGGGCAATTTCCTCCTCAGTCACCTGTAAACCACAATCGGACATGCCCATACTGTGCTGCGAGTAATGATGCGAAGATTGACGTGACAGTTGACGTTGCAATAAATGTTGCTGCTCCTCTTGGCGTCGGAGTTCTGGATGCTGTTGTTGGTGTTGCAGTTGCTGGTGAGGATGATGCTGTTGATATAGAGATTCCCTGGAGACATGCCTTGACAGTATGCGATGTAAGCTTTCATGGGAAATTTCCCTCGAACCTAGAGGTTCAATTAATGGCAGTGCTGGTGGTACCTCCGAAGGACCACTATCTTGATCTTCATCACAATCATTTTGTCGATCCATGGGTAAATTAGATTCCGAAGCCGTGCCTGTGGGCATGTGATGTGGTGACGCCTGCTGGGAATGATGTTGACCCCCAATGTGGCCATAACCCACATTTGTGTGTGAATGTAAGGAGTGTAAATCAGTCTCTTCGTTATTAAATTCCATATTGGCATTGGGATGCTGCTGGCTGGATGATGATTGTTGCTGCTGGTGGTGGTGTTGCGGTGTTGGCTGAGAGTGCGTCGAATTTTGCCGGTAATGGTGGGCTTCTCGTATTTCCGCCGGTGCCGAGGCATTGGTGGTACTAACCGCCGTGGTAAGACCAGGACCCATGGGATTTACCAATTCCAGTTGACTACTGTGTAGAGAATGTTGATCACCCCCGTTGGCGGGATGGGACTGTTGCCTTGTACTTGTGGCATAGATGTCTTCGGTGTTGTCCAAAGACTTTTGCTTCAGCTGAGACATGTGATAGGTTATGTTACGCAAATGCTGGGCCTGTTGTTCGCGATGTGTGTGGGTGGGTGAGGAGCCAGCCGAAACCGTTTGGAAGACTTGTGATGTTTGGAACTCAACCCATTGTCGAATCATTGATTTCTTGTGGGAATCCATGAAACCATAACCCTGGGCCTGTGAGGTAGCAATGGGCAGATTACCAGCTGTCAGGGAGCGACTGGATTGTGATTTGGGACCATCTATCCAGGTTTCGCATTGTTTTATGTGATTTACCTCCCTCATTAGATGGCGAGCTTCAGCCACTTTGGCCCTGGACACCCGTGGGCCATCTATCCATTGTTCTTCGGTAATTTTGCGCATTGGACTGCCAGGACACTCACCCGTTTCATTGTTGCTGGTTAAAGCTGCTCCACCCACACCGGGACGCCTTAAAGGTGAACCCTTGGGTGATGGCACATTGGAAGCTTTCGAACACATCATGGTCATACCAGGATGTCTTAAGGAACCGGCCACAATTTTCGGTGATGAAGCCGAATTGGGCAATGTTTTGACACTGTGTACAGGCGAAAAGAATTGGGCTTGTTCATTGTTGCTGGTGTTGTTGTTGGTGTTCGACGAGGTGTTTTGTGCTGGCCCAGCTTGTCTTGTGGGTGAGTGGCTGCCACGTTTTAAACTACCCGTCCTCCCAGCCATGCTGGGACTTTGTGGTGTTTGTTTTTGGCTAACCACCTTTTTGGCTGAACCTGGTATTTTTGAGGGACTGGGTTGTTGTTTCTCCACACCACTACCTTTGAGAGCTTTGCTCATCACACCACGATTATCACCACTACTCAAGGAGGGCAAATAGACAGGGGGATGTTCACCATCCGTGGCATCATCACCTGGTCCCATATAAATGACTGTGTCTGCTGATAGCTCTGAGCTTGAGGGGTCAGCACCAGAACCCGCTGATGAACCAGTAGATTGATGACCTTTGTGTGTAAGGATGAGAAAGAGAGAGGGAGAGTGGAAGAAAAAAAGCAAGCAAATTTGTTTAGTTTTTGGCCACCGTTTAGTTTGTTGTTGTCTCTGTTGTTGGCCTAACGGCAACATTTATCGTCTTAATTTTCAAATTAATCAGAAATAGTAGCAACAGAGGGGCCACTAAAGAACTTACCATTTAGACCGGAACTGAGGCCGCCCACACCTGATTTATCACCACCCAATGGAAAGCGATGTTTTCTCCTTCGCATGCGGTGTATACGTGAAGCCAATTGTATGGTTGTCAAGGCATCCGTATGCGACTGAAAACAGAAAAAAAAACAAAACAAATGCATTTGCCTGTTAGTGAACTCCAATGCCCTAAACAATCAATCAGTTGGTGGTGGGCAGGCAAGACTTGCTTAGGCGGAAGTGGGTGGGTGGCAGAGGTCTTAACTCTATGTTGACTGTCTCTCAGTCGCAGAAATGACATTAAAATGCTCAACACATACATTATGATTAAGAATTCATTATCACGTATTATCCTTGCCCTTTCAACAAAACCGTCCTTTGCAAGTGCATTGCATTCCATTCCATTACATTTATCGGCACGACTTACCTGGGTATGCATAACATGAGCCATTATGGAGACATGACACGTCAATGGTGCCAGACAGTCCTTAAGCAGTGGCGTCAGTGGATGATCCTTGTTGGGGGGATGGCGTTGGCCACTCAAAATGGCCAGCAGAATATTACCAATGCCGGAGAGTGGCAGACCACCCGTACGATTGGCACAGCCACCCAAATCGATAAGATGCAAACGACTTCGGCCACCAGCCACTATGTTTACAAGGATAAGAGGAAGAAACGAAAAATTCCATGAAAATTCATGACATTAAAATACAATTCCCAACGATAATGTGGGAATTCATCCAGCAAAAATATGCTGGCTGGCTCTAAGGACATGCTTAAACGCACTAACTTATTTTTTGTTTGTCCTTTAACTTTACTTACCTCCACCTTTACGTGATAGACTGTATTGATAGACATGCAGGGTAAATATCATGGCTGGCTCAAGACCACCTTGTGGTCGTCCTGCCAGAGCAGCATCTAGGAACAAGGCAGCACGTTCAGCAGTGGGGGCACGCAACTCAGTTGGGCCACCCAGAAAATCGTCACGCAAATAAACCCCCGGAGAGTCATCAGAGTCTGGTTTATGGGCCAAGTTATGCAGCACCAGCACAGCACACACACAAGTCAAAAAGTAGAGCAGAGAAAGCAGTAAAAGGGAAGAAGAAGAAAAAACGGCAAAGCAAAATGCCAGTTGAACAATGTGAAATTAAACGTTAAACAAACACACTTCAAAGTAATATAAAATGCAAATGCTTTTGGGGGGCAAACAGAAGCAGGAGGAGTAGAGGCAGGGGCAACTTATAAAAGCATAAGCTATTGTGGTTACCAAGCCATCCCCCGCCAAACAACCCTGAGTGGGGGAAGCAAATAACTAAATAGTTGTAAAGGGAACATTGCCATAATGTAAAAGAGAACGACGAACGAATATTTAAATTGGGGCCGTGGGATGAGTGCGTCGTATACACGTTTGGGGAGTAGTTTTAGATTATCTTTGTCATTTCATTCCCTTAACAATTTTTGTGTTCCACCATACACCACCATTGTTTCTATTAAATGTTGCTATAATATGTTCAAAACACCAAAGGTAGCGATTTTGTCTCAAAAAGGAGACAAAGGAAAAATTGTCTAGGAGGAAGGCGTCTTATAGCCAAACGGCTGCTTTGGCAGGTTAAAGTTATTTGTTATATGCCCCTATATGACTATAAAGGAACGAGCGAAAGTCAAACGGTTTTTGACTCCAAAAAAAGGGGATAAATACTTTGATCTGCATTAGGGGCAATAATAACAATTTAAATTGTCGATTTTCTTTTAAGGACTTTGTGAACCCAAAAAGGAAATGGAAGTTCGTCTATGGCGGATAATAAAATCCAATGTGGAATTATGTGAAAATGTTGGGATATAAGTATAACGATTATTGCTTTATAAGATATGAAAATGAGGGTTTAACAAGGGATTGACAATGGATGCCAAAGGGAAGGGGTCCAGGTGGGTAGTTTTTATTAGATTTGTCAATGAAATTTTAATAATTTTTAAGGAACTTAATAATGTACCTTGACGTTGCGTGGAAGTGTTAGAAGGGTTTATACTGCGAGTTTAAAAATGCACTAAATAGCCTGGTATGTGTTCCCAGTAGTGAAGTCTAGTAGCGGTAGGCAGTAGCATATAAACACTGAGAGTTTAGCCTCTGACTAAAATTAATTGTATTCCTTCCTTTAGGGGATAGAGGCTGACTTTTATAAAAAAAAATTGTGGAGGCAAGCTAAACGCATTAAGAGGCAGACATTGTTTGGGCCGTACATGGGTTCATATGGAAACTATTTTGGCTGAACGTAATCTACTCTCTCAATGTGTCGTCGAGTTATTTTAGCTTTGTGAAATATATATCAAAAATACACGAAACCCATGGTCCTTTAGAAAAATGATTAAATCAATTCACGAAACCCCAAGGCCCTCTGGAAAACTATTTAAAAAATCCCCAAAACAATGTCCTCTACCAGAATTTAAAAAAAATATTTAAAAAAAAATACACTGGAAAAATATTTAAAAAATCCACGCAACGTACAGGTACACTAGAAAAATATAAAAAAAATCCACGAAGCCTCATGGGCCACTAGAAAAATATTTTAAAAAAATCCAAGAAGCCTCATGGGCCACTAGAAAAATATTTAAAAAAAAAACAACGCAACCTCAAGACCACCAGAAACATATTTAAAAAAATCCACGCAACCCCAACGTACCCTAGATAATATTTAAAAAAAATCCACGAAACATCAAGAGTTTCTAGAAAAATATTTAAAAAATCCACGCAGCTTCAAGGGCCATTAGAAAAATATTTAAAAAAATCCACGCAGCCTCAAGGGCCATTAGAAAAATATTTAAAAAAATCCACGCAACCTCAGGGGGCTCTAGAAAAATATTTATGAATATTAAAAAAATCCTTGCAATCTCAAGGGCCTCTAGAAAAATATTTTAAAAAATGCACGCAACCTCAAAAGCCACCAGAAAAATATTTAAACAAGTAAAAAGTCGTTAAGTTCGGCCGGACCGAACTTTTTATACCCTCCACCATAAAATAATCTTAATTAAAATGGAATAATTAGGGTCCTTTCACAATTTTAGGTGGAACAACTTTTCGACAATGGATAGATTCCTACTGCCTCCCACTATTGCTTAAATTACACTGTGAGCACAAATGTTGGGGCAGAGATATTTCCTTTTGGAGATGAAAGCCCTTGGTGTGTGTATATTAAAAACCCCGAAGGACAGATGCGCCGTGAGTCGAACTTCCGCGTTATGGCGTGATGAAGTTTTTACAAGAGACCCTGTAAGCCATCATGAATTAGCATTATATCTTTGTTTGTTGTTTTTGTAGAGCACTTAAGCAACAGTGAACAAAGATATAACGCTAATTCCTGATGGCCCACAGGGTCTCTAACAAAAATTTCATCACGCCATAACGCGGAAGTTCGACTCACGGCGGATCTGTCCTTCGGGGTTCATAATATACTCACCAAGGCCTTTCTTCTCCAAGAGGAATTTTCCGTGCCCCAGACTTTCACATCCATTTTGTTGCACAGTGTTATCTAATCTAATCTAAAAAAATGTGTTCAGCTAGGTGAAAGGTACCACTAACGGGGCTATATCAAAGAGTCAACCTATCTTTAAATTTTGTTGGCGGAAAAGTTTTAAAGCTGCAGGAACGTCAAGAGTGAAATTGAGGGTAGTTTCATCAAAACAATGTAGACCCTCAAAAATGGACCAATGTTGACGAATTTTAGTGAAGAAATTTCATGACCACTGAAAATTCCCGAAAATCGGGAGGTACAGTTATATGGGGGGGATATACCAAACATGGACCTATATTGACGATTATTTTTGAATACACAAAATTGTAGCTAAAATTCTCAAAATACCGATCATTACAGCTAGTTCGGTTAAAAATTGCAGCTAAAATTCTCAAAATACCGAAAATCGGGATATACCGTTATATGACGATGTTTCGTTGGAGATGTTTTATGACCACTGAGAACTTTAAATGTCAAATTACAGCTAGTTCGGTTAAAAATTGTAACTAAAATGCTCAAAATACCGAAAATAGGGAGGTACGGTTATAAGGGGGCCATACCGAAACATGGACCTATGTTGACGATGTTTAGTGGAGATGTTTCATGACCACTGAGAACCTCAAATGTCAAATTGCAGATAGTTCGGTTACAAATTGTAGCTAAAATTCTCAAAATACCGAAAATCGGGAGGTACCGATATATGGGGGCTATACCAAAACGTAGACCTATGTTTATAATGTTTCGTGGAGATGCTTCACGACCACTGAGAACCTCAAATGTCAAATTACAGCTAGTTCGGTTGAAAATTGTAACTAAAGTGCTCAAAATACCGAAAATCGGGAGGTGCGGTTATAAGGGGGCCATACCGAAACATGGACCTATGTTGACGATGTTTGGTGGAGATATTTCATGGCCACTGAGAACCTCAAGTGGCAAATTACAGCTAGTTCGGTTAAAAATTTTAACTAAAATGCTCAAAATACCGAAAATCGGGAGGTACCGTTATATGGGGGCTATACCAAAACATGGACCTATGTTGACGATGTTTGGTGGAGATATTTCATTACCACTGGGAACCTCAAATGGAAAATTACAGCTAGTTCGGTTAAAAATTGTAGCTAAAATTCTCAAAATACCGAAAATCGGGAGGTACCGATATATGGAGACTATACCAAAACATGGACCTATGTTGACGATGTTTCGTGGAGATGTTTCATGGCCACTGAGAACCTCAAATGTCAAATGGTAGATAGTTCGGTTAAAAATTCTGGCTAAAATTCTCAAAATACCGAAATCGGGAGGTACCGTTAAATGGGGACTATACCAAAACATGGACCTATGCCCATATCCTCTGGGATATAAGTTTGTTGATCACTAGGAGCCCTAAGTGCCAAATTATAGCTAATTCGGTCTGCAAATGTGGCGAAGAACGTCAAAATACCTCAAATCCGGAGGTACCGTTATATGGGGGCTATACCAAATAGTAGACCGATATAGCCCATCTTCGAACTTGACCTGCCTATGGAAAAAAGACCCTCGGGTGCAAAATTTCAGCTCTCTATCTCAATTATTGCGGACGCTAGAGTGATTACAACAGACGGACAGACGGACATGGCTAGATCGTCTTAGAATTTTATCCTGATCAAGAATATATATACTTTATAGGGTCGCAAATGATTAGTTCGATGTATTACAAACGGAATGACAAACTTAATATACCCTCCATACTATGGTGGAGGGTTTAAAAAACACGCGAAACCAAGCTCTCCAAGAAAAAATATCCTAAAAAAAATCCGCGCAGCCCAATTTTAAAAAGTCCATGCAACCTCAATGGCCTCTAAACATATTTTAAAAATTGAAGGAACCCCAAAGCGCTTAAAAAATATGTTAACAATTCCACTCAATCCCGACCTCAAGGTCTTCCCGAAAAATATTCTACAAAATTCCACGAGACTCTATGTTCCAAGGGTTCTGTATAAAAACATCCCAAAAAACAATTCTTGAAAAATATTCAAAAAATTTCACGCGACCCTAAAGTTTTCTAGACAAATATTTCAAAAATATTTCGCATGAACTAAAGGTAATTTAAAAATTTAAAAAAAATCCAGGCGAACTTAAGGTCCTCCAGAAAAATGTCTAAGGCCCTCCAGAAAAATGTTTTAAAAATTTAACGCGACCCTAAGGTTTTCTAGAAAAAATATTCTAAAATATTATACGGGGCCCAATGTTCTCCACAAAAATATTCTGAAAATTCTACGGAATAATTATAAAAATATTAAAAAAATTATACAACAATAAGGCCCTCTAGAAAAATAATTTAAATAATTAAAAGCTACCCAAAGGTCTTCCGAAAAAAATATTTTAAAAAATTACGGGATCCAATGTTCTCTACAAAAATATTCTGAAAATTCTACGGGATAATTATAAAAATATTAAAAAAATTATACAACCATAAGGCACTTTAGAAAAATAATTCAAAGTTAACTTAAGGTCTTCCGAAAAAATATTTTAAAAAATTACACGCTACCTTAAGGTTTTCTGAAAAAATATTTTAAAAAATCCACGGAACCCAAAGATCTTCTAGAAAAATGTTCTAAAAAAATCCTATGGTCCTTTTAAAAAATATTCCAAGAAAATGTCAAACGACCTAAAGGTAAGAAAAATATACTTAAAAAAATCCAAGTTTATTGACCTCAAGTTCTTTGGAAAACTATGAAATCCTTTTGATAAATTATTTTAGAAATTCCACCCTTATGGTCCTCTAGTCTATTAGGAAAATATTCTAAGAACTCCACGCTTATGGCATTAAAGGCATTTATAAAAACATTTTTAAACATCTGAAGCTAATGAACCGGAAGCCTTTTAAATATATATTCTTAAAAATCCTCAGCTAATGCAATTGAAAACTTTAAAACAAATATTTTTCAATTTCTTTAAATAATAATCCTGGTATTGCCTAACATCCTATGATAATACCACAGATGACTTATATAAATTTTTCATGAATATCCTAAGCCAATTTCCCTAAACTCCTTTAGGAAATTATGCTTAACAATCGTAAGATAATGGCCCTGAAGTCCTTATTATTAATAAAATCCTCAGAGGAGACTTCGCTCACATCAATGAATGAATATATATCTCTTTCCCCTCACAAATATTCTATAAAATTTTGTTTTTTTCAAAATAGTCTGGCTTAATCCCATTGTTGTTGTTTTAATATTTTAAACAACTATTTTATTAGTATTCTATAAAATTTAATAAATTAATTCTTCAAAATTCCTTTGAAGAATATCCCTTGGAATTGCACCTTAAATCTTAAAAGTCATTTAAAGAATGTTTCTTCTTTCCCGAAAATTTTCATTGGCAACCGACAACAGATCCTTTCGCCCCAAGAACATTTGCACTTTAATAAAAATGTCAATACAGGCACATATATATACATATATCATAATTTGTTCCTTCTTAATACAACACTTACCCGTTGCATGAGCAGCTAATAAATCCATTGACGTTGAATCCGGTTTCGTGGCACTAACACCCAAAGCACTGACACGCACCGAAAATCGTGCACCACTCTTTTGACGACGTTCGTTAATACCTTTATATAGCCATGAAATGGCACATGGAATGCCACCCAATTCCGTGGGTGGATTAACACCGCCCAGCATAGTCTTGGACTGACCTGTAGACAAACACGCCGAACACAAACATGAAAGAGAAAAAATAGCAAAAAGAAACAGAAAACTTAAATCAGTGAAGATGGCAACATGATGATGGAACATAACATGAAAAATACTGCAAGTTAAGCATGATTAGTTGTCTAACGAACTGAGGCACGAAGGAAATTTATTGCAATTTCCTTGTGTGTGAGTGTGCGTGCACATGGTGAGGAAATGAAGATAAATGCAAGGGCAGACAGTCTGTAGTCTACTGCATTTGCCGCTGAAGTCACAAAACGACAACTTACCGGAATTTGGATAACCAATTGTAAGCAGACAGCCATCGGAACCTTCTAAAACGGCAGGGATTACTTCAGACAAAGCAGATGCACAGACATCCGACTACAAGGAGAAGAAATAAAAATAAACAGAAGAGAAAAACATTAGAACGCCATAAAATTGGTGGGTGTTTGTGTATCCACTAAATGTTGAAACATGACAAATTTGTTTTGCCAATAAAAACACCACTATTCCCTCTCTAACTCACCTGTTGATCTTCCGCTGTAAAAAGATTATCGAAGGCAAACATTTTGGGTGCGGCCACCATAGGACCACGTTCTTGTGATGAACATGCAGCCAAATTAGATGCCGCTGCTGGATCTGTGAGTGTAACTTGACGCTTTTTCTTATCGACTGTCATAAAGTGTGGTGTATCCGGATCTGTGTGAGTATCGGAAACACGCAGCATAACTTTAACCTGTAAGCGAGAACCATTAAATTGTAAAAACGAAAATTACAATGGAAATAAAATGAAAAATTACTAAAATTATATAAAACCCTGTAAAATTGTGGTGGTAAACCCTTTTAAGTTGTTTTTAATGATTTTAAGCATTATGGATTTCGAGGAAACATTTTTGTTGTTGCTAACTTATGATATGCCGGAAAATTTGTTCATAGAAATATTTTTATGTTTCAGATTTCTATTTGACATGCAAAAGCTATTAGGCTACCCGAAATCTCACTTACCTTGCCAATACCATAATTTTCCTTGTTGGCTAAACGTCGTGCCAAACCGGGTGGCATAGGCGGTGGCGCCCTTTGTAAGGCGCCACAGAAGCCACCATTGCGTGCGGAAGTATTTGACATATCGCTGGTGCGTGATGATTTTGCTGATGTACTTTGTGCTGCTAGTTTTTGGGCCGCTCTACAAGTAGAAGAAAGGAAGAGAGAAATGAACATTAGTATTTAGTTTAGTTGAAATTTAAATGGGTAATGGGTATCCACTACCATAGTTTTGAGGATATTTAATATTAAGGAAGCAGGCTTTAACACGTTTTAGGTAAATATGAAACGCAAGGGGTAAGAGTTCTTAGCAGGAGAGAAAGAAGAAGTTTTTTTTAATTATCGATCCTTTAGAAGAGTATTCCTAAAATAACCAAGAAAATATATTTCTGAATGTCCACTATTTAGGAAAATAAAAAATTGTCTATTTTGGATTTGTTTTAATCCCATATTTCGAATAAATACAACAAAAAAGTCGCTGTTTCGAAAAATATTAAAAACCCCATAATTTCAGATAAATATTTTTATTAATATCAATAGCCCATATCGACACCTCCGAGTTATAGTATGCTAAGTCTAAAAAGTGAGTTTTGCAGGAGAAGCTCTCAAAGTGTGGAAATTTTTTTGAACTTCAGTACTATGCTAAGTCAATATTTGTTTATAACTTCGGTTCGGATTGACCGATTATTACCAAAATTTGACAGAATTTAAATTAAAGGACGTTAAATATAAAAATGTAAAGAACTTGAAAACATGCTAAGTCGACTTAGCATACTATTGTTTGGAGGCGTCGATATAGGAAATTATTTAAAAATGCACGATTGTTCTTTAAATCCACAATTTCGGAAAAATTTGGATTTGGATAATGATTTTGAATACATTTTTATTAATCCACGTTTTTAAATCTATTTTATAATTCAAATTTTTGGATTTTTTTATAAAATCCATGATTTGGGTAAAATATTAAAACAAAATGCACGATTTGAGATACAAATCCATGATTTGGAAAAAAATCCAAAATTTGAAGAAAGATGCTTTGAAAAACTCAACGATTTTAGAAACATATTTTTAAAGAAAAACCAGTATTTAAGAGAAAATATTTTTAAATTGATTTTGAGTAAAATCCGCAATTTAAGAAAAAAATACTATGAATAAAATAATTTTAAGAAATTCGTGGAAAAATATTTTGAAAAAAATCTAATATTTAGGAAAAATATTTTGAAAAATTCTAAGATTTACAGAACATATTTTTAAAAATCTTAGAAATGGGAAAAGAATTATAAAAAATCCACAATTTTAAAAAAAATGTTTTAAAGAAATGCTCTATTGAGGAAATTTACGATTCTGAAAAAATATATTTTGAAAAACTTACGATTTGGAAAATATTTTTTAAAAAACAACGATTTGGGAAAAATGTACGATTTGGAAAAAATATTTTAAAAAATCCACCAGTCGGAGTCTACGAAATTTTGCTGGATTCGGAGTCGGAGCCGAAGTCGTAAAAAAAGCTTAACTCGTAAAATTCGTTTGGAAAACATCTACGATATAGGCAAACTGCTTTGAGGAAATTTAGAATTCGAAAAAAAATAAATTTTGGAAAATTTTCGATTTAAAAAATATATTAAAATGAATATAATCGAGCTTGAGGTCGAGCTTGACCTCAAGCTCGATTATATTCATTTTAATAACATTACAAAAGGTCGAACAAAAAAGACAAAAACATTTAAAAAATATATTTTGAAAAATTTACGATATGGATTTTTTTTTTTGATTTTAAAAAATCAACTTTTTGGGAAAATTGTTCTGAAAGATTTAAGTTTTGGAAAAAAATTCTGAAAAAAGCACGATTTGGGAAAAATACTCTTAAAAAGTTCACGATTTGGGAAAATATTTTTAAAAATATACGATTTGGAAAATAGTTTTATAAAATACAAGAATTGGGAAAACAATTTTGAAAAATATACGATTTGGCAAAAATTATTTAAAAACCCCACCAGGGTTTCGGAGTCTGGCAAATTTTGTTGGAGTTGGAGTCGTGAAGATAAGCTTGACTCCGGGCAACAATTTGTTCTAAATTTTTCAAAAAAAAATTTTAATCAAGATTTTTTTTAAATCAGTTAAAGGACCATGATTTAAATACAGCTCTTTTACCCCCAGTTTATGTATTTCGAAACGAAAATGTGTGCGCATGAAAGACACCCAAACTTTAGTTTTTGAAATATTATTTCATTTGATTTTGCTTTAAAACAAAAACAAATTTGAAATACACACTCAAATTTGGTAGTTTTTCTTCCGCATTCGTTTTCTTATCGACATACATAAACAGGCCTTTAATCTCTATGTTGATTACAAAATGCATATCGGAAACATTTTTGGGTCAATTGATTGTTTATAAAACACTTTTTTTGACAAATTACACTGTGCAACACGAAAAATAACCATATTCTGACACCGCAGCATTATAGAAGACCAAAATTAAAACAAGATATGTGTCCCGGAAAATTGAAATTTTTAAAGTTGTTTTACTTTATTGATCTTTAAGAAACGTTCCTAGGAAGTTATTTTGGAAGAATGTACAATTTAAAAAAATATTCTGAAAAATGTACGATTTGGGAAAAATATTTTGAAAAGTATGCAATGTGAAAAAAATATTTTGAAAAAATCCACTATTTGGAAAAAAAATCTTTTCAAAAAAAAAAATATCAAGAAAAAATCCAAAATTTAGGAATAATACTGAAAAAACATTCAAAAAATTCTAAATTTGGAAAATATGTTGTAGCAATCTCGTTTTGTAAACAAAAAACCCATAGGAAAACATTTTATAAAATCCAAAATTTTAGAAAAATATTAAATAACACTGAGAAAATAATCTTAGAAACACAAACAGATGTACAAAGAATGAAAAATTATTTTACAAATATCAAAAAAAATAAATAAATAATTTCTAGAAAATATTTAAATTTTTAAAAAATTCAAGATTTGGGGGAAAATATTCTGAAAAATTTACGATTTGGAAAAAATATTTAAAAACCCAAGATTTGGGAAAAATTTTTGAAACATTTTTGATTTGGTAAAATATTTTTAAAAACTTGGCGATTTGGGAAAAAATTTTTAAATTAGTCCACGATTGGGAAAATTATTCTGAAAAATTAACGATTTGGGAAAAATATTCTAAAAAAATGTACGATTTGGGAAAAATATTCTGACAAATATGTAATATGGAAAAAATATATAAAAAAATCCACTATTTGGAAAAATTTTTTTTTCAAAAACAGAAAAAATCAACAAAAAAAATCCAAAAATTAGAAATAATATTGAAAAAAATCAAAAATTCTAATTTTGGAAAATTTGTTTAAACAATCTCGTTTTCCAAACAAAAAATCCATAGGAAAACAATTTTATAAAATCCAACATTTTAAAAAATATTAAATAATATCGAAAAAATAATCTTAAAACACAAACAGATGTATAAAGTATGAAAAATTATTTTACAAATATCAAACAAAAAAAAAAAAAAAAAAATAAATAAAAATATATTTTTAAATAGCAAAGGAAGGAAAATATTCATAAAAATTTCAATTTTAGAAAAATCACTTTTAAAATAATTAAGAGTTCGGAAAAATATTTAGTAAAAAATCTACGATTTGGGAAAAATATTTATTACAAATTTACGATTTATGAAAAACCGATTTTTTTTAATTTTTAAATAATGAAGAACAAATATTTTGAAAACATACGATTGCGGAAAAATATTAAAAAAAATCAGAAAAATATTAAAGTTTTAGTTTGGATTGAGGTCAGTAAATTAAAAACATTTTATTTTCTTTAATATTATTTTTATTATCTTATGTTTCGGTCGTCTGTAACAATCAAATCATCAATGAAAACAAAAATCATAATATACGATGTTTTCAAACATCCACTATTTAGGAAGAAATAATTTTTCAAAATATTTTTCCGGAATTTTAGATTTTTTTAACAGCGCTTTAAAAAATTTAAAATTCGCGAAAAATATTTTTGAAAAATTTAGAATTTCTTTATAATTGATTTAGATATTTTTTTTTAATAAAATCTAAGATTTACGAAAAATATTTTTGAAAAATATAGAATTTCTTTATTATTAATTTAGATATTTTTTGAAAATTATTTTTATATTCTTGCTTTTTTTGCAAACACTAGAAACAACTTCCTCATCTTTTCACAACGGGGCAATATTTTGAAATCTCTGATGATGCCCGTAGGTAACGACGGAAATATCGGAAAATAAAAATAATGTTCAAAACATGAAATGAAATGTTTTTAATTTACTGACTGACCTCAAGCCAAACTACAACTTAAAGAAAATTACATATTTTTCAGATTTTTTTTTTATATTTTTTTCGAAATATTCACTATTTAGGAAAAAAATAATTTTTCAAAATATTTTTTTGGAATTTCAGATTTTTTTAGAGCGCTTAAAAAAATCTAAAATTCCTGAAAATATTTTTGAAAAATTCAGAATTTCTTTTTTTTTAATTTAGATTTTTTTGAAAATTCTTTTTATATTCTTGTCGGCAACTGAAACTTTCTATTCAGACTAAGCGTTAGTAATTTTCGGCGAAGCTGATAGATAATTTTTTCTAGTTTTTTATAAAAAAAAAATAAATATTTGCAAGTAATATTTTACTTCTAATTTGAAAAGATAATGACGATAGAATTTCTACCTAAAACCATGGCAGAACTACCAGTTAGTGGCATCGTAAAATTTTGAATATGTTATGTCAAAACTTTCTTTATGTTGTTGGGAAATTACAACAAAAATATTTTTTTTATAAAGGATTTGACTTTTCATATTCGATCAGCTGGTGTGATACCACTACCTGGTAGTTCTGCCATGCTTAAAACGGTACTACAAATCTATACAATAATATCCAGAGAAACCAAATACTTTACTTCCTCTCCTTTTAAAAATATAATCCAAAATATATACGTGGTGTCTTTTGACAGTGATAAAGGTTATTTGCCACCATTTTTTGTGACTTCTGGCTGCCACAACAATTTCACTTTTCATTAAATATTAAAAAAGCAAAAGTTTACAAAGTGCAAAACCATTGGCAACTGGCAAAGAGCCAATGAACCTCATGACGAGTTTTCTCCAAAAACAAAAAAGAGGTTAAAAGTAATTTTAGTAAAACAAATCAAAAATTCATTTTTAGGGTGTAGGGGATAAATTCTTATAACTGTCTTCCCCATGAACTGTCAAGTCTGTTTTCCAAAATTCTACTGTTGTGTCGTGTGATATTCTAGACAGCTGTCAGTTTTGTTATTTTTGTCTGTCATGGTTTTTAATAAAAATAAAAGCTCTACATTTGTGTGTGTGAAACACGTTTCTAGTTGTGCCAGGCTAAAATATTTGGGACCAACTTTATCTGCTTTGGTATTTCAGACAATCTTCAGTTAAATAATTTAAAGAACACAACTGCCAAAGTGTCTAGTAACTTTTGCGCCAGCAGCATATGTAGTCTCAATTGCCTAAAAATAGCTAAAGTTTTTTGAAAAGTTTTCGCGAAATATCATTCACATATGTCCTTAGGGCATAGAATAATATACAAAATTAACCATTTATTGTCATATTATTTAAGATTATTACTATTTGATGGCTGTTTGAAATTTATAATGGTTTGAATTGTTTTAAGATATGGGTTTAAATGTACATTTGCGTAAAAATTTTATTAAAGATTAGAAGAGCAAAGAACGCATTTGCATACAAAAAAAAAATAAATTTTATTTAAACAAAGGTAGACTGGACAAACAATTTACGGTGGATAACCATTTTATCCACCGTTTTCTATTTTAAATTATGGCTTTTTGAATTTTTCTCCTTCTTCTTTATTGACTAATTCCATTTTCGAATGTTAGCGAAATTATATCAAGTTTCAATGTTATATATAACTAAATATAAATGTTCATCATTATTTCTTTTTAATTATTTTATTTAATTATCTATTTTCATTAATTAAAGCAATAAATTCTATTGCATTTAATGACCATTTCCAAAGGCGATCTATAAAATTTTATCAAATCATCATAAAATGTCATCAAAATAGATCTCTCTTAAAAGCCGCAAATCATTACAAAATGTTATTACCCAAATAGTCCAAGTATTAAATTATTGCCATTTTAATGAGCGACCCACAATAAAATTTATTATGCCATAAAAATGTTGCACAAGACTTGCACTTTTTTCTTCTTGACTTTTTAAAAGGGAAAAAAATCTACCAAGAATTCTTGTGTTTCATTTAATGAATTGCAATTCTGACAGAAGCAAAACATTTTATCACACTAACATACACACCCACATACCAACGTACACCAACTTTTAATTTGTAGTTGTAATTTGACTTATATACTTTTTGAGTTACTGCCATGTTACTGCTGTTGCAAGACGCCATTTTACCAATGTTGTTCACTTTAATTTTTATGACTTTTCTTCTTCTACCCCAAATAGTTGAGTTCTTCTCTCCTGGGGTGTTCTTGCAAATGGGAACAACAACTCCCTTTTTCATTTCTTTACATGTCGTAATGTAATGTTTTTCCTTCGTTTCTTTTGGTTTGCTCTTCAGACAATTTGAAAGCATTTTCTTAATGAAATTTTACTTTTTAATAAATGTCATTAGACGTCATCAACATCTCAAGTGCAAGAGGGTTTAGTCGCTTCATTAAATGTTTAAGTTTTTTTCCAGTAAAATCAGTCAAGAGAGTTTCACAATGTGTGTGTGTGAAAAGGAAATTGTTTAATATACTAAACTTACAAAGAAATGTGGGTCAATTTTTATGTTTTCCTAGGAAAGTCAGGGAGTGACGTAGGGGATGGAAGATACCAAGGAACGGTCCTGACCGGTTTTAACATGGCAAAGCCCAGGATTTATCTTGGTACCTCTTTCATCTCAAGTGGACACTGACCTCCCCGTGGTGTCACCTTTAACACCCGTTTAAGGTAGTGAGCTAACATGTGCCGCGCGTTCACCCATAAGAACGTTAAAACATGGGTTTGGGCGTCGGGTTAGTAACCCTCCCCTATTCTACTATGAAAAAACCAAAGTTGACGAACCCCGCAAACGTTTTAAGGACCATGATCTGCGAATCTGCACCTGGAATGTTCGCACTCTTTATAGAGAAGGTGCAGTCTTCGTATTGGCAGACGTACTTGAAAAGTACAAGGCCGATACTACTGCCATACAGAAAATACGATGGATTGGGAAAGGCGTCACAACAACACCTAAGGTGACGCATTGTATTACAGCTGCCATGACGTAAAGCATGAGTTTGGTTGCGGATTTGTAGTTAGTCGGAGGCTAAAACATCTGGTATAAAGATTCACCCCAGTGAATGAAAGACTTGCTGCAATTCGAATAATAGCTAAATGCTTTATTTGCGCTCATGCTCCCACTGAAGAAAAGGACGAACAGACCAAAGATATATTTTACGAGCGCTTAGAAGAAACATATGACCGTTGCCCTGCCCATGACATTAAAATCATTCTAGGCGATTTTAATGCCAAAATTGGAAAGGAGAATATCATTGGCCCAGCAGTCGGGAAATTCAGTCTCCACAGTGAAACATCTGACAATGGTATGAGGCTGATAGACTTTGCAGCTGCAAAAAACGTGGTAGTTCGCAGTACCAGACTTAATCATCTCGATATTCATAAGGGCACCTGGCTGTCGCCAGATCAAAGAACAAGAAATCAAATTGATCACGTTGTGATAGATGGAAGACATGCATCCAGCGTGTTGGATGTACGATCGTTCCGAGGCACAAACATTGATTCGGACCACTACCTTGTTGCAGCAAAGGTACGCACCCGCTTAAAAGTGGGAAACAAAGTACGAACAGACACAACACGAAAGTTAGACATCGGTAAGCTGTAATCACAACAGATAGCCACAGTATATTCCACTCAACTAGCCCAATTGCTTAATCAAAGCTCTCCTCATCCCGATAACAAATCAGCGCAATGGCAAAGCCTGAAAACAGCCGCAAAATCCATACTTGGATACCAGAGACCTCCACCAAGGAATCCATGGTATGATCAGGAGTGTCGTGCTGCCACCGAAGAGAAAAATGCGGCATATAGGGCTACTTTACAATCCCCAGGAACGCGTAGCGCACGAGAGAGATACAGGGAGAAAAGGACAGAGAAGAAACGTCTTTTCCGCAGGAAAAAGATAGAGATGGAAAAGCGGGAGTGTGAAAAAAATCTAGATGTACAGGAGCCAGAATGAAGTCCGAAAATTCTACCAAAGAGTCAAGCATCAAACTGATGGCTTTGGTACAGGCACATCCTCCTGTGGAGACCAGCAAGGTTATTTGGTAACTGATACAGATGTACACTATCTATCTATCAGTATATGGAAAGAACATTTTTCAAAACTGTTGGTATCCAATAGCAGCGAAGACGACGAAGATACCACAGTCCCAATCCCAGAATATGGTATTGAATGTATACCGCCCAGCCAAGATGAGGTAAAGACAGCAATAAACCGGCTGAAGAATAAAAAGGCAGCAGGAGCTGATGGCCTACCAGCCGAGCTGTTTAAAACCGGAGGCGACACGCTGATAAGGTGTATTCATCAGCACCATCTGGTAGGAAGAACACGTTCCCGACGATTGGAACCTGAGTATCCTGTGCCCCGTCCACAAGAAGGGAGATAAGACTTTATGCTCCAACTATAGGGATATTGTGCGAACGACTAAAGCCTATGGTCAACGAGATAATTGAGCCATACCAATGCGGCTTTAGACCTGGCAAGTCCACCATTGACCAGATATTTACCCTGCGGCAAATCTTGGAGAAGACCCAAGAGATGCAGATCGGCACCTACCACCTTTTTGTCGATTATAAAGCAGCCTTCGACAGCCCACTGCGTTCAAAGGTATTTCAAGCCATGTCTGAATTTGGTATCCCCGCAAAGCTCATCCGGCTTTGTAAAATGACTTTAACTGACACGAGATCCTCAGTTAAAATAGGAAAAAACCTCTCCGAAGAGTTTGGTGCCAAAAGAGGTTTCAGACAAGGAGACAGCCTCTCGTGTGATCATTTCAACATCCTGCTAGAAGGTTAGGTTTTGCGAGAGGCAAACGTCAAAAGAAGTGGCATAATATACACCAATAGCCACATGTTACTTGCTTATGCTGATGATATAGACCTCATGGGCCGATCAGTAAAAGAAGTAACTGATACCTTTATAAAGGTCGAAGGATAATCTGCTAAAGTGGGTCTGGCGGTAAACGGTGAGAAGACCAAGTTGATGGTGTCGACGCCCAATGCGTACATTGAAATCGGACCAACTGTTGAAGTTGGTTCCTATAATTTTGAGGTAGTAAAAGACTTCGTCTACCTCGGCACCTCCGTAAACACAACAAACGACATCAATTGTGAAATAAAAAGAAGAATTGTATTGGCCAACAGATGCTACTTTGGTTTAAGTAAGCAGTTTAAAAACAAAGCCACATCTCGTCAAACAAAAATAACGCTCTACAAAACACTGATACTACCCGTGCTGATGTATGGCTCCGAAGCCTGGGTACTTGCGCAAGCAGACATGGCAGTGCTTGGTGTGTTTGAGAGAAAAATTCTTCGAAAGATCTACGGACCAATCTGCGTTGACGGTGAATATCGACGTCGCATGAACCACGAGCTGTATCTGCTGTACAACGACATCAATATTGTTAAACGTATCGAGATGCAGCGATTGCGTTGGCTAGGCAATATCATAAGAATGAGCGATGATGAACCCGCTAAAAAGGCGTATAAATACGAACCGCTTGGCGGTGCACGCAGAATTGGAAGGCCAAGGAATAGATGGCGCAAACAAGTGGATGACGAGATGACAAGGCGCGGTATTCCAGAGTGCGAAGCAGCAAATAGAGAGAAATGGATATCTTTTCTTAGTTCGGCCTATGAAACAAATGTTCTGTAATGGCCCAGCTAAGTAAGTAAGGAAAGTCAGGACCTTAATTATAGAATTTTCAGAGTATCTTTCTTAAGAGTTGAACGCCCTTAAGGCAATAATCGAATACTTTTAAATAATAATTTGCCGAAGGGTTTCAGGTCAATAATCATGGATGAAAAAATATATTTTCCGAGAGATTTCAAAATAACAATAAATTTTTAAGAATATTATAAAGTTTTTATTTTTAAATCCAAAATGACAAGTCCTGTTCTTAACGATTTTAAATTTTTGCAGC
This sequence comes from Musca autumnalis, assembly GCF_047663935.1. NCBI lineage: Eukaryota > Metazoa > Arthropoda > Insecta > Diptera > Muscidae > Musca > Musca autumnalis. Next base: position 248,888,527 of record NW_027411755.1, on the reverse strand, counting down.
AATTTTTGTAGGAATGATTTTAACTTTTTCCAAAAGTGTGCATGCCTCAGCATTCTTTTTTAACCTCAATCCCATGACATATCGTATTTCATTACAACAAAAAAACAATAATACTTAAATCCACAAAACTAATAACATAAATTCATATAATATTCTGCAAAGGTTCGTAATGCGATGGTCGTCCTAAACAAATGCCGAAAACAAAAGAAGGTTGTTAAGACATTTTTAGTATGAATATCTTAACAAGGAAACCTAGGCGAAAGGTTTATTTCCACAACAACGGAAACAACAACAAAAAACGTATTGAATACCTCAGAAATTCATATTTAAATACATTGAACGGCTACTAGGGATCCGCAAAATAATTTCTATGGCTTTGACACGAAGTGTTTTGTGTTTTGAATGTCAATTCCCAGAAAGAATTCAATTTATTTCCTTCCAGGAACGACAAGGAACAAAAAAATAGGAAGTGGGACATGTCAAAAGAATGTTTTTGGTCTATTCCTGTTAGGGGTGTTGGGTTGCCTAACACAAAGGAAAATAAGTTGTAAATCCTAAAGAAATTAAAAAAATCATACACAAACAACGAAAAGGGAAAACTAGAAATACCCTAAAGGTCTTAATTTAACATTTACAAGAAAATAAAATAAATGAAGTAAGAGTGATGGGGATGAGAGGGCTAGATTATAGAACGTTGGGCAAAAATATAAATAAAACTCAAAAAAGGACTTTCAGTCACCTAGAGGCCACAACAAACAATTTCAAAAGGGACAAATATTCATATTTTTTTGCTGGCCAAATACGCTTATGATGTTTGTTTAGGAATGAGCAGCCCCTGCAAATGTTCTGGTGTTCTTTTTTTATATTCGAACAATATTAGGTGACACTATCGGAATATAAAATGTTTTATGAAGAGATTAAATAATGGCCTTACATATTTTCAAACTCCCCCCTATTGAAAAAAAGAACTCGAAAAGACTTCAAAATTTAGGCTAGAAAAATTAATGTTAACATTTCAAAATAAAGACACTTGTGGGGAGAGGAGAACCCCACACAAATCATATTTCACAATAAATTGTTAAAATATTTCCAAGGTTTTTCCCTGATACCTGTGTTTTAAAAATCCCAACGAGGCCATACCCCACAAAGGAAAATAACAAAAATATAGTCCAATGTCTACAAATCCTAAATCCTTGACAGTTGTATAATAATGACAAAGAAAAAAAGCAAAAGTATTAATTAAACTCAAAAGGTGGAGAAGGAAAGCAACAAAACAAGCTTTTGTGGAGCAGGGATAACACCATTCTTAACAAAAGTACTATACATGTCTGGTGAATGTTGTTGCTGTTGTTGTTAATACGTTAATTAATAACGCCACAAAATACAAAAGGGACAAACAATGTCAAGATGAATACGACGTATCCGACACATGGTTATGAAAAGAAAGGTGACTTTGAAGTGTGTGGGACAGTGGTACAAAACGGGCTGAAGTTCCGGAAGCTTACATACATAGCATCAGACCACAAAACGAGAATTTTTAAAAAAATAAAAAATAGTTTTTCAACCAACATTAAGCCACAAAACGTGGATATCTTAAAGAATATTTTTTAATCAACATCAGACCACAAAATGTGAACTTTTTAAGAATTTTTTTCAACTAACATTAGGCCTAAAAAAATTAGACCACAAAGCGTGGATTTTATAAAGACAATTTTTCCAACCAACATTAGACCGCAAAATGTGGACTTTTTAAAGACAATTTTCAACCAACCTTAGACCACAAAACGTGGATTTTTATACCCTAAGCCTTTACACGGTGCTCTTGAAACAATTTTAAATGGAAGGTGCTTACACCTCGGAAGTTTTTGCGGATTCTGAAACTACAATGTTCATAGATGAGAACAATCAAAAAAAAAAAAAAAACGCCGGAGCGCTTTTTTAAGTTGACATTTTTAGGAGTTGTTTAGGTTTTCGCGATTTTGCTTAGAAACCGCATTTCCTTTCAAAATGGGACTAAAACAAATATTGTAGCTATGACCTTTATGGTATTTGCGTAGTTTTTACCATTTTTGAGATATAGAAGTTCAACTTGGGACAATGCACTGACTGTATCGCCCCTTATAAAACAATGTCATGTAGGGTGCGCCTTAACTAACTTTTGATGAAAACCGCTTACACAGGGAAAGTTTTTGTGAATTCTGAATCAGCAGTGTTCATAGATGAGAAAAATCCAAAAACAAGAAAAAATCGCTGTAGGGATTTTTAAATACATCGCGGTCAAAATTCACATTTTTAGGTGTTTTTTAGGTTTTTACGATTTTGCTTGAAAACCGCAAGTCCAATCGAAATGGAGCTAACGAAAATGTTGTAGCTGTCAAAATTCTCTAGAGGATTGACGTTTATCATTTGTTCCCAGCTTGTACCATTTTTGAGATAAGGAAGCTCAGTTTACATTTTTAGTTTTTTTTTTTTTGTTAGGGTTTCGCGAATTTGCTTGAATACGGTGAGTCGTATCGACATGTGACCTGAGAAAATCTTAAAGCTGTGAAAATTCTCTACAAGACTGGCTTAAGTGACTTATCCTTAGTTGTAAGATTTTTTTAGATATATAAGTTTAAGTTGGGAATTTGCAGTCATGACATTGTTTTTTAAGGGGGCGATACAGAATTGAATTGAATTTCAATTGTCCCAATTTGAACTTCTGTATCTCAAAAACGGTAAAACCGACGAGAATATCATAAAGGTCAATCTTGTAGAGAATTTTCATATCTACAACATTTGTTTTAGTCCCATTTCGATAGGGAATGTGGTTTCTAAGCAAAATCGCAAAAACCTAAACAACCCCTAAAAATGTCAACTTAAATCGCGATTTATTTCAGAAGCGCTCCGGCGATTTTTTTTGTTTTTTGATTGTTTTCATCTATAAACATTGTAGTTTCAGAATCCGCAAAAATTTCCGAGGTGTAAGCACCTTCCATTTAAAATTGTTTCAAGAGCACCGTGTTTAGGCTAGAAAGGGTATATACACTTTCATACGGGCAAAATGTGCGCCATCGAAATAATGGTTTTAGACCCCAAGTATGTTTGGACGAAATGTGTTTCAGAAAATTTGGAGTCGATTTAGCAATGTCCGTCCGTCCATCTGTCCGGCTGGCTGGTGCGTACGATAACTCTCATTTGGTCCAAAATTTGGCTATCGTAATATTTTGTCCAAACTTAGTTTAATTTCGAAGATGGGCCATATCGGTCTACTCCTTCAGGTACATCCCCCACAAAAGTTCAAAAATGTTCGGAAAAATTGTGCGCACGATAACACTTGAACCGATTTGGTCCATACTTTGCACTTCGTGAAATGTGTACCAGACTTAGATAAGGTTTCAATATGGACTCAATCGGTCCACTCCCTCAGGTACCTCCCACACAAAATTTCGGAAAAGTTCAGTTTGGGGCATGTTCTCGAATCGCTTTGATTTTTGTTATAGCAAGTTATATTCACTGCACCCCATACGACGGTACAAGTTTCATCAGGGGCAAGTCCATGCTTCCTGAGAAAATAGGCTGAAAGGTGCAAACACCCCAATGACACCGTGTGTGGTGGTTGTAGCGTAAAATAACTCTCGAACGGATCTGCCGTTTCGGTCCAAAATTTAAGTTCTAAGATAAGACCACATAGCGTGGTCTAAAGTTCAAAAATGTTCAGAAAAATTGTGCGTACGATAACTCTTGATGGGAGTGACAGATTTGGTCCATACTTTCCACATCCTAATATATCTACCAGGTATAGGCCAGGTTCGAATATGGACTATATTTGTCCACTTCGTTGGGTACCTCCCACACACATTTTTTGATAAATTCACTTTAAGACCTGCTCTCGGATCACTTTGATTCTTGTTCAAGCAACTTGCATTCGCTGCCTCAATTACGACAGTAAAAGTTTTTTAAGGGTAAGTCCATACTTCTTGAGAAAAAAGCCCGAAAGTTGTAAAAACCCCCTATGGCACCATATGTAGTGACTGGAGAGCTCGAAACGAATACTTCGTTAGTCCACACTTTGGATATCTTAATATTTCTTCGAATATTAGATGAAATTCGAAGGTGGAAGGAGTGCACATTCCGATACCTCCCTCACAAAAGTTCGCAAATATTCGCTAAAATGGTACTCTAAATATTGTCGAAACTCAGTTGAAAAAAAGCCCGCGAAAGATGAAAAGATATCCCCGCGAATATTTGCGCTTTAATCCTATCCATATTGTTTTGAAAACCCGCATAAATACGTAAGTTTTTTATAGAAAAAAAAGTATTTCAATACACACAGGCTGAGGGTATATCTCTGTTGGCAATGTCGACTGATACTTTTTACTTGTTTAAAGACAATTTTTTCAACTAACATTAGACCACAAAACGTAGATTTTTTTAAAGAATATTTTTTCAACCAACCTGGATTTTTTAAAGAATATTTTTTTAACCAACTTGGATTTTTTAAAAATAATTTTCAACTAACTTGGATTTTTAAAGAATATTTTTGCAAAGTTTTACAATATTTCTCATCGTAGTTCCAAAAACTTCCCAGGTGTAAGCACCTTCCATTTAAATTTGGTTAAGGCACACCGTGTGGATTTTTTAAAGAATATTTTTTCAACCAAAGCGAATTTTTTTAAAAATGTTTTTTAAACAACATGCATTTTTTTAAAAAAATATTTTTTTCAAACAACGTGTATTTATTTTAAAATTTGTTTCCAACCATTTTTTTCATCTCATCACTTGTTTTTCTCACATTAACCACTGTCCTTTAAAATAACCACACACACTCTCACACAACTCCAGATTACATTTTCCTTGCAACAACAAGTAAACTACCTCTGTCATATATATAAAGAAGAATCATAAATACAAATAAACCAACAAAAAATTGTTTATAAAAACAAACACAACAAGCAGTTGAGACATGAAGACAGGACAAACAGACAGACATGCATATGTACATATATAGAGTCCCATAGAGGACCTCAATGGAAGAGGTGTGAGACTGTCTGTTGTGGCTGGTGAAAAACATAACCGCAATGAAGAACAATTTTAATTCCTCTTTGTGTGTGAGAAACATTAACACAAATAAACAACAATTTTCCAAGGACTTTAAACACATACGCAAGGACTGCGCGAACCCATACATTGGCGAGAATATGTTTTTGTTAATATTATTTATGTCAGTGTGTGGTTTACATTTCATTCCATTACTATAACAAACAGCATATACACAGACGATATTAAAAGTTTTTCTTATAAAGAGACAGAGGCTTATAAAAAACAATTGCAAAAAAGGGGCGCTTTTCTGTTTGTGTTGGTAAATTAGTCACCTTTATGGTTACTATGTATGTGTTGTTTTCTTGTTAATGTTTATTTTCATACAGAAAACAAGTAAATTGTAATAACATAAATAGTATTTCATAAGAAAGTTAACCAGGCATGAATAACTGTAATATAATAAATTCTTGTTTTGAAGGGAGAAATATATGTACATAATATGTATGAATGTTGCGTTATATGTTATATGAATATGTTGTAGGTATGTATGTATCCTCTCACATGCTGATTTTAGTTAATTTTCTTGTTAACTGACTTGTTATCCGTTTTTAATGTGGTAATATATTTTAATCAAATTTGAAATCTACTACACATATTATTATGTTTGTTTTAACATAGGGGGGAGGGAATATACATAAGCCAATTTTGAAAACTTTCATTTACAGAAGTACGTTTGTGAAAAAAATATAATTAGAGTATAATAAAATATATTTGTAACGACTGTAGATAAAACGTTATTCACATATTGAGAAATGAAGAACGAAATTAAATATTTTTCAATTAATTTTCACATTTTTATGTCAACAACAATTTCTATTGATATAAGCAGACTATCAAAGAATAATAATCAGATATAAAAAATGTCTATAATAAAACAATTAATAAAAAATTCAAATTTTTTCGAAGAATAAAATTTTAAGTTTTTTCTTTTATATTATAGACAAAATTTACAAAAAATGTTTTTCTTTGCTCTCGCAAAAATTTATAATTTTCTATGTGTAATATGTTGTTTTCTAAAAAATATATATTTTATTAATTATTTCAAGAATTTCCTATTCTGAATACTTTTTTTAATTTTATCTGGCAATCAGATACACGTAATGCATTTCCAAAAATTAATTTTCTCACAAATATTTTTTTTTTTTTGGTTTTGTTTACTTTTATTTTCGGAAAATCATAATGACCCCTCATGATGCAACAGCTCAGTACGTTATCTGCTGGCCATCTTCGCCACACCATGTTCATTGCTGTGGCTTGTATTGTTGGCCCTGTAACAAATTATAAACAGTAATAAAAAGTAATTACATTTTCCACATTTTTTCGGAAGTGAATATTGAAAAGAAAACAAAAAATGCCACAATTAAAAAACAATAAAAATCAAGTCCTTGATTTTTATTTGTCTATCACACATAGTGCTGACAGATGATACTGTGTAAACAATGTAAATAAAAGCTGCAGGCGGAAAATTAATAAAAAAACTAGAATTTTGTAATTTAAAATTGGAAATTTTTGGTTAACAAATAAATATTTCATTTTTTTGCATTGTTCAAAGAACATAACAAATAGACATTGAGAAACAGTTATACATATTTATTCGATATGTTAGAGTTGGGAAAGGTAGAGTCTCAAAAAATGTTCCTTTTTTAATAGGCGTACTAAAATTATTTTCCAAATGAACCACTTTTGGAAAAAAATATTTCCAACAAAAACCCATAATCCTTATTACTATGTATCCTTGTAATTTTATGTAAATACATTTAATTTAATTTTGTATTTTTGTTTAAACAAACATAAATACTGATAAAAATTCCCAGTTAGCGTGTTTTTTTGTCCTCTATAAAAAATACAATTAAAATATTACATCAATTTTTTTTTTGCAACTTGTAATAGTTTGATTGCCAACATAAAAAAATGTGATTATCCCATACGAAAATACACAAACTTTACACAGAATCCGCAATGCTGCAGCGGGATATAGCAAAAAACAGCGTAGTTCGGGATATAGCAAAAAACCAACTGAGCTACACAAAAACCACAATTCAACACACAAAGGAAAATTGAAATAAATTGTTTGGAATAAAATTAAAAAAACGAAACGCAGCAACAGCAGAATATGTTGCAGTAATTGCAAAACATTTGTAAGTTTTGCGGAAAAAATAAAATGCCACGAGTGAAACAAAAACAGGAATTACTTTTTAACACAAAAAACAATTATCACAATCATTCATACCAGTTGAATATCATTGGATTTCCCAGCAAGCAACGAAAAAACTTAAACATCAAGCGTATGAATGCAGCGAGGAGGGAATTAAATCAGCGTATAGATGGATAGACAGGCAGGCAGTCTGACTGACAGAAAGATATTAAAAAAGTTATTGGGGCAAAAGTAATGAATGAGAAAACTGTTATGTGTTAAGGAATGTGGAAAATTGAATACCCACACAATTTTCACACAATAAATGTTGAAAGAAAATGAAATATTCAGATTGTAGGAAATCTTTTCAAGTGTTTCTAAAAATTACAAAAAATGTTTTCTGGAATTATTCAGTTATTAATGTTGTTAAAAAACCATAACATATTTGAAATATATTTTATAGTTTTTATTTTATATGTTATATGTTATACATTATATATTATATTTTAAATGTTATATTTTATTTTGATAGCAAATTAAATACACGGCTTGTGGGAAATCCTTCCAAGTGTTTCTAAAAATTACAAATTTTTTTTTCTGGATTCATTAAGTTATTAATGTTGTTAAAAACAACAAATATTTGAAATATATTTTATATTTTTTATTTTATATGTTATATTGTGGGTGACGTAGGGGATGGAAGATACCAAGGAACGGTCCTGACCGGCTTTAACATGGCAAAGCCAAGGATTTATCTCTCATCTCAAGTGGACACTGACCTCCCCGTAGTGTCACCTGGGGAACTGCCTTTAACAACCGTTAAAAGTAGTGAGCTAACATGTGCCGCGCGTTTACCCATAAGAACGTTAAAAACTTGGGTTTGGGCGTCGGGTTAGTAACCTACCCTAGAAAAAACAGCCTACTATGAAAAAACGAAAGAAAAGAAAAACAAGCCCCTCTAAAGTTGACGAACCCTGCCAACGTTTTAAGGACCATGATCTGCGAATCTGCAACAGGAATGTTCGCACTCTTTATAGAGAAGGTGCAGTTTATGCAGTGGCAGATGTACTTGAAAAGTACAAGGCCGCAATTACTACCATACAGGAAATACGATGGAACGGGAAAGGCGTCACAACAACATCTAAAGGTGACGCACGTATTATAGCTGTCATTACACAAAACATGAGTTTAGTTGCGGATTTGTAGTTGGTCGGAGGTTAAAACATCTGGTCTCCAGCTTCACCCCAGTGAATGAAAGACTCGCTGCAATTCGATTAAAAGCAAAATTGTTCAACATCAGCTTTATTTGCGCTCATGCTCCCACTGAAGAAAAGGACGAACAGACCAAAGATATTTTTTACGAGCGCTAAGAAGCAACTTATGACCGTTGTCCTGCCCATGACATTAAAATTTTACTAGGCGATTTTAATGCCAAAATTGGAAAGAAAAATATTTTTGGCCCAACAGTCAGGAAATTCAGTCTCCACAGTGAAACATCTGACAATGGTATGAGGCTGATAGACTTTGCAGCTGTAAAAAACATGGTAGTTAGCAGTACCAGATTTAATCATCTCGATATTCATAAGGGCACCTGGCTGACTCCAGATCAAAGAACAAGTAATCAAATTGATCATGTTGTGATAGATGGAAGACATTCATCGATCGTGTTGGATGTACGATCGTTCTGAGGTGCAAACATAGACTCGGACCACTACCTTGTTGCAGCAAAGGTACGTACCAGATTAAACGTAGCAAACAAAGTGCGAACAGACACAACACGGAAGTTGGACATCGGTAAGCTGCAATCACAACAGATAGGCACAGCATATTCCACTCAACTGGCCCAACTGCTTAATCAAAGCACTCCTCGTGCCGATAACATATCAGGACAATGGCAAAACATTGCCCACTCCATGCAAACAGCCGCAAAATCCATACTAGGATACCAGAGACCTCCAGCAAGGAATTCATGGTATGACCAGGAGTGCCGTGCTGCTACCAAAGAGAAAAATGCGGCATATATAGCTACTTTACAATCCGTAGCAACGCGTAGCGCACGAGAAAGGTATCGGGAGAAAACGAGAGAGGAGAAACGTCTTTTCCGCAGGAAAAAGAGAGAGATGGAAAAGCGAGAGTGTGAACAAATCGAGATGTACAGGAGACAGAATGAAGTCCGAAAATTCTACCAAAGAGTCAAGCATCAAACTGATGACTTTGGTATAGGCACATCCTCCTGTAGAGACCAGCAAGCTAATCTGGTAACTGATACAGATAGTGTGATAAGGATATGGAAACAGCATTTTTCAAACCTGTTGGTATCCAATAGTAGCGAAGTCGACGAAGATGCCACAGATCCAATCCCAGAAGATGGTATTGAATGTATACCACCAGGCCAAGATGAGGTAAAGACAGCAATAAACCGGCTGAAGAATAATAAGCCAGCAGGAGCTGATGGCCTACCAGCCGAGCTGTATAAAACCGGAGGCGACATGCTGATAAGATGTATGCATCATCTAGTTAGCTCCATCTGGCAGGAAGAACGCGTACCCGACGATTGGAACCTGAGCATTCTGTGTCCCGTCCATAAGAAAGGAGATAAGACTTTATGCTCTAACTATAGGGGCATAAGTCTTCTCCCTATCGCCTACAAGATATAGTGCGAACGACTAAAGCCCATGGTCAACGAAATAATTGGACCATACCAATGCGGCTTTAGACCTGGCAAATCCACCACTGACCAGATATTTACTCTGCGGCAAATCCTGGAGAAGACCCAAGAGATGCAGATCGACACCTACCACCTTTTTGCCGATTACAAAACAGCCTTCGACAGCCCGCTATGTTCAAAGGTATTCCAAGCAATGCCTGAATTTGGTATCCCCGCAAAGTCCATTCGGCTTTGTAAAATGACTCTAACGGACACAAGATCTTCAGTTAAAATAGGAAAGAACCTCTCCGAAGAGTTTTGTACCAAAAGAGGTTTAGGCAAGGAGACAGCCTTTCGTGTGATCTTTTCAACATCCTGCTAGAAAAGGTTATACGAGAGGCAAACGTCAAAAAAAGTGGCACAATCTACACCAATAGCCACATGCTACTTGCTTATGCTGATGATATAGACATCATGGGATGATCAGTAAAAGAAGTAACCGATATCTTTATGAAGGTCGAAGGAGAATCTGCTAAAGTGGGTCTGGCGGTAAACGGCGAGAAGACCAAGCTGATGGTGTCGACGCGCAATGCGTCCATTGAGATCGCACAAACTGTGGAAGTTGGTTCCTATAATTTTAAGGTAGTTCACGGCACCGTCGTAAACGCAACAAACGACATCAGTTGTGAAAAAAAGAAGAATTGTATTGGCCAACAGATGCTACTTTGGCTTAAGTAAGCACTTTAAAAACAAAGCCACAACTCGTCAAACAAAACTAACGCTTTACAAAACACTGATACTACCCGTGCTGATGTATGGTTCCGAAGGCTGGGTACTTGCGAAAGCAGATATGGCAGTGTGTGGCGTGTTTGAGAGAAAAATTCTTCGAAAGATCTACGGACCGATCTGCGTTGTCGGTGAATATCGACGTCGCATGAGCTGTATCTGCTATACAACGACATCTATATTGTTAAATTGTTAGATGCAGCGATTGCGTTGGCTAGGCCATATCATAAGAATGAGCGATGATGAACCCGCTAAAAAGGCGTATAAATTCGAGCCACATGGCGGTGCACGCAGAATTGGCAGGCCAAAGAATAGATGAAGAGATGACAAGTCGCGGTATTCCTAAAAGCGAAGCACGAAACAAAGAGAATTGGAGATCTTTTCTCAGTTCGGTCTATGGAACAAATGTTCTGTAATTTGCCAGCTAAGTAAGTTATATGCAGTAACATACATCATGTTTTTGTATACTCCTGTAAAAACATTCCAAAAAATACCAAAGCTTACGTATTCCTCACATTTGGGACTGAGTTAAAAGTCATGTTACGAATTTTTGCAATTCACACACCCGAAACTAAATAAAAAATAAACAAAAATCAAATCAATTTCACTTTCACCCAACAGTCGAATGAAACTTTGGTGTTAACTTTTAATTTGGCTAACAACACAGACACCGACAGGAGACAGCTTTTTAGACAGACAAAGCGGTGAATATCCAGACGCGCACCACTGGTTTGAGGTGGACAGACTATGCCCTTTTGGTTGTTGTGCAACTACAACAACGATGATAAATGGCAAAATTGTACAATATAACTTTTACTTTTGAAAAAAGAGTCATGCCACAAAAAACACATAAAAACATCAGCACTTTGGTTCCTGGGTTCAACACCCAGACGAGTTACTGCTCCTTCCTCTACATTTCTCTTTTTAACAGACTTGTGTCTCTACCAATATAGAGAATTGTGCAAATCATTTACACTTAATTATACTACAATTTCAAAATTGCATGATTTGACAAGAAAAATATTTTGACTTTTGTAATCAAAACTAAATTGAATTGATGAGGGAGACCATAGCAGTGAAATACACAAGGAAAACAACAACAAGATGAAATACAAATTAAATACCACAACATGATCTGTTTTGATTAGGATTGACAATTCTTCCTCACCCAACATCATCATCATCATTATAGTCATGATTGAAAATCGAAAAGCATTGAAAATTGAAAACCGATACTTCCTTGCCCCCTCGGAAGCAATGTTCGTCTACCATTTTTTAACATGTTTTTTTGGCATGGAGTGTGGGTAAGAAACTGTCCAAGCATTAAACTTCAATTAACATCAATGCTAAGCCGTAATGACAAAAACAACAGCAGCACCGCAATTTAATGCTATTTTGTTGCTATTCATCCCTTATTCCATGTATCTTTTTGGGTTGGGGACAACGGCCAGACATCCACGGACGTCAATGATTACATTGACAACACCATCGGGTATTATGTCAACTTTTGATGGCAGTGATGGCACTTTTCCGGTGTCTACTTTTAAATTTTAACTAGGATTAAATTTAAAGGACTTTTTTGGGGATTTTGTTGCTACATTTCCGTATTTTTGATGAAGTCCTGTAATGATGTTATTTATTTTATTATTATACCCTACACCACCCTGTGGTAAGGGTATTATGTGTTACTGCATTTGCATGTAACATGCCTAAGGAAAAGAGATAGACCCACAGTTCCTTCTAGGGATATGCATAGAATCACTTTCAGCGTCGATTTATGCATGTCCGTCCGTCCGTTCGCTACGTACAGGTCGCATTTATTGTTCGATTTGGTTGAAAATTGGGCAAGATCATTTTTTAGCCTAATGAAGAACGCTATTGCTTTTGGTGAAAATCGGTTCAGATTTGGATATAGCTCCCATATATATTTTCGGCCGATTTGAAGTATTTGATGCACCAAACACGTTTTGATGAAATTTGGAATGTGTGATGGAATTAGGTCTATAGATAAATGTGCCGAATTATATCGAAATCGGTTCAGATTTGAATATAGCTCCCATATATATTTTCGGCCGATTTTTGGTATTTGGTGGACGAAAGACGTTATATATGTCCGATCTCAATGAAATTTGGAATGTGTGACGGAATTTGGTCTAGAAATAAGTGTGTCAAATTATATCAAAATCGGTTCAGATTTTGGTATAGCTCCCATATATATTTTTTGCCGATTTTTGGTATTTGGTGCCCGAAACACGTTAAATTATATCGTAATTTTTTCACATTTGGATTCAGCTCCCATATATATTTTACCTATTCACAGTGGTGTAGGGTATCATATAGTCGGCCCCGCCCGACTTTGATCCTTTCCTTACCTTTTTATACCCTCAGCCTTTAGGCTAGAAAGGGTATATACACTTTCATACGGGCAAAATGTGCCTCATCGAAATAATGGTTTTAGACCCTAAGTATGTTTGGACGAAATGTGTTCAGACAATTTGGAGTTGATTTAGCAATGTCCGTCCGTCCGATAACTCTCGAACGGATAAACCGATTCGGTTCATATTTTGGCTTTCGTTATATTTTGTCCAAACTTAGTTCGAAGATGAGCTATATCGGTCCACTCCTTCCGGTACCTCCCCCACAAAAGTTCCAAAATGTTCGGAAAATTCGTGGGCACGATAACTCTTGAAGGGAGTAACCGATTTGGTCCATACTTTGCACATCGTGAAATTTCTGCCAGACTTAGATGAGGTTCCAATATGAACTCAATCGGCCCACTCCTTCGGGTACCTCCCACACAAAATTTCGGATAAGTTCAGTTTAGGACCTGCTCCCAAATCGCTTTGATTTTTGTTGCAACAACTTGTATTCACACCCCTCCATACGACGGTACAAGTTTCATCAAGCGCAAGTCCAAACTTCCTGAGAAAATGGCCGGAAAGTTGCAAAAAGGCCCTATGAGACCTTGTGTAGTGATTGGAGCGCAAGACAACTCTCGAACGGATCTGTCGATTCGGTCCAAAATTTGGCCTTCGTAATATTTTATCAAAACATAATATAAATTCGAAGATGGGCTATATCGGTCCACTGCTACAGGTACCTCCCCCACAAAACTTCAAAAATGTTCGGAAAAATTTTGCGCACGATAACTCTTGAAGGGAGTGACCGATGTAATCCATACTTTCCACATCCTAATATATCTACCAGACATAGATCAGGTTCGAATATGGACTATATTTGTCTACTCCTTCTGGCACCTCTCACACAAAATTTCGGATAAGTTCACTTTAAGACCTGCTCTCGAATCACTTTGATTTTTGTTGAAGCGATTTGCATTCGCTACCTCCATTACGACGGTAAAAGTTTTTTCAGGGGCAAGTACATATTTCTTGGGAAAACAGTCCGAAAGGTGTAAAAAACCCCTATGTGTCGGTCGTAGAACTCGATAACTCTCGAACTGTTCAACCGATTTGGTTAGTTTCATGGGAAATACCGGTCCACAACATTCAGTTTTTCTCCCCAATATTTAAGAAATGTCACTAAAATGCTAGGACGATATCACTTGAATGGGGCAACCAATTTGGTCCAAACTTTGGATCTCCTAATATTTTATCAAAATTTAGTTTAACGTGCAAAATGGCACATATCGGTCCTCGCTAAGGGTACCTGCCCTACAAAAGTTCAACATTTGTGTCTTAGTGCAGTTAATTCCTAATCCACATGTTTGTCGGCAAAATTCTGAAGAGACCTTAAATGCATTCGATGTGTCCGTAGGTGAAAGTTTCACTTCACATTGGCTGAGGGTATATTTAATTGTTCCACAAACATCCCATAAGGGACAAGGGAGACTTCTCTCATATCAATGAGTGCACCCCGATTCGTATTAGCTCAATGATATGGGACCTACAGTTTATCGCCGAGTCCGAACGGCGTGTCCTAAGACACCACTTTTGTAGAGAAGTTTTACATGGCTGAAATACTCAGGAAATGTCGCCAGCATTACCACCGTTGAAAAGTGTTTTGATGTTGCCTGGCCGGGGAATCGAACCCACGACCTTATGTGTGAAAGGCGGGTGTGCATACCATTGCACCACGGTGGCACCCGGCTGAGGGTATATATCTGACTATATATCCGACAGACACTTTTTTACTTGTTTTTTTTTTTTTTTTTTTTTTTTGATTAGGAGCAGAAGTCCTAATCTTCTCAGTGGAAAAAGATTAGGACTTCTGTATGTCGGATATATAGTCAGATATATACCCTCAGCCGGGTGCCACCGTGGTACAACTCTGAGACATTGGAAAGTTTGCAAACTTCTCACTAAATCATTCCAATTGGAAATGTTTGTAAAATTCCCATTAAATCATTCCAATAGAATGACCGGATTTAATAATAGCCATTTTATGTCTTCTTATGTCTGATTATATAGCATTTTCTTCGCCCAGCACTCCCTCCCTCCCTCTTTGGAAAAAATAAAATAAACTTTGTTTTTCACATGTCAGGTTGTTTTTATGAACGGCAAAAGAAATGGAAGAAGAAAAAACACAAGTTAGTGATTTTCATTCTTCATTTTCTTTAAGAACTCACAAATTGTTGATGTTGTCTCGAAAAATAAAGCTGAAGTTAGTATTTCTTTAATGGCCATTTAAATTTTATGGCAAGGAGTTGATGGACTAGAAAGAACAACCAGATGGAGGTGGGTCGTCGTATGAACAAAAATAAACTGGACATGTTTTAGAAAAACCTATGTCCTTGCGTTAAATTGCTTCTTCTCACTCCTCTCTCTGACAACTTTTGGAAGGAAGGATTTTAGAGATGCCTTTCTTTAAAAGAGTATGTGTGAATGTTCTACTGGCCAAGGAAAAGCAAATGCTTTGAATTGCCAATTGTATGAGTAAATAAATGACATGTATTCCTAACTAAGAAGAAGTAGAAGGAGAAGTAGAATGAAATATATGGCCAAAAGGGTTATGTAGTATTTTCCTTTTTTATTTCTTTTTTTTTGGCAAAAGGTAAATAAGGCTACTTCTTTGGAAATGGTCTTAAACAACTTGGGCACTTAAAGGAAACATTTCTTGGGATTTTTGTTATAAAAAAGAAAAAATATTAAAGTAAGGTAATTAAACACATTTTCCAAACTTTATTATATGCATAAGTATTTCTTAAAAAAAATATGTATGCTTGAAGAGTTCAGAATATCAAAAATGTATTAAAGATTTAATGGACCAATTGAAACAATAAAAAATCGAATCGCTTTTATGTCCTAAATTTAAATCCTTCTTATGTAATTTCTCCTACGTCCCTGCTTCTATTTTACTTTCAATCAAGTCCAAGGACATTTATGTTCCGACACCTAATGTTTCACCATTCCTAAAATTCTTTGGCATTCTAAACAGGTAGCAGCATACCATGCCCAGCTATCATCGAACATTTATGGCTATTGTGTGGCCAATAAAATGCATTAAAACACCGCCTAGAATTCTTAATCAGTTGCAGCGACAGTTTGACACGTACACATGCATATATGCACTCAGTCAGTCAATTTGTCTCGCCCAACCCTTTAAGCCACTACTTAAAATGCTTTTTACTTGTTGTCACTTCCATATTTACAGCCATCCTACCTCACACCACCAAGAACAAAATACTTAAAACACGGATTATGCTAATTAAAGAGGATGATCATAAAATAAAACACGAATAAAAAAACACCATTGAAATAAAACAAAAATTATAGGCAATTAATCTGACAATAATGTTGTAATTAATAAACGTTTAATTGAGTAGTAAAAAATGCAAATGTGGGTGTGTTCCTCACTGAGCGGGAATTAAAAATTCCACAACGAACAAATAAATATATCCGATTTTATTGCACATTTCCACAAATGTCCATTGCTACTCTTTTTCTGTTGCCCATTTTCTGATAGCTTTGTATTGATGACAATGGATGAATGCCGTCGTTGATGTTTTATGTATTTTGTTGTTGTAACAATTAATATGTCTATATTTTCCCGCATTTAACAGTTGTACGTGCCCATGGGATTTTATTTGTATTTTGATTCTATCAAAGGGCACTGAAATATTAGCTTTGAAAATTATATTGTTTTCAGACTATTATTTGATTGTCATAAATGACAGAGACTTTCAAAATATAAGGAGGTAAATGCTTAAAAATCGCCCTGAGCAAGACCACGATATACCTGCGTAAAATATAAAATTACAAAAATATAAAAATATTAAAATATTAAAAGATTAAAATATTAAAATATTAAAATATTAAAATATTAAAATATTAAAATATTAAAATATTAAAATATTAAAATATTAAAATATTAAAATATTAAAATATTAAAATATTAAAATATTAAAATATTAAAATATTAAAATATTAAAATATTAAAATATTAAAATATTAAAATATTAAAATATTAAAATATTAAAATATTAAAATATTAAAATATTAAAATATTAAAATATTAAAATATTAAAATATTAAAATATTAAAATATTAAAATATTAAAATATTAAAATATTAAAATATTAAAATATTAAAATATTAAAATATTAAAATATTAAAATATTAAAATATTAAAATATTAAAATATTAAAATATTAAAATATTAAAATATTAAAATATTAAAATATTAAATATATTAATATATTAAAATATTAAAATATTAAAATATTAAAATATTAAAATATTAAAATATTAAAATATTAAAATATTAAAATATTAAAATATTAAAATATTAAAATATTAAAATATTAAAATATTAAAATATTAAAATATTAAAATATTAAAATATTAAAATATTAAAATATTAAAATATTAAAATATTAAAATATTAAAATATTAAAATATTAAAATATTAAAATATTAAAATATTAAAATATTAAAATATTAAAATATTAAAATATTAAAATATTAAAATATTAAAATATTAAAATATTAAAATATTAAAATATTAAAATATTAAAATATTAAAATATTAAAATATTAAAATATTAAAATATTAAAATATTAAAATATTAAAATATTAAAATATTAAAATATTAAAATATTAAAATATTAAAATATTAAAATATTAAAATATTAAAATATTAAAATATTAAAATATTAAAATATTAAAATAATAAAATATTAAAATATTAAAATATTAAAAAATAAAAATATTAAAAAATAAAAATATTAAAATAATAAAATATAAAAAAATAAAATATAAAAAAATATAAAATATAATAAAATATTAAAATATTAAAATATTATAATATAATTGTTCCACAAACATCCCATACGGGACAAGGAGTCTTCTCTCATATCAATGAGTGCACCCCGATTAATATAAGCTCATTGATATGGGACCTACTGTTTACCGACGAACCGACGACCTTCAGCGTGTAAGGCCGATGTGCATACGTTGCACCACGTTGGAAACATATTTTAATATATAATATTTAATATATTAATATTTTGATATTATATATTAAAATATCAAAATTTTAAAATATCAAAATATTAAAATTTTATTATTTTAGTATTTTAAAAAGTTTATATTTTAATATGATAAAAAGATAATATTTGGATATTTTAATATTTTAGTATTAAAATATTAAAATACAATTTTTATTAAAATATTAACATATTTAACTACTAAAATATTAATATCTAAAAATATAAAACATAAAATATAAAACTGAGGCTTCTGTACTCCGGTCAAAAATATTTTATAGATAATTAAATTTCACTGTGTGCTGCATACTTTTAGGAATTTCTAAACTTTAATGAACCCCTCTTATTTAGATAACTTTGAGCTAGTTTATCAATTTGTTGGAATTAATCGAATGGAGAAATGTGGGTTAGAAAAAAATAGCTGAAAATGATTCTTGACTTACATCCCCCTTCCTCTAAAATGTGACCCATTTTAACACAACTTTATGTGTTGATTCTTATTTAAAACCACAGATTTCCGTTGTTTTATATCCTAGGGGAATTTACAAAACTATTAACGAATTTTATTTTCCTTTTACTCGAATCTACCACAAAACCAATACGAAATGTTAACAAAGAAGTTAACCCTCCATCCAACCTCTTTTAAAAGATGTTATAAATTGAAGCGTTTTTTAATACGTTATTTCACCTTTTTAACACCAATTCACAATTTAATTACAGAATGGGGATTTTCAAGCCTTTTTTGGGGTTATATCGCTCTTTTTGCCTCTTCGAATGCGTTGAGCTCACATAAATAAGCGATAACAAAGGCCTTTTGAAATCCTTTGCCCATTCCTTTGGGTATACCACAGACCAAAAACCGCAACCAAACAAATAATTAAGAGAGGAGAGAAGGAGGAGTGAAAAAAAAGCCAATGAATTCAGTGGGCTTAAACAAAACCCCACGAACTTTGTAAACGTGAACATTTTGGATGCGTAGTAGCTTCCGCAACCAATAAACGGAAATTCTATTTTGAAAAATAACAAAACAAAATAGCCCCAAGGAAAGAAACAAAAAAAATGTGAATGAAATTTAACTCATTGAGGTCGAACTCAAAGAAGTAGAAGGGAAAAACGGGTTTAACACGAAGAGGTTAAATATGTATTGGCGGATACATTACAAACAAACATTCACAATTATTTCCACTGGTCGCTTGTGGGTGGTTGGTTGATTTGTTGGGCAAAACGAATTTGCGATGACTTGAAGTTTTTGACGGTTTGTTGTTTGTTGAAATTGGTTTTGCATGGTAGACGCAATTAAATCAAAATATTTTTGCTGTCAAGTTCATTGAAACTTTGGCAATAGCAAAATGGCATGAATGAAAACAGCCAAAAATAACAAACAAACAATCAAATAACAAATGTTAAGACTAACAAAAAAGGTAACATTTCTCGCTCTTTTTCATTATGGGATTTTTTTTTTGGGAGGGGGATATTTTAACAAAGAACAACGACCCGAAAATTGGGTCAAGAAAATCCTTGGGCTTTGCAACCTAAATTCTGTTTTGTAGGTTGCCCTAAGCAGCAAAGCCTTTTGTTTAGGGAAGAAAGTAAGCTATGAATGATGTCTGGCAAACCCGATGTCGCTCCCCCCAAAAATAAAACAGCAACATAATACCATGGTTATTTTCGTAACCACAAAATGTGTTTAAAGAGAGAATGAAGAAAACAAATAATTAACTTGCCAAACAATGAAAAAAGAGAAAAACGCTTGAATTAAATTGCAAAGATTATTTTCTAGAAAAAAATTGTATAATTGAAAGTGTTAATTGCATTAACACAAATGTGTTGGCATACGCATGAGTGTAATTTATACCTCTACCAACCATGTTCTCTTTCTCCTGTTTGACCACATTTGCTTGTGTCATCGAAATCCTGGCTGCTGGAGGCCAGTATGTTCAAGTGTATTCGTTGGTATACGCATGCAAGTATTGAAGTGGTACTTCAAAAATTATTATTTCATTCTCGTTGCATGACAGATTGTTTGAAGGGAAGATAGGGGTTACGAAGAGGATACAGAATGGGATACAAAGGCATGATTTTAGGTTTGTATATTCAAACCCTTCAGAGAATTATCCTGGATTTACCAAGAATATTTGTTCAAGACCCAAAGGGGAATTAAGGGAGTTTTTTGTAAATATTTTCAAGGACCATTAAAACAATCAATATAGGACTCTTTAAGTATATTATTTTAAGGATAAGGAAGAAAAGTCTTTCATCTATAGAAGGCCGTAAAAGTAGCAACTACCCATAATATCTGTAAATTTCCTAATGATGTGCAATATTTATTATTTAATACAATTAATTTATCGATGTGTAATGCCTAGTTTTAGGAGTTCCATGTTGAATTTGTCTTATATGCTGTTTATATTACAGCTTTTTGCAGGGTTAACCTTCTTTGAGAGGATTTGTTTGAAATATAAGCAATGGAATTGACATTTAAAACCCAGTCGGTTTGTTAAATCCGGTTATATATAAACGGGGTATTACTGTTAGTATCATAAACCCAGAAGCTTCAGAAAACGAAAGGAAAATGTATTGTACTTGTTGCCTGATCCAGCCAGAATATTTTTCAACAAAAGTTCCATTGTAGATTTTTATGAATATTTTAATGACATTTTTGCAAGGTCTACAAATGATTGTGTATGTTTAAGTATCAAACATCTTTGATTTTTGTCATCGTATTCCAGGGGCTGGATACTTGTCCTATAAAACTTTGAAATGAAAAATATTCTCTTTATAATACTATTCATTTGACATTTATTTCCTTTATATATTTTTTCATTTCACATTTTCATAGAAACAGAATTGAGCCCCAGGACTGTAAACAATCAAGAATATTTTAAAGGATATAAAGAGAGATGTAATTTTTGTAAATGTTTTTCAAACAGTCGCAGATTTTTTAAAGTATTTTTTCGACACTTTGGATTTTTTTCTATTTATTTGGGTCAGTAAAATTGAAAAGTTCTCCATAGAATTTTAAATTTTGTATTTTATTTTCCAATATTTCGACTATCTTCGGGATATGTTGAACTTAAAATGAACAATTAGCATATAAAACAAACATATGTATAACAGTGATAATTACATTGGATAATTTATCTGAAATGTAACCGCTTGCGTCAACGTCGCCTTTTGACAATTTTTTGATTTTTGTAACAAAATATTTCAACAGCTTTCCATTTATAATTATGTGTCATGTATTTATTAAATTTTATTTCCTGAAGTCATGGATGTTTTATTTTAAGCCGTCTTGGATTTTGTAAATATCCTTCAAAATCATGGATTGTTTTAAAAAATGTTATAAAGTTTTTCGAGTGGTCGTGGATTTCGAACATATTTTCAAGCAGTCGTGGATTTTTTTAAATATTTGTTTTTAAAAAAATATTTTTTGAACAGTCTTGGCAGTAGTAGATTTTTTTTTAAATATTTTTTCAACAGTCGTAGTATGTTTTAGTTTTTTTCCAACGGTACTAATCATGGATTTTTTTATATTCTTCCAGCAGACGTAGATTTTTTATATTTTTCGAGCAGTTGCGAATTTTTAAAAAAATTTCCCGCTGTCTTGCCTTTTTAAAAGATTTTCCAAGAGTCTTTGATTTTGTAAAATATATCTCCACATTCGGAGATTTTTTTAAAATATTTTTTCAACAGTCATGGACTTTTTTAAATAATAAAATGCTCCAGCTGTCATGCATTTTTAAAATTTTAGTCGTACATTGTTTTTAATATTTTAACAGAAGTCGTACTTTTTTAACATTTTTTTTTACGAGAAATCAATCGTATGTTTTTTTAAATTTTCTTTCAGCTGTATTCTATTTTTACAACAGTCGTGAATTTAAGTACTTTTTCCAGCCGTTATAGATTTTTTTTTTAAATATTATTCCAGCAGTCGTGGATTTTTGTAGAATATTTTTTTAGCAGTCGTGGATTTTTGTAGAATTTTTTTTTAGCAGTCGTGGATTTTTAAAAATATTTTTCCACCAGTCCAAGATTTTTTTAAATATTTTTCCACCAGTCCAAGATTTTTTTAAATATTTTTCCAGCAGTCGTGGATTTTTAAAAATAATTTTCCAGCAGTCCAAGATTTTTTTAAATATTTTTCCAGCAGTCGTGGATTTTTTAAAATATTTTTCCTCCAGTTGTGGACTTTTTAAAATATTATATATATATTAAATTCCAGCTGTTGTGGATTTTTCAAAATATTTTTCCAGCTGATACTAACTTTTTAACATATTTTCCATGTAGTCGTGGATTCGTTTCAATTATTTTTCAGCAGTCTTGGATTGTTTTAAATATGTTCTAGCAGTCGTGAATTTTAAACATATTTTTTATTTTATTTTATTTTATTTTATTTTATTTTATTTTATTTTATTTTATTTTATTTTATTTTATTTTATTTTATTTTATTTTATTTTATTTTATTTTATTTTATTTTATTTTATTTTATTTTATTTTATTTTATTTTATTTTATTTTATTTTATTTTATTTTATTTTAATTTATTTTATTTTATTTTATTAAAAAAATATTTGAATATTTTAAACATTTTCTTAGCAGTCGTAGATTTTTAAAACATTTTTCCAGCAATCGTGGATATTTTTAAATATTTTTACAACAGTCGTGGAGTTTTTAAATATTTTTACAACAGTCGTGGAGTTTTTAAATATTTTTTCAACGATCGTGGATTTTTTAAAATATTTTACAAGTAGTTCGGGAATTTTTTAAATATTTTTCCAGATTTTTTAAAATATTTTAACAACAGCCGTGAATTATTTTAAAACATTTTTGAACAGGTTTTGGAATCTTTAATGTATTTTCCCTATAGTCGTAGATTTTTTAAATATTTTTACAATATTCGTGGATTTTTTATAATTTTCTTCAAAAGTCGTGGATTTTTTAAAATATTTTTTCAACAGTCGTGAATTTTTTAAATATGTTTTCAACAGTCGTGGGTTTTTTAAAATATATTCTTAACAATATTGGATTTTTTTTATTTTATTGTATTTTATTTTAATTTATTTTATTTTATTTTATTTTATTTTATTTTATTTTATTTTATTTTATTTTATTTTATTTTATTTTATTTTATTTTATTTTATTAAAAAAATATTTGAATATTTTAAACATTTTCTTAGCAGTCGTAGATTTTTAAAACATTTTTCCAGCAATCGTGGATATTTTTAAATATTTTTACAACAGTCGTGGAGTTTTTAAATATTTTTACAACAGTCGTGGAGTTTTTAAATATTTTTTCAACGATCGTGGATTTTTTAAAATATTTTACAAGTAGTTCGGGAATTTTTTAAATATTTTTCCAGATTTTTTAAAATATTTTAACAACAGCCGTGAATTATTTTAAAACATTTTTGAACAGGTTTTGGAATCTTTAATGTATTTTCCCTATAGTCGCAGATTTTTTAAATATTTTTACAATATTCGTGGATTTTTTATAATTTTCTTCAAAAGTCGTGGATTTTTTAAAATATTTTTTCAACAGTCGTGAATTTTTTAAATAAGTTTTCAACAGTCGTGGATTTTTAAAAATATTTTTGCAACACTGGTAAATTTTTTCCAGCAGTGGTATATTTTTTAAAAATTTTTTCGTAGACTTTTTATAACATTTTTCTAGTTGCCGTTGACACTTAAAATTATATTTTGAAGTCTATTTTTAATACTTTACCAGAAGTCGTACTTTTTCAATATTTTACAAGAAGTCGTAGTTTTTTTTAATTTTTTGTTTGTGCTGTATTCGATTAATTCGATTTTTTCGACAGTCGAAGATTTTTTAAAATATTTTGCTTGCAGTTGGGGATTTCTTTTTTAATATTTTTTCAACCGATGCTGTTTTCGTCAAATATTTTTCCAGTTGGCGTGAAATTTTTAATATAATATTCCAGCAATGGGTTGATTTTAACAATTTTTTCCAGTAGTCGACAAGTTTTAAAAATACATTTCCAGCAGTCGTGGATTTTTTAAATATTTTTGCAGCAGCTGTTGATTTTTCAAAATAGTTTTCTAGGAGTCCTGGATTTTTTAAATCTTTTTCCAGCAGCTGTAATTTTTTAAAATATTTCTCAGCAGTCGTGGATTTTTTGAAATTCTTTTTCCAGCAGCAGTAATTTTCTTAAAATATTTTTCCAGCAGACGTGGATTTTTTAAATTCTTTTTCCAGCAGCGGTAATTTTCTTAAAATATTTTTCCAGCAGTCGTGGATTTTTTAAAATAGTTTCCAACAGTCGCGGATTTTTTTAATATTTTTTAAAGTATTTTGCCAGCAGTCGTGGATTTTTTAAAGTATTTTGCCATCATTCGTGAATTTTTTTAAATAATTTCCAACCGTCGCGGATTTTTTAAATAATTTTCCAACAGCTGTATTTTTTTTAAAAAAATTTCAACGGCGGTCATTTTTTTAAAACTTGTTTAGAAGTCGTGTTTTTTAATATTTTCCAGTTGTCGTGGATTTTTTTGAATCTTTTCCGTGTATTTTTTAAAACATTTTTCAACGGTAGTAAATTTGTTTAAAATCTTTTCCAGCAGTTGTGGATTTTAGTAATATTTTTTCAGGAGTTCGGGAATTTTTAATATATTTTTCCAGCGGTCGTAGATTTTTTTACTTCACTTTCAGTATTATTCGATTAAAAATTTCAGCACTCGTAGATTTAAAAAAAAAATGTTGTAAAGTATTTTTTAAATATTTTTTCCACAGTAGTGTTTTTTTTTCTCAAAAGTTGTGGAATTTCAAAGATTTTTTAATAGTTATGGATTTTCTAAAATATTTTTCAGAAGTCGTAGATTTTTAAAAGTTATAAATTTTTTAAAACATTTTTTTTTCAAAAATTGTAGATCGTGCATTTTTTATATATATTTCCAACAGTCGTAGATTTTTTCAAATACTTTTTAAACAATCGTTTTTTAATTATTAACTATAATTTTCAGGTCAAGAAAAAAAGTCCTCTATCTTTTTTCCAAATATCAAAAAACGAACACTTTTAAGTATATATTTCCAACGGCTTTAAAGAATTCACAGTTTATTAACGATTAAAGTAAAAGATAGTATAACAAACGATAACAACTAGACTCAATGTGCGATGTATACTTTTAGGCACTGGCTTTCACATTTTAATAAATAAATACATATCTCTTTAACCCTTTTTGCATAAAAATTCAAATTTAATTCCCAAAACTTGTGCAAAAATTTAAATATCATATTGAAATCAAAGTCCCAATGGGATTATATGCAATTTACATCCCTAACAAATATTGTACAAATCGAATGCAGTCAAATGGTAAAGGATACAAGTGCCACACACACAATAAATGAATGCACACATGCACATTTTTATACAACCATCATATATGGATCTATGAGAAGGCAACATGAAACTCTCTCTCTCTTGTGCTGTCGAATGGTTAGCTATAGACGAGAATACACGGAACAGAAAGTGGCCGTTTGGCTTGATTAATAATTCAACAATATTTAAGTGCTTTTCATTTTATTTTCAACAGTCCTTGACAAAACCACAAAATGCACTTGTATTCACGCACTTCAATGCATAACAACGCACGCACACACACAGTGACGAAACATGACGAAAGGACCATAGACGGATGCATGCATATTAAATTTGTTGGTTATTTGTGTGCAAGGGAAACCCATGTAGGCCGACACAGGAGAAGGGATTTGCATGAAATTTTTAATATGATTCCATTTCACCACTCCCAACACAGACTGGCATATTATGTCACAACAATAGTCAAAATATATTAAAACAAAAGAATTAATGAAGTAAAATGTTAAATGCGTGTCTACATTTATTTAATTACAGACATTATTTAATAAAGGAGTATAATATTCAGAGCAATAATTTCCTGAGAACAATACCCTATGAAATTATGTGAGAGCATTGTGTATGGCTTAAACAACGCATAGTCAACGTGTGTGGTGTATACTTTTAGGGTAATATGTGAAAATGTTGAAATATCATTAGGGGAGTATAATTTTCAGAACACTATTTTCCTGAGAACAATAATTTAAGAAATTATATGTAAATGTAGCTGAATTTTTTATTTTTGAAAAGGCATACACAAATTTGGTGCATACTTTTAGGAGGAGAACACATGAAAATAGTGAAACATTTTTGGGGAGCAAAATTTTTAGAACATTCTTAAAAAAATTAATGCATACTGATAAGTGCGCATATAAGAAACATGAAAATAATGCATTGGACAGGTCTACAAGTCTTGCACTCAAAAGTTCGTGGTTTCTAAAATGTGATAAAATTTAGGAATATTTTCCGGTGGTAGCAAAACCTCTTAGCGCACTGTTTAATTCACTTTCTAAGCATTTAAGGCATGTGAAATATTCTATATGTGGTGTCGTGCCATATTCAAAGCCTTTAGGACTTGTCTAATAAAAGTATATCCCACACAGTTGGACCTGTTTGGCTGTCTCTGGGAAATATTTCTTTTTTTGTGATTATATAAAATGTTGTATACAAACTGAATTCAATTATGCCTTGCCTTTTTACGATCAAATGACTTCGTCGTCATTTTATAACCTAACATCCTTTATACCATCATTTCTATTTCCCGCGTAATTGAAATTCAAAAGAAGACTCCATTAAAATAGTTAATCATAAAAATTTTCTTTAAATTTCCAACAATTAAGACATTAAGAAATTTATATGACTGCAATTCCACTTGTTGTGTTAACTACCCAAAGTACCCCCTAAGACCTAAAGATCATAAAACTATCAACAATACCCATAAAATATGGTTAATTTCATAATTATTTTTCCTTTTCCTCATTCACATTCCAAATTTCCTCATAAATTTGGTTACCACCGAATTGATTCCCACGATAAGCGAGAAATAAAACCCCGCATTTAATGCACTTGACAAATCTCTGTTTCTGTTTTGTAAAACCCCCCCAACAAAAATATTAAATGGACAATTACTTGAAAATGAAACATGTAAACAAAAATAACAACAATGACTGAAAAAATTACTAATTGAATACAAATTATCATATCAGCACCAACAACGACAACACACCACTTGAATGCCAGAAACACAAAGGAGCCGAAAGCGGCCGCCACACACAATACATCGGCAACAACAACATCAAACAACTCAATTACAATTTCCCATAATCGATTAACAGAGATACTACCGACCGCCACCGCCGACGACACTACAACATCAGCAATACTTTGCCGCAAAGTGTAAAGGTTGGAGAAACTATGAAATGTTTCAGTAGTCTGTTTCTGTGGTTGTTGTTGCTGTTCTGATTGGCATTGTATCCAATACAATTTCATTGACAAATTGCTAAACACAAGCGGCGTACAAGTGTTTGTTCGACTTATCGGACTTGTATCAGTTCTTTACCATTCATAAATATATAGGATGATGTAGAAAAAAACATAATGAGAGAGGGACAACCAGGGAACAAAATGATAAATGCGATGGCACTGGTTTTTGATAATTTTATATTAGAATAAGACAAGTCAGATATTTTCCTAGATATATATTTTTTAAAAATCATGTTATGAAACTATTTTGGAGAATTTTTATTTGAGAATTGTACCACCATGAAGTTCGTATATTGCATTTTTATTGAAATTTACGCTCACTTGCTCTCAGTAAGCGCCCGCCGCCTATCGCTGTTCTAAACTCCGACAACAACATTTAATAATTAATTTAAAATATATAAAAATAATTAATTATAAAATAAATTTTAATTTGTCAGTGGTTGTTGTTAAACTTCGATGAGTGTGACATAAGAGATTACATAACAATTATTTTGTAGATTCCCCATTAAAGAATATATAGTACACGAAGAATCAAGGGAGAATAGGAAAAAGCAAAGCCTATTTTCTTCGATGTATTCTTCGATTGTTTAAATTATTGTTTTAAAATTTGTGGATTTTACAAAATATTTTTTCACAGTAGCGGTTTTTTTTTTTTTTAATTTAACTTCTACAAAAGAAATGGATTTTTTGCCTTGTTAAAGCAAAGGTAATTTTATAGTGATATTTGAATTAATTCTCTTTCGAGTTTACCTGTTATGTCCTAAAATTAGGAATCCACAGAAGTCCCACACATTCAACCATTAAGACTTAACCACCTGCGAAATGTAGCACAGTGGATTTTTTAGTTATTTTTCAACAGTCGTGAGTTTTTAAATAATATTTTTTAAAATTAATTTCAAAAGTCATGTATTTTTTTAAGTTATTTATGAAAAATATAACAACATTCGTGAATTTTTTAAATCATATTTCAATAGTCGTGGATTTTTTAAAATTAGTTTTTAAAAAATAATTTGTTAACATTTATTTCATTAGTTAACGATTTTTTAAATTATTTTTTAACAATAATTTTTTAAAACATTGTTCAAATAACGATTTTTAAAATTATTTTTCAAATGAAATTTTATTAAACGTGGATTTTTTAAAACTTTTTCAAAAGTCGTGGACTTTTTAAATAATTTTTCAACAGTCCTGGATTTTTTAAAATTATTTTTCAAAAATCGTGGATTTTTTGAACTTATTTTTCAGGAGTCGCGGATTTTTTAAAATGAATTTTTTAATTTTTTTTCAACAATAATACATTTTTTTAAAATTATATTTCAAATAATATTTTTTTTAAAATTAATTTTAACAGTGGTGTATTTTTTAAATTATATTTCAAGAGTTGTGGATTTTTAAAATTTTCAATTATATTTTGTTTTTCAAAATAGTCAGGCTTAATCCCATAGTCGTTGTTCTAAAATTTGATTAAAACAACTTTAATTTATTAGTGGTTTGCAAGTGAAGTTACTCGAGTATAGGTAGTGCCAAAGAAATTCTCGATCAGAGTATATCTTTGCACATGTATCTATTTGAGCGGGCAATTGGCACTTGGGTATAAAAAGTTTCTTGTTGAAAAACAAGAAACAAGGGAACTGATGAAGATCTGTGGCGAGATCTGAAACAATAGTCTTCCCTGCCTTACCCCTTGGTAAACATCGCCAATTTTTCCCACTAATAAATTAAAGTTGTTTTAATAAAATATTAAAACCACGACTATGGGATTAAGCCTGACTATTTTGAAAAACAAAGTAGAAGTCGTCATCCCAAAAAAAACCCCAACCCTCCTAATTTTCAATTATATTTTTTCAGTCGTGAATTTTTTTAAAATTATTCGTCAACAATCCTACATTTTTAAAAGGTATTGTATTTTTTAAAACTATTTTTTTTTTTCCAACAGTGGTGGAATTTTTAAACAGTCCTGCATTTTTTAATTACTTTTCAACAGCAGTGAATTTTTAAATTATTTTTCAACAGTGAATTTTTTAAATAATTTTTCAGCATTAGTTTTAAATACATTTTCAACAATTTTAAAATTAAGTTTTTTTACAATTATTTTTCAACAGTTTTAAAATTATTTTTCTATAGTCGTGGAAGACTTTAAATAAAACTTCAACTGTTTTAAAATCGTTTTCCAACAGTCGTGAACTGCTTAAAATCAGTTTTTAACAGTCTTGGATGATTTTTAAAAAATTTTCAATTATCACTATGCAACACTGAAAATGCAAACAACTTCTAGTATGGATTTTTTGAAAGTACATATTTAGACTACAAAAACCCTAGTTAGTACTTAAAACAACGGGATAGAGGCATTTTACAACAATGACATGTTCTGAAGAGTTGTGTATTACATTCCAGGGAATATTTTTGTGCGAAATGTATAAAAATTTATGAATTTTTGCATATATTTTGAAATTTGAGGCAATAAATGTAGTTTTTCGAGTTCATTATTTCTCCAAATATTGTATTCTTGCCCTTATCTACAAATTTGCTTCAGAGGTCAGAAGAAGATTCGCATTGGTTTCAGAGATATACCCCCGAAATTCTTTAAAAACTCAATATTTAACCATGTTTAGATGGGGCCATAAAATCCGAGCTGGATCTGACACAACAAAACCCAACTAGGGTTTCTTGTCGTTTGGGTCTGTACTTTCAAAAAATCCTCAGTTCGAATTGTTTGCACAAGATCACCTTAAAAATGTTGCACAGTGTATTTTAAAATCATTTTCCAACAGTCGTGGATTGTTTAAAATCATTTCTTAGCAGTCTTTAATGATTATAAATAAATGTTCAACAGTTTTGAAATTATTTTTCAACAGTCTTGAATTTTTTAAAATCATTTTTCAATAATCGTGGATGATTTTAAATAAATGTTCAACAGTTTTAAAATTGTTTTTTAACAGTCGTGGATTTTTTATTTTTATTTATTTATTTTTCACAGTCGCGGATTTTTCAAAATTATTTTTCAACAGTTTTAAATAAGTTTTCAATAGTTTTGGGTGATTTTAAATAAATTTTCATTAGTTTTAATATTTTTTTCAACAATCGTGAATGATTTTAAGTAAATTTTTAAAAGTTTTGAAATTATTTTTAAACAGTCGTGGTTTTTTAATTTATTTTCGCAACCTTGGAATTTTTAAAATTATTTTTTTACAGTCGTGGAATTTTTTAAATTATTTTTAAACAGTCGTTGGTCTTTTTTCCTTCTTAGCGACAATAGTGGATTTAAAAAAAATCGTGGATGATTTTGAATAAATGTTCAACAATTTTAAAATTGTTTTTCAACACTCGTGGATTTTTTTAAATTATTTCTCACAGTCGTGGATTTTTTAAAATTATTTTTCACAGTCGCGGATTTTTCAAAATTATTTTTCACAGTCGCGAATTTTTCAAAATTATTTTCCTACAGTTTTAAAATTAGTTTTCAATAGTCGCGAATGGTTTTAAATAAATTTTCAACAGTCTTAAAATATTTTTTCAAATGTCGTGAATGGTTTTAAATAAATTTGTAACAGTTTTGAAATTATTTGTCAACAATCGTGGTTTTCTTAAATTTTTTTCGCAACCGTGGAATTTTTAAAAATATTTTTTTTACTTAATTTCTCGCTAGAGACGAGCTTACTGACCAAGATTCTTTTTGAAAGAGGAAAGCCGACGATACGAACACACACAACCACCACTGTGTGACATGACATGTTTCGCCTTTGGTTTAGGAAGGCTCCTCAGACACATCGATTGTGGGGCGGCTTCGCCATCATCTAACTTTTTTTCCCCTTTCAAATGCAATTTGTTTTTTACAAAGTTGCATTTTTTTCTTCAAATCTTTGTATGGCTTTCATGACAAACGCTTAGCGTAGCCTTTGAAAGTTATGAGTTTGGTTCTGAACACTAACACACCGTGCCAACACTTTTATCCATGTGTTTTTCAAGGAAGTGGGTTTTTTTACAGTCGTGGAATTTTTTAAATTATTTTTAAACAGTCGTAGGTTTTTTTTTGCCACAATAGTGGATTTTTTTTAAATTTTTCAATAGTCTCGGTTTTATTAAAAAATGTCACAAATTTGAGTGTTTATTTTTCCGTAGGATTTTTTATATACTTTTTTATTTTGTTTATAAAACGTAGTTTTTAAAAACTCAAATATTGTGCGACAATTTAAGTTGAATATATTCTTACATTCTCCGAAGGGACAAGGAAGACTTCTCTCATATCAATGAGTAAGCCAGCATTACACTGAGGGGATTTGCCACCTCCGAAAATGTTGATGTGCAAGACTTTCTACTGCACGACGGTGACTCCTACTATACGTTATTATAATACGAGAATTATATTATTGTACGAGTAATACCAAACACAACTACCCCTATTTATAACATTTTCACCGATCAACTTTGATTTTAAGGAGATACCAAAAGCGTGGCATTTCATAGCTTTTCATACCAGAAGACTTAAGGCTAAGTGATCCAACATATTTATAAGTGCACTCTCGAAATTAAGTTATTTTTATAAATATACATCGAATATATCAAGTCGAAGTAATTTAGAAAATACAATGAACTGGAACCACAATATCTATACAATTTTTATTAATTTAAAAATGAAGAAAGAAGTTGTTGTGCCCATTCCGAACCCTGATTATAAATAGACCAGGGGCCCGTCATCTCCAAAAAAATTGAGATTATCCGATCAAAATTGCTCTAGATGGTTTAGATGGACAGACTGATGGATGGGCGGTATATATTTTGGTATATATTTCGATGTATTAAAAACTTTTGCGCCAAAACCAATTTATAATAACCTCCGTACATAGCGGTGTACGGTATAAAAAATAAAATGTGCTGATGTATATACAGTTTGTTGCCTACAACAAACACTTTTATTAACTTTGACTGAATTTAGTCCTCCTCTACTAATACTTCTATATATCACTAGTAACCAAACTAACACATACTTATCAAATACAATACAAACATAATCCTATTATATCGCTTTGTTGTTTGGCTTTATTATTATTAGTTGTTACTACCACTACTACTGATATTTTGTTACGATTATTATTGTTTATATTAATAATGTCAGTACTTAGTAAACAATAAAGACAACAACAACAATGTATCATCAGTTCATAAAACAACAATAACCCACAATAAAATAATAACAATAATTTAGTGATGAGTAGTAGTCGAGGGATAGTATGAATGGGTATTAGATGGCGTCACGTTATATGTAGCTATACAACAAAGTTATGATAATGAGTTTGTGTTGGTAGCCGGGGTACCGTAGACTAATGCCAGACAGTATGGTATTATTATCATATTAATGTCATCATCACCGGCAACGAGTAGTTAGTTGTAAATAAGGAAATGGGAAAGAAATATGGAGAAGCATACTAAGAATGTTGGAGGAAAATTTTTTTCAATAAAAATGGGAGAACAAGTTGAGAGAACGGCTAAGACTTCATAAAACAGATTTCTCAGAATTCCCGTTATAAATTAGAATAATAGCAGCAAAAAATAATAAGCAAAATTAGAGTAATTTTTTTAATTAATAATGCAAGCGAAAAGGGAAAGCCAATTATTGTTGTAAAAAAACAAAACAAAATGCATTTGAAAGAAGAAAACTTCGAGGACAGCGAAGCCGCTCCACATCCGATATGTCTGAAGAGCCTTTACCGAAGGCGAAACATGCATATCACATAGTGGTGGATGTGTGGCTTCGAATCGTCAGCTTTCCTTTTTCGCTTCCATTATTGACCATTAAGCTCGATTCCAACGAGAAATTAATTTAAAAAAATTAATACCTAAAAAGGCAAAATTTTCAAAATTAGAATAATACCAGTGAAACAGGCGAAAAGGCGATTGCCTTAAAATGTCCTAAAGAATTTCTACGAACATTACTGGAAGAACAATGGAAGACTTCTGTCATATATACAATATTGGTATAATTACACAGATCGAATGCCGTGAAGGTGATACTAAGTCCTTTAGAACTAGGACTTTAGAATCGGGCTTTACCCATAGCTAGAAGAGAAGTCCTCCCTTGTTCTATCGGCGATATTCCTGGGAAATATTTATTAACTTATGGTTAATATATTGTCATTAACATATAGTTAATACAAGTTTAATATGCAGTTGGTTTTTGAACATTATTTTAAATTCAAAGCCTAAAAGTAGACAATACATAATGTCAATGGCCTAAAAGTATGCAAAAATTTTGAAAACACAGAAAAATTCTTTTAAATTGCGAAGAAGAATAAACAATAAAATCAATTCCTACAAAACTTTGCTGAACAACTGAGCCTCAGCCCCAGGAGTATTTTTAAATTCGTGAAATGTTTTAAATTATTTTTAAACAATCGTACTTTTTTTCTTTTTTTGTCACAATAGTCGATTTTTTTAAACATTTTTCATAGTCTTGGATTTATTAATAATTAACTTATGGTTAATATATTGTTATTAACATATAGTTAATATAAGTTTAATATGCAGTTTGTTTTTGAACATTATTTTAAAATCGAAGCCTAAAAGTAGACAATACATAATGTCAATAGCCTAAAAGTATGCAACAAATTTTGAAAATACAAAAAATTCTTTTAAATTGCGAAGAAAAAAACATTAAACTCAATCCCTACAAAAGTTTGCTGAACAACTGAGCCTCAGCCCCAGGAGTATTTTTAAATTCCATAAAAGTGTGGAGTAGATTAAAGGATGCTTCAGTTGTTTTATAAGACACTTACAAACATATCAACCCCTCCTCTTTCTCCTGTTTCCTTTATGAGGCAAACTCATAAAAAAGATTTATTCCAAAATGGGAATAACTCATACCGAGGTCCAAAAGAATACGACAAAATACAACAGATTCCCCCATCTACCAACAACAAGAAGAAGAAAAGCAAATGACAACAACATCAGGAGTAACAACAATGTTGTTAAAAATAATTAATTTTGTCATTGTTGTGTCACTAACAATTTTCTGCTCTTCTCCAAATTCTGGGTACTGAAAACAATGCCCATCCATACATATGAATATGGATGAAGTGAAGTAAGTGGTTGCTTGTTGTAACTCGGATTTTTTATGGTTTAAAGTTGAAAGTTAAACAAGAAAAGGGTTGGTAGTTGTTAAAGATTTTTGTGGTACCAGAAAGCAGAGGGGGATTACGATGGAGTAATATGTGCCGGTTATAAAATTGTTCAACACCCACTTTTTAACACCCGTTTCATATTGTTCTTTAACGGCATCATCGTCATCATCACCATTCACATGAAAACAAACGAACAAACAAAAACAATAACTACGGCCAGAAAGTGAAAAAAGCAAAACGACAAGTACTCCATAAAATACAAAAACAACAATGAATGCAATCAAAGCGATATGCCAGCGTAGTGTGTATTATAGTCCTGTAACATCCTTATGTTGTTGTTTAAACTGAAAGCATAGGGGAAAGCCTCACAACATTACCCGTTTAAAGAGCACTAACTAACACACCCTTTTGTTGTTGTTGCTGCTGCTGTTACCATTCTGCCGCTTTTAGTTCAAAAGAAATACTTGTATATGAGGTTTACTCTCTTTTTCTGTGTGTTTTTTTGCAGTCTGTCACTAGCATTAACCATGCAACCAACAAACTGTGTCGTTATTGCTGTAGTTGTTGTTGTTTTTTTTTGTATTATCCTGGTGGCCCATTGTATTGGCTTTGTTACACTTGTTTGTAGTATTTAATAGGACCTACCCAGCAAACCAATCGTACCGACATCGTAACGAAATCGGAACAAAATTCGGACGATACATCCGAAATCTGATCCGAAATCGTAACGATATCTTAACGAAAGTTGTATGAAGTGGTTGACATAATTTCGGAACGAAATGTCGGAGCGACATCGGATCGATTTCGGTCCGATTTCGTAACGAAATCTAAAGAAAATCCTTGGGAAATTCGGAAAGGAAATTTCTTTCCGACATTCGTTCCGAAATCGGAACGAAATCTGTACAAAATCTGAACTATTTCCTGTCCGAAAAATCGTTTAGAAATCGTAACGAAATCTGAACGACTTTGCTTCCGAAATTGTTCAGACTTGTCGGACATCAGACATTTGGTTTGCTGGGTATATACAACACACAAGGACTTTAACAAGAGCCTTATGCCGGTCACATATACACAACACTACAACCACTCCCACACCCACTCACACACATACTTCAACACATGGTATTCGTTTTCATTTAACAACTTGCACTAAGGATATGTAAGCATGTAAAAGCAAAGGATATCGCTTGCATGTATTAGTTCCTTGGGTGCAGCAGCAACAGTCTGCACTTGTGGCAAGACATTTATTTGCGGTTATTTGAAGTAGTCTCTCCCATTTGCCAGGGAAAAATGGGGGAGAATATGTCTTGACACTTGGAAATTATGACATTTAAATGAACCTCAAAACAACCACCATTTCCATTCCATTCAGCACCATTATATCGTTCCATTAACAGCTAGAACCAGCAGGCTGCAATAGTTTTGTTAAGTGTATGGCTCCTGCTATCCCTGTTGATGTTACCCGTTTGTTGCTGATAATCATTATATTGATGGTTATATCAATTGCATTGCATCTATTTGAATGGAAGTTACACCCATATTCCTGCACAATTCAATTAAGAAGTTTATTTACTATTTCGTTGGGTGAGTGTGTGTGTTTTTTTGAATATCCTTTTTGGAATACATAAATAGTACCAATTAGTATCCATTGAATATTTGAATTTGAATAGAACCTCATCATCATCATCGTCGGCATCATTCATAGACACTAATTTGCGGTTTCGCTCTAATGATATCCAAAAAAATAAAAAAGAATCCTTTGATGTTTCGAGTGGAGAGTATTGTAGAGGGTTATGTATTGGCAACAGTATGGAATATGATCGAAATTGATTATGAAGGGGCTGAGAAATATAAAAATCCTGTCTACAGTTGTAATCATATGGGCTCTTGCACTGTGAACGCGGTTTTGTCCGGGAATGATGAAAATGTCTGGCAAAAGTCCTTTTAATGCTACATTCCAAAAAATATTTTGTTTTTATAAGCAAGATTCTTTAAAGATCTTTGTATTATGAAGCGGACAATTTTTTTTATTTTGAGGCTACTTTGTATTGCCGTTTTTAAAAATAAGGTAATATGATTTTATTTCCATTGGGATATATATAAGTCGAACATTTAAAACCACTTCTTCCGCCCGCAAAAACCTAAAACATTTTAAGGGCTTGAAAAATTTACTTTATTATTTTTGACAATAACATTATTCTCGTCCATATTCCATAGATATTGACTCGAATGTTAGACCAAATGTGCCTTGTTAATGAATATGCACTATCTCTGATAGCTTCCTCTTTAAATACTTAAATCCGTTTTAAAGCCTGTTCTGGTTTCGTTCACGACTGTTAAAAAATTAAAAAAAATCACGTCAATTAAAAAAAGGTAAAAAATCTACAACTATTGAAACATTATTTTAAAAATTAAAAAAAAAATATTGAAAAAATAATTTTTAAAAATTATTATTTGAAAAATATTTAAACAAAAAATTAACGATTGTTGAAAAATAGTTGTAAAAATCCACGACTGTTGAAAAGTAATTTAAAGAAGCCTGTTAAACTAGTTTTATTTTTTATTATGATTTTTTTTTTTTTTTTTTTGAAAAATAATTTAAAAATTATTTATGAAATATAATTTTAAACAATTATTATTGTAAAAATAATTTTAAAAAATTTTTATTTGAAAAATAATTTTACAAAATGAATATTTAAAGGGATGGATGTTGCGATTTTTTCAAAATTAAGACAGACTATTTTGAAAAAAAAAAAAAAAATATTATTTGAAAAATAATTTAAACAAGTAAAAAAGAATCAGTCGGCTTTGTCGACAGAGATATACCCTCAGCATATGTGAATTGGAACTTTCATGTACGGACAGATCGAATGCGTTTAGGGTCTTTTCAGAATTTTGTGGCACTTTTTGGACATTTGAACTTGCCGACCAAAATGTGGATTAGGATTAAAGTTCAAAAGTTTTGCGGAGGATGTAATGGACCGACAGACTCGTAGTGCATAACGGAAGGGGATCTTATTACACCCTCCACCATAGGATGGGGGTATATTAAGTTTGTTTGTAACTACTCGAAATAATCATTGTAGATCCCACAAAGTATATATATTCTTGATCAGCGTGCAATTCTACATCGATATAGCCATGTCCGTCCGTCTGTGGAAATCACTCTAGCGTCTGAACGGATTGACGTAGGTTGATGAAATTTCGGAAAAATATGTTATATTTTTGTAGGACTTTTGGTATTGAAAGCGGGCTATGTAGGTCCACGCTTTCGTATAGCCCCCATATACAATGGCGCGTGACGCGTCGTCGTTTTAAGGAATTTTTAAGATATTTGGCCCATTTTACCACCGAATTGGTTGTAATTTGGTACTTTGTGTCTCCAGAGGCCAAAAAATATTCGTACCAAAGTTGGGTTATATAGGTCCACGTTTTGGTATAGCCCCCATATAAGGCCCCATATAAAGTACGCGTCATTTTAATATATTTTGAATGTATTAGACCCATTTGACCAAAGAATCGGTTGTAACTTTGTATTTTGTGTTTCCAGAGGCTAAGCAACATTTTTACCATAAAATGTTTATATATGTCCACGTGTTGATATAGCCCCCATAATACAATATCACCCGATTTTCTATATTTTGAACGTTTTAGCCTCATTATCACACCGAGATGGCTGAAATTTGGTATTTAGTCTCCTTTAGGCGTATAAAACTTTCCCCCAGAAATTTGAAGGTATAGGCCCACGCCATCATATAGCCCCCATAGAACGGTACCTTCCGAATTTCGGTATTTTGAAGGTAGTGGCCACATTAATCCACAGAAATGGCTGAAATAGGTGGTGGAGGGTATAAAAAGTTCGGCCCGACCGAACTTAACGCTTTTCTTATTTGTTTTGAGAGTCATGTCTTTTCGATAGATATCGCGCCGACTAGTCATTTCAGTGGATTATCGTACACCTGTTGGACCAGTATGCCAGGAAGCATGGGCTTGTCCACGGAAAACATATATGACTGTAAACAGGACCACAAAAAACATCATCGGTATAAATTGCAAAGGATCTCCGATCAGACCCTAAACTGAACTTGGACACAAATGTTGAACTTTTGTGGGGGAGGTATCCTAAGGAGAGGACTGATATGGACCATTTTAGAAGCTAAACAAAGTTGGGACAAAATATGACGAAGGCTAAATTTTGGACAAAATGTTATCAACGACAAATTTTGGATCGAATCGACAGATCCGTTCGAGAGTTATCTTGCGCTCCAACCACTACACACGGTGTCATAGGGGTTTTTGAACACTCAGGCTATTTTCTCAAGAAGTATGGTTTTGCCCCTGATGAAAATTGTACCGGCGTATGGGGGGTCGTGAATACAAGTTTCTAAAACAAAAATCAAAGCGATTCGAAAGCAGGTCCTAAACTGAACCTTTCCGAAATTTTGTGTGGGAGGTACCCGAAGGAGTGGACCGATTGAGTCCATATTTACACTTCATCTAAGTCTGGTAGAACTTTCACGATGTACAAAGTGTGGTCCAAATCGGTTACTCCCTTTTAGAGTTATTTAGGACAGGAAGGAGTGGACCGATATAAACCATCTTCGAACTTAAACTAAGTTTGGACAAAATATTACAAAAGCCAAATTTTGGACCGAATCGGTTGATCCGTTCGAGAGTTATCGTGCGCTCCAGCCAGCCAGACAGACAGACAGGCGGACGGACATTGCTCAATCGACTCCATATTGTCTGAAACACATTTCGCCCAAACATACTTGGGTTCTAAAACCATTATTTCGAGAAGGCACATTTTGCCCGTATGAAAGTGTATATACCCTCGTTAGCATAAATGCTTAGGGTATAAAAATAAGTTACAGTGTTTTATTTGTAAATGCATTTAAAACTAGAAAATAAATTTTCATGACGAAATCTCTCAAATAAAACGCTTGCATTTGAATTAAAAATTGTGACAATGTCAAACTGCAAGCGTTTCATTTGAGAGATTCCGTCATGAAAAAATATTTTTTTGTTTTAAGTGCATTTATAAATAAAACTCTGTAATTTAATTTTTTTAACTATTTTTTATTTTTAACTGTTCAGTAAATTAATTTTTGACGACTGACCATTTTTTGACAGTCAATTTAGGCCGAAAATGTAGATAAAAACTTTAAATTGCCGGAAATGGGGGCTGCTACACCAAAATCTGACCCATGTCCACAATTTTTGGTGGGGGAGTTTCTGTACAATTGTGAACTCCAAATGCCAAGTTACAGCCAATTCGAACTAAAAATGAAGACAAAATCCTCAAAGCACCAGAAATCGAGTGGAACCGCTATATGGGGGCTATAGGAAAAAATTTACCGATATTGGTTTTGGTTTCATACTCATGTATTGTCAACCAAATATGAAACGTGTGCAAAGTTTCAGTTCGATTGGTCAACTGCAACTGTGTTAAAAATGAGTTACTAGATTAGAACTAAATCGTGTGGTACCGCTATAT
Source organism: Musca autumnalis (assembly GCF_047663935.1). Taxonomy (NCBI): domain Eukaryota; kingdom Metazoa; phylum Arthropoda; class Insecta; order Diptera; family Muscidae; genus Musca; species Musca autumnalis. Next base: position 248,848,469 of record NW_027411755.1, on the reverse strand, counting down.
GGGGGCTATAGGAGAAAACGGACCGATATTGGTTTTGGTTTCATATCCATGTGTTGTTATGCAAATGTGAAAAGTGTGCAAAGTTTCAGTTCGATTGGTCAACTACAGCTGGGTTAAAAATGAGTTACTAGATTTGAACTAAACGGACACCAAAGCAAGTTAAATAAAATACTGTAAAAATATCATTTATTGTTGCCATATTAGGACGAAGGTCATTATTTATGAAAGTTTTTTACTAATTGAATTAATCGAGCTAGCATGACCTAAGGAGTCCCATCTCGATAGGACTCGATAGGACTTGCGCTTTCCAGCCAAAATCCTGAAAACCTAAAATAAACCGTAAAATCGGAACTTTGACCGCGATTTATTTAAAAATCCCTCCAGCTCTTTCAGAATCCCCAAAACACTTCGCAGGTGTAAGCGATTTATTTGAAAATCACTCCGGCGATTTTTTTTAATTTTTCTCAACTAGTTTATTTCTCATTTTAGTTTCAAAATCCGCAAAAACTTCCCAGGTGTAAGCACCTTTCATTTAAAGTTAGTTAAGGCACACCGTGAATACTATTACGAAAACTTCATTCACATCAAATTCTCGAACTTTGATTTCATTCAAACATCGAACTTATTAAAATGATTTCAAACATATTCAAGGATATTTCTGGAAATGTTACGATGGATATTTTAAATGTTCTTGACCCATTGGTATTCAACTCACAAACTTAACTTTTATATCATTAAAATTAACAAAAGTAACAAATATTTCCATAATAACCTTTTATCCATTAAGCTCCTTTAAAGTGGTGTATGCGAAGAAATCCTTTGATTATATCCAAGTATTTTTTGTTTTTCACCAGGTTTCTATGGGTTTTGTTTTATCTTGTAACTAAATTTTTTTACACAAAATTTATTGCACTAAATTATTTATTCAACACTTAACATTTCTTAAAATTGCACATTTCATTCAATCACTTGTTTGGGGATTGGAGATTGGCTTGGGGCATTTGGAACTTATTTTCTTGTTGTATGCTTTACATTCACTCATTTTCAAACAAACTTAATTTTCATGAAAAATTTACTAATTTCTTTCAAAACTTCACATATTTTCATATTTTTTTCTTATTATATTAAATCATTTTTTAATATTTTTTATTTATTACATTTTAAACCCTTCACTTCATTTTCTGTTATTTTATTTAAAACTTATTACTCTTCAAATACAAGTAAATCATTTTGAGCGTTCGTGCGCTTTTACCGTTATCTGAGTTCCGCTTCCGTCAACGTTTCATTTGTTACTAAACATTTCTTTTGTTGGGGGCTGTGGATTCCTACGAGCCACAATTTGTATACAACACACAAGCACACACTCGCCGCTCATCATCCATCGCCCGTTTTTGGGGGAAAATATTTTCTCGTTGTTTGTTCGTATTTTTCTGTTTCTCTTAAGCTACACGAAGAACATTTGTCGTGTATTCGTATGTTACAGGAGGCTCCCCAATACAATTGTTTACGCTCGCTGTTAGTTAAGGCGGTCAACACAACAAAATCGTGGAGCGTTTGTCGTCTGGCGTTGGGAAATGTTGCCAGAGAAAATGTTGCTGAGGCATTAGAAGGAATGAATATTGGATTGTATTTTGTACCCATCCCAAAACATAAATAATAGAAAATAATATTTTTAAGCAAAGAATTACTGAGCTCGATGTTGAAAAGAGTGGAGAACAATCTTTGGATCTACCTTGTGAATAGTATTAAATATCGTTTGAAGATACCCTAAAGTGTTCTGTAGGCAGAAGTCTGGCGTGGGACCTCCAAAGTATATCCATAAAAGTCATATGTTTATAGGCTTAGGGGATTATTTGACCATATAAACGTGGATTTTTTAAAGAATATTTTCAGGGGACTATTTGGCCATATAAAGGTGGATTTTAAAAGAATATTTTTATGGGACTATTTGGCCATATAAACGTGAATTTTTTAAAGAATATTTTAGGGGACTTTTGGCCATATTTATAATTGTGCCACAAACATCCCAGGCGGGACAAGGTAGACTTCTCTCATATCAATGAGTGCACCTCTATGAATATTGGGTCAATGATATGGGACCTACAGTTTATCGCCGAGTCCGAACGGCGTGTCCTAGGACAACACTTGTAGAAGAGTTTAACATTTCCGAAATACTCAGCAAATGCCGCCAACATTACTTACTTAGCTGGCCCATTAAAGAACATTTGTTCTATAGACCGAACTAAGAAAAGATCTCCAATTCTCTCTGTTTCGTGCTTCGCTTTTTGAAATACCGCGCCTTGTCATCTCATCATCCACTTGTTTGCGCCATCTACTCATTGGCCTGCCAATTCTGCGTGCACCGCCATGTGGCTTGAATTTATACGCCTTTTTAGCGGGTTCATCATCGCACATTCTTATTATATGGCCTAGCCAACGCAATCGCTGCATCACGATACGTTTAAATATATTGATGTCGTTGTATAGCAGATACAGCTCGTCGTTCATGCGACGCACAGTGGTTCAGAATCGTTTTTTCCTGGTCAAAATTCTGTAACTTTTGAACGGATAGAGACATTTACATAATTCTTTTTTTGTTAGACGGAAACCACAATCAGCTTTCAAACGATATAAGCGGTCAAATTCGGTCTGGTAGTTGCAGAGAAATTCAAGATCAAAATTAAACTTTTGAGTTTTTTAACCATTTTTCATCAAAATATGAGTGTTTTTGTGGTTTTTATATCTTCCTATGTATTAAAGATGACCAAACACCAACAAATAAACAAGAAAGTTACCAAAAAAACTAAAAAAAAAAATTCGAAAAAAAATGACAAAAATTTTTGTTTTCAAAAATTGGTAAAAAATAATTTTACAAAAAAAATTTAAATTTTTTTAAAAATTAAAAAAATTCTCATTGGGTTTTTATAAAACGTATATAACTCGTATAAAAACTCATATACTCAAAAAAATTTAATTTGCGTCAAAAAGCTGTAATACATATGGAAACAGTATAGAAAAACAAACATTTTTACCCATGTAATTTAAAAAAATTGAAAAAAGGGTTAAATGGACGGAACGGGACGGGTACAAAAGTATATATGGGCTGAAAGAGGAGACTCTCGGGCATCTTTCTGTGAAAACAGAGCTTTGTTCCACAAAAGTTCTAGTCCACTAAATTTGGAATTTCATAAAATTTAGTACCTAAGGAAAAATAAAAAAGCTCATGTTGTGTAAACGCTGCGGTAATTTACTAAAAAGAGTTTTAAAGGCCACAATCCTGCCTACCTTACAAAGAAATAATGAACACAATACCTGTTATAGTTTCCGAGAAATGGCTACGTCTTTCTCCAGAAATTTGCAAAAATTACGAATTTTACAAAAAGGGGAAAATGGTCATCTTTAGGGGCACACCACGCCCACACCTTCCAATAGTTTTACCTAATTTTTTGGTTTCCTTAGTTTCAATATGTTTTCAATATCGAATCCCATATAGAAATTAAATGTCTTTGACAAAACAAAATTTTGATTTTTGGCCAGGAAAATCGATTCCTGAACCATTGTTTTATAAGTCGTTATTTTTGTTTGACGAGTTGAGGCTTTATTTTTAAAGTGCTTACTTACGCCAAAGTAGCATATGTTGGCCAATACAATTCTTCTTTTTATTTCACAACTGAAGTCGTTTGTTGTGTTACCGGCGGTGCCGAGGTATACGGAGTCTTTTACTACCTCAAAATTATAGGAACCAACTTCAACAGTTGGTCCGATCTCAATGGACGCATTGCGCGTCGACACCATCAGCTTGGTCTTCTCGCTGTTTACCGCCAGACCCAGTTTAGCAGATTCTCCTTCGACCTTCATAAAGGTATCGGTCACTTCTTTTACTGATCGTCCCATGATGTCTATGTCATCAGCATAACCAAGTAACATGTGACTATTGGTGTAGATTGTGCCACTTCTTTTGACGTTTGCCTCTCGTATAACCTTTTCCAGCAGGATGTTGAAGAGATCAAACGAAAGGCTGTCTCCTTGTCTGCAACCTCTTTTGGTACCAAACTCTTCGGAGAGGTTCTTTCCTATTTTAACTGCGGACCTCGTGTCAGTTAAAGTCATTTTACAAAGCCGGATGAGCTTTGCGGGGATACTAAATTCAGACATGGCTTGGAATACCTTTGAACGCAGCGGGCTGTCGAAGGCTGCTTTATAATCGACAAAAAGGTGGTAGGTGTCGATCTGCATCTCTTGGGTCTTCTCCAGGATTTGCCGCAGGGTAAATATCTCGTCAATGGTGGACTTGCCCGGTCGAAAGCCGCATTGGTATGGTCCAATTATCTCGTTGACCATAGGCTTTAGTCTTTCGCACAATATCCCTGACACGATGTTATAGGCAATAGGGAGTAGCCCCTATAGTTAGAGCATACAGTCTTATCTCCCTTCTTGTGTACGGGGCACAGGATACTCATTTTCCAATCGTCGGGTACTCGTTCTTCCTGACTGATGGTGCTAACTAGCTGATGAATACACCTTATTAGCGTGTCGCCTCCGGTTTTGAACAGCTCGGCTGGTAAGCCATCGGCTCATGCTGCCTTATTATTCTTCAGCCGATTTATTGCTGTCTTTACCTCATCTTGGCTGGGCGGTATACATTCAATACCATCTTCTGGGATTGGGTCTGTGGTATCTTCGTCGTCTTCGCTGCTATTGGATACCAACAGTTTTGAAAAATGTTCTTTCCATATCCTGAGCACACTATCTGTATCAGTTACCAAATTACCTTGCTGGTCTCTACAGGATGATGTGCCTGTACCAAAGCCATCAGTTTGATGCTTGACTCTCTGGTAGAATTTTCGGACTTCATTCTGGCTCCTGTACATCTCGATTTATTCACACTCTCACTCTTTTTCCTGCGGAAAAGACGTTTCTCCTCTCTCCTTTTCTGTCGGTATCTCTCTCGTGCAATACGCGTTGCTACGGATTGTAAAGTAGCCCTATATGCCGCATTTTTCTGTTCGGTTGCAGCTCGACACTCCTGATCATACCATGGATTTCTTGGTGGAGGTCTCTGGTATCCAAGTATGGATTTTGCGGCTGTTTGCATGAAGTGGGCAATGCTTTGCCATTGCGCTGATATGTTATCGGGATGAGGAGTGCTTTGATTAAGCAATTGGGCTAGTTGAGTGGAATATGCTGTGGCTATCTGTTGTGATTGCAACTTACCGATGTCTAACTTTCGTGTTGTGTCTGTTCGTACTTTGTTTGCTACGTTTAAGCGGGTGCGTACCTTTGCTGCAACAAGGTAGTGGTCCGAATCAATGTTTGCGCCTCGGAACGATCGTACATCCAACACGCTCGATGAATGTCTTCCATCTATCACAACATGATCAATTTGATTTCTTGTTTTCTGATCTGGAGACAGCCAGGTGCCATTATGAATATCGAGATGATTAAATCTGGTACTGCTAACTACCATGTTTTTTGCAGCTGCAAAGTCTATCAGCCTCATGCCATTGTCAGATGTTTCACTGTGAAGACTGAGTTTCCCGACTGTTGGGCCAAAGATATTCTCCTTTCCAATTTTGGCATTAAAATCGCCTAGAATGATTTTAATGTCATGGGCAGGGCAACGGTCATATGTTTCTTCTAAGCGCTCGTAAAATATATCTTTGGTCTGTTCGTCCTTTTCTTCAGTGGAAGCATGAGCGCAAATAAAGCTGATGTTGAAGAATTTTGCTTTTATTCGAATTGCAGCAAGTCTTTTATTCACTGGGGTGAAGCTTCATACCATATGTTTTAGCCTCCGACTAACTACGAATCCGCAACCAAACTCATGCTTTAAGCTATAATACAGTGCGTCACCTTTAGGTGTTGTTGTGACGCCTTTCCCAATCCATCGTATTTCCTGTATGGCAGTAATATCGGCCTTGTACTTTTCAAGTACGTCTGCCAATGCTAAGACTGCACCTTCTCTATAAAGAGTGCGAATATTCCAGGTGCAGATTCGCAGATCATGGTCCTTAAAACGTTTGCGGGGGTCGTGAACTTTAGAGGGATTTGTTTTTCTTTTCTTTCGTTTTTTCATAGCAGGCTGTTTTTGCTAGGGAAGGGTTACTAACCCAAACCCAAGTTTTTAACGTTCTTATGGGTGAACGCGCGGCACATGTTAGCTCACTACCTTTAACGGGTGTTAAAGGCAGTTCCCCAGGTGACACCACGTGGAGGTCAGTGTCCACTTGAGATGAAAGAGGGACCAAGATAAATCCTGGGCTTTGCCATGTTAAAGCCGGTCAAGACCGTTGCTTTTTATCTTCCATCTCTAGTTCACCCAACATTACTGAGGGATATTTTGCACCGTTAAACATGTTGATGTTGCCTGGCCGAGGAATCGAACCCACGACCTTCTGCATGCAAGGTGGGAGTACATACCATTTCACCACGGTGGTACCATATAAACGGGGATTTTTTAAAGGATATTTTAGGGGACTATTTGACCATTTAAACGTGGATTTTTTTAAAGAATATTTTTAGGGGACTATTTGACCATATACTATATAAACGTTGACTTTTTAAAGAAAGTTTTAGAGATAGAATGAGCCATGAAGGTTTTTTATAAATAGAAGACTTCATAACGGATTTTATTGAAGACCTCTTTCGGTCATCTATGGATGACCCCATAAAAGTTTCTATGGATGACTACAAAAAGGTTTTCTATAGACAGGAGACCCTCTAATAATCTTATTAGACATACCAGCGGTTTTCTAAAGTTATAAAACTTTTTAATATGTTTTATAGATAGGAAACCCCGATAGGTATAGATAGGAAATATCGATCTTCTTCTGCAGACAGAAGACCTCCTAAAAGTTTTCTAAAGGGTTTTTACAGATAGAAGCAAGGCCTACATAAGGTCGCCCAATAAGCCCAGCTGATTATTATGTTTGATGTCAAAAACATTATTGTGGTTTAAAATACAAAGAAACTAAAATCACAATAATGTAAAATCTATTGTGTTTGTTGTCAAATGTTGTTAACAGTACTCTGAATGGCCGACCTTCTGTAGGCCCTGGATAGAAGACTTTTAAAAGTCTTCTACAAATAGAAGATCCCATAAACTTTGTCTGTCGATAGATGACCTTATAAAGGTTGTTTATTGGTAGAAGACCTTTTAAAAATATTCTATAGATAGAATATTAAAAGACCACGTAAAGGTCTCCTGCAGAGAGAACACATCTTAAAGGAGTCTTACTGATAGAAGACCTTCAAATGTTGTTGCAACATGTTAATAATGTTCGATTGTGCAATGATATTTTCCCAAATCTTTAACATACCAGCCAGGAGGTTCATGTTGCCAACGTTTTAAAGAGAACCACAGTGATTATTACATCATTGTTAAATTACTCTCCTACAAGAAACACTTTCTCCCCAATGTTAATTTAACATTTTGCCTTATCGTAATTTTGTTCTTTATGCTCTATGTGAAAAACTACTCCACTGGCAAACAGCCATTCTGTTCGTTCTTCATTCTATAGGAGAAAGTTCTATAGGTGGAAGATATGCTAAGAAAACCTCTTATCTGTCTTCAATGGAAAGAATACATCCTATAGGTGTTTTTTGAATAGAGTTCCCCCTATTATAGAGCCCATCAGATATAATATCGTCTGATAAACGATGTTTCAGCAACATGTTGAGGGTGTTTAACATGGCAATTCCATTATCCCAAATCTCTAACTTCCGGCCAGCCAAACAATGTTGCCAATGTTTTAAAGAGAGCCACAGTGATGATGGTTACACAACTGTTAAGTGGCTCTCTTACAAACAACCGTTCCTCCCCAATGTTAATTTAACATTTTGAATTATCGTAAATTTTTCGTTTATGCTCTGTGAAGAACTACTCCACTGGCAGACATACATTCATTCGTTCGTTCTTTCTATAGGGGGAAATAATGTTTGTTTACACTTTAAAATGCCTTTGTTATTCTTGCCACAGTTGTTGCTATTCTTTGTAATACTTGTGTTGTTGTTGTTGGTGGCAGAACTATTGCTGGCGTTGTAATAACACGTGGGTGTTTTTGTGAAAAAAAAAATTAAACAACAACACACAAGAGAGAGCAAAAGGCCAATAGAGAATGTTTCTAAATTGTTGGTTCATCATTGTCATCATCATCAGCAACGGCAGGAGCAGCAACATTGTTTTTGTTGTAATTTTTTGAATGGTCTATAGAATTGAATGATGGCTGCTTGGGTTTGGCAGTGATGAGTGTGTGTTGTGTTTAAAATTTTTGACAATTTTTATGTTTTCTTTTTTAGAGAAACTGTTGACAAGTTTTATTTTTCTTTCTTTCATATTTATTGGCCGAATAATGTTGGGATTTCTTGGAATTTATGAATGTTGATGTGCATAAACGTTTGGAAAAAAAACTGTGTCAAATATCTAAAGCATACACAACAATACTGGACAAAATCTCAACATCTATAGTGTAGAGAAAGGTCATTTTAAAAATTATTTACTTAGTGAATAGAGAATGTGGGATAACTTAGAAATGGTTTAAAAAATGGAGTATTTAAGTTGCAGCGTGAGGTATTGAATAAGTTTATCTTATACATATGTAGGCCGAATTAAGGAACAAATTCTTAAGATATTTTCTTAAAATACTGTTATATGTATCTCTGAATATATTAAATAGAATAAATAATTACTGGAAATTTTGATAAGAAGTGTGTGAGATAATCGAACACAAAAATGAGGATCATGTAATTAAGAAAAATCAGAAACTGTTTCCAATTTCACACCCAATTCATCATCAATTGGTCATCTAAGTGTATGAATAAATCAAAATGTGTTGCAGCCATTATTTTAGTTTTATAAATCAACATTTTTCTTTTAATTTCAAATATAGGCATTTCATGTCAAAATATTTTTGTATGGATTGCCAAAATAGCCAGTGAATCTCATAAATTATACGTTTTCATAAATCAATTTTTGTAAACTCAATACAAAAAACAAACAAATTACTATTATTAATTTAAAAACTTAAATAGAATGGAGTTTTTTTCATTTTCCATGCACTACAGCACCACCACTTGCCTCTTAATTACTTTAATAACAAATTGACCAGACAGCAGCAACAACCAAACTAGTCCAAAACAAAAACAAGAAAATGAAAACAATATCCGTTAAAGAAGATCATTAACGCCCCGAATTTTTTCAATAATTAATCATTTACTCTATACAAAAATAAAAACAACAACAAAATCAGAGCGAGAAACAATCACCATCACCGATACAATGATTTTCACACATGACTAGGCTAGGCAAAAGAATACTAAAAAAGCAATTTCTAGGAACAAAATATGGAGATAAGCCCCACAGGTCAAATATATAGCATCCTCCTCCAGTCAATTGATGAACAACAACAACATCTGCATAGATCAATTAGTTTGAAAATCCAAAAAATCTCACGAAAACTGGATCATTAACATGAAAAAAGAAATCAAAGCGAGCAAACACTGCTTTATGACAAGTCAAAAAAAAAAAGTTCGGCAACCAAAATTTACTAAATGCTACATTTGGTGGAGAGAAATCCCCTTGCTAGTTCTTTTTTTGTGAAATTTAGATTTTGGTGCCAAACAGAAGACACACATAAAATGCAATGAAAAATTGAAACTAAGAAGGCGTGTGGCAAAATGTCAAAAATCTATATTTTTAGGGGGAGTGGGAATAAATTTTATATGATCTTGGCAGAAATTATAAATATCTAAACACTAAAATTGTTTTTGCTTTTTATTTCCCCCAACGCTTCCCCATAGACTGACGACGATCAATCTGTCATTAGATGTGTCATAAATCATTTGACACTCATATCGAGAATGGATGCATAAAACACCACATGTTTTCCACACACAACTGCACTACCCCAAAAAAGAAAAAAAAAACAGATCACAAATCTCCCAGAGCATGACTTCATATTATCATCATATCCAGAAGTCAACATTTACATGTATCGCTTCTTCTTCTATGTGGTAATAAGAAAAATCATCCATTTTTTATATTAATGTCGACGATTTGTTCTCCCCATCATAGAATAATTGTTGTTTTTGTTTCACATCGGGAAAACAACAGGCCAATCACTTAACACTTGGCATTTTCAAAATGTTGGGCGCCACTTTAGGCTTTTTTGTTTGACTGACTACTAGCAGAACAGTTAAAACAGCACCACATGCTGTTCAACAACAAGCAACTCCATCATCATCCTATGGGCTGAATATTTTGAGAGAGTTTTTAGCAAATCTCATAATTCATAGGTCTATGGAATTCAATACTTTGACATTTCTTGGCAGATTTTACTAAATTCTTTTGACATTTAGAGGAGTTGGTAATGCTATGTATTGAAAGTTCATTTCACTACATGAACCAGAATCTTATAATGTTCCGCGAAGCACTTTTGTAATAAACGGCATATACAATTTTCTTTAAACAAATTTGTAATATCTCGACAAAGAGAGGGATTTTAATTAAAACTTAGAGAACAAAATTGTGAAAAAATGAATCTCTAAATGCTGCCCAAAACATTTGCAACTGAAATACATACTTCTATTAGATGTTAGTAGCGCAAATATAATGGAGTTGTCTGATAGAGAAATGAGAGAAATATTGGAAAACCTTATATTCTCTATAGGGTGACGTAGGGGATGGAAGATACCAAGGAACGGTCCTGACCGGCTTTAACATGGCAAAGCCCAGGATTTATCTTGGTCCCTCTTTCATCACAAGTGGACACTGACCTCCCCGTGGTGTCACCTGGGGTAGCTGCCTGTAACACCCGTTAAAAGTAGTGAGCTAAAATGTGCCGCGCGTTCACCTATAAGAACGTTAAAAACTTGGGTTTGGTCGTCGGGTTAGTAACCCTCCCCTAGAAAAAACAGCCTACTATGAAAAAACAAAAGACAAGAAAAACAAATCCCTCTAAAGTTGACGACCACCGCAAGCATTTTGAGGACCATGATCTGCGAATCTGCACCTGGAATGTTCGCACTCTTTATAGAGAAGGTGCAGTTTACGCGTTGGCAGATGTACTTGAAAAGATCAAGGCCGACATTACTGCGTACAGGATATACGATGGAATGGGAAAGGCGTCACAACAACACCTAAAGGCGACGCACTGTATTATAGCTGCCATGACACAAAGCATGAGTTTGGTTGCGGATTTGTAGTTGGTCGGAGGTTAAAACATCTGGTCTCCAGCTTCATCCCAGTGAATGAAAGACTTGCTACAATTCGAATAAAAGCACTGAAGACAAGGACGAACTGACCAAAGATATATTTTATGAGCGCTTAGAAGAATCATATGACCGTTTTTCTGCTCATGACATTAAAACTATTTTAGCCGATTTTAAATCCAAAATTGGAAATGAAAATATCTATGGTCCAACAGTCGGAAAATTCGGTCTCCACAGTGAAACATCTGACAATAATATGAGGTTGATAGACTCGACATCCATAAGGGCACCTGGCTGTCTCCAGATCAGAAAACAAGAAATCAAATTGATCACGTTGTGATAGATGGAAGACATTCATCGAGCGTGTTGGATGTGCGTTCGTTCCGAGGAGCAAACATAGACTCGGACTACTACCTTGTTGCAGTAAAGGAACGCACCCGGTTAAACGTAGTAAACAAAGTACGAACATACACAACACGAAAGTTAGACATCGGTAAGCTGCAATCACAACAAATAGCCAGAGCATAATCCACTCAACTAGCCCAATTGCTTAATCAAAGCACTCCTCATCCCGACAACATATCAGCGAATGGCAAAGTATTGCCCACTCCATGCAAACAGCCGCAAACTCCATACTTGGATACCAGAGACCTCCACCTCCATGGTATGATCAGGAGTGTCGTGCTACCGAGGAGAAAAATGCGGCATTTAGGGCTACTTTACAATCCGTAGCAACGCGTAGCGCACGAGAGAGATATCGGGATAAAACGAGAGACGAGAAACGTCTTTTCCGCAGGAAAAAGAGAGAGATGGAAAAGCGGGAGTGTGAAAAAATCGAGATGTACAGGAACCAGAATGAAGTCCGAAAATTCAACCAAAGTGTCAATCATCAAACTGATGGCTTTGGTACAGGCACATCCTCCTGTAGAGACCAGCAAGGTAATTTGGTAACTGATACAGATAGTGTGCTCAGAATATGGAAAGAACATTTTCAAAACTGTTGGTATCCAATAGCAGCGAAGACGAAGAAGATATCACAGATCCAATCCCAGAAGATGGTATTGAATGTATACCGTCCAGCCAAGATGATAAAGACAGCAACAAACCGGCTGAAGAATAATAAGGCAGCAGGAGCCAATGGCTTACCAGCCGAGCTGTTCAAAGCCGGAGGCGCCATCTGGCAGGAAGAACAAGTGCCCGACGATTGGAACCTGAGTATCCTGTGCCCCGTCCACAAGAAGGGAGATAAGACTGTATGCTCTAACTATTGCCTACAAGATCGTGTCAGGGATATTGTGCGAACGACTGAAGCCTATGGTCAACGAGATAATTGGACCATAGCAATGCGGCTTTAGTCTTGGCAAGTCCACCATTGACCAGATATTTAGCCTGCGGCAAATCCTGGAGAAGACCCAAGAGATGCAGATCGACACCTATCACCTTTTGGTCGATTATAAAGCAGCCTTCTGCATTCAAAGGTATTCCAAGCAATGTCTGAGTTTGATATCCCCGCAAAGCTCATTCGGCTTTGTAAAATGACTTTAACTGACTCGAGGTCCTCAGTTCAAATAGGAAAAAAGCTCTCCGAAGAGTTTTGTACCAAAAGAGGTTTCAGACAAGGAGACAGCCTTTCGTGTGATCTCTTCAACATCCTGCTGGAAAAGGTTATACGTGAGGCAAACGTCAAAAGAAGTGGCACAATCTACCCCACGTGTTACTTGCTTATACTGATGATATAGACATCATGGGAAGACCAGTAAAAGAAGTAACTGATACATTTATGAAGGTCGAAGGAGAATCTGCTAAAGTGGGTGTGGCGGTAAACGGCGAGAAGACCAAGCTGATGGTGTCGACGCGCAATGCGTCCATTGAGCTCGGACCAACTGTGGTTCGAAGTTGGTTCCTATAATTTTCAGGTAGTAAAAGACTTCGTCTACCTCGGCTCCTCCGTAAACACAACATACGACATCAGCTGTGAAATAAAAAGAAGAATTGTATTGGCCAACAGATGCTACATTAGCTTAAGTAAGCGCTTTAAAAGCAAAGCCACAACTCGTCAAACAAAAATAACGCTTTACAAAACACTGATACTACCCGTGCTGATGTATGGCTCCGAAGCCTGGGTACTTGCGCAAGCAGATAAGGCAGTGCTTGGTGTGTTTGAGAGAATAATTCTTTGAAAGATCTACGGACCGATCTGCGTTGACGGTGAATATCGACGTCGTATGAACCACGAGCTGTATCTGCTATACAACGACATCAATATAGTTAAACGTATCGAGACGCAGCGATTGCGTTGGCCTAGCCATATAATAAGAATGAGCGATGATGAACCCGCTAAAAAGGCGTAGAAATTCGGGCCACATGGCGATGCATGCAGAATTGGCAGGCCAAAAAATAGATGGCGCAAAAAAGTGGATGACGAGATGACAAGGCGCGGTATTCCAAAAAGCGAAGCACTAAACTGAGAGAATTGGAGATCTTTTCTTAGTTCGGTTTATGGAACAAATGTTCTGTAATGGGCCAGCTAAGTAAGTAAGGAAGAAAGTACCTTTAAATTTGAAAAGTATGTTGTACGTAATATCACCGGTTAGTTTGTATGACTTTACTCATACGTTTTAGAGCAGTTACTTTTTACTACTAAAAGTCGTGACTACTTATTAAATACTTCTATAAGTGATCAAAAAATAACTGCTTATTTCGAGCGACATGCCCTTGTTAATATAATGGGTTTGTAGCGGGTTTTGTAATGAATATTTTCGCTGGGTATAAGATAGTTAAATAATAAAGAAGTCATTATACATAAGGTTATTCACGACCTCTTTGGTCCTCGAACTACGGAAGACAATTTGCATGCTTTTTTCTCTATAGAAGCCTCTTTTAAAGGTCTTTGAGCAATAGAAAGGTATTTTTACTGTAGAGCCAATTTCTAGCTTTATGGAGCCCAACGTGCGGCACTAAACATCTTGACGTTTACTTCTTCTAGAAGAAGTTCTATCAAAATACCTTATATGGTTTGCTAAAACAAATTTATAAAACGACTTAAGAAATCTTGTCTTCTCTTCGAATTATTTTCTTACAAATTCCGTATAATATTGTTAACTTTTGAGAGCATAGGTTTGTTTGTTCAAGGTTAAAATTTCCTCAATATGCTGTATTATCTCATTGACCCGGCTAACACACAGCTGGTTCATTTAAAGTCTCGGATTGGGGGAATCCATTTGGAAAACCACCTTTTATGTATACCCCCGTTTCATATAAGTGCAAACGGGGAATAGGCGATAAATATTCAATCAATGTTTCGCTCTAAAAATGTCTACCAATCCATGTAAATGTTGTAGGCATCAGACAACTTCCAGAAGCATGTAATAATTTGATGCTAGAACATATTTCAACTTTCATATTAAAAATTTAAGAATTCTATTTCAAACAATAAAGGAATCAAATATGACATTTGAGTGTCTTTGCCACTGGCAGACGGCTTCGCACTTTAGAAATAACAAAACCATTACTAATATAACAACTATTTACAAAAACTCCCTCTCCTTGTTGAACAGTCTTTGTGTGTGTGCGTGGAATTCAAGCCCCTAACAACTAAACTCATTCTCTATCCTACCCATAACGTATTTAGTTATCCGCATAATCACCCAGAAAAACAATTACATATTCCACCGTATCAGACAGACAAAACAATGCCAAAATGTCTGTCAAACAAGCGAGAATTTTTGTTGTGTAGTTTCGTTCGTGAAAGCTGGCGAATTTCTCACTTTTCGCCCCCGCCCCAACTCCCAACACTACTCAACCACCAATTATATCTCTCACAAGAATGAAAGCAACATGATTTTCAATGTTTAAGCCTCGGAGCTGTGTGATATTTGATGTTTTCTGTCTGTCTCAATGTCGGTTGGGTGTCAGTGTCGTCTCGGTGTGGCTTGGCTGTTGGCGTTGTTTTAATTAAATTAAAATTCCTTCTTTGTTATGGCGGCTTTGCTTTTTGTTATGACTTTTTTGTTTTTGGCGAAACATGGTATTCTCCCTTGTAGTTGTTGAGGCACAATCAGTGGTGAATGAAGGAGGGACAGTAAAAGTGAAATGAAATCTTGTCTCAATGTCATCTACACTCATCTAGTCCTTGTTTACTATTTGAAAAGATTTACATATTTCTAAAGATTCTGTTGAAACTTTAGTTTTTGGATTTGTTGCCCAAGAAAAGTTTTTCAAGGTGAATAAAAATGAGTGGAGAGGGGGATTCCAAATCAATATGTAAGGAAAACGGCAACCAACAGGAATCCGACCTTTAAAGTGGACTGTATCTAATGTTACGAATTTTGTGCAATATTATTTCTCTCCCAAAGAGAAATAATATTGTGCAGATGATGATGATAGATGATGACCATGAAATAAAAAGAAGGGAAATTTCCAAAAACGTTATAAAACGTAGCTTCTGTTTATTTAAATATAAAAAGAGAAGAGATAGAGAAGAGAGAAAGAGATTTGATGCTCACCCTTTGGATATTGATTTACAAGTGAAGTTCTATGGTGGCTTTTAAATTCTATGAACCTTAGCTTGTGTTAATTCGTTAAGTTTTTAGTACTAGAAATATGTAGTTGACGAGAGTACTCACTACTTAATACAAATTCACAATAAGCTTAAGTACTAATATAACAATTCATATACTTAAAGCTACAGTGATACTTCAATATACTTAATCTATTAATATAAGTTACAATTCATAGACAATTCAAGGTATAAAGTTTAAAATTCAAAATATTATGGCAAATCATTCAAATTTGTCCATGGCGCCGGCCTTGCACTTGTGCAACTGAGGATGAAACGCACATGACTTCAGCAAGCGATTTGATGGCTTGGGAGAGCACCAGTTGGTCAGGCATGAGTACGCTGGTGTGGAGTGTATTTGGAGATGGACGCTGGCGATAAGTTTGGTGATGGTTTTGGCTATTGTTGCGGGTGTAGGGGTGATTTTGATGGCGTCGGTTCGGCTGGCGGTACCCTTGTTGGCGGTTGTTTGAGTAGCGATTGGTTCGTTGGTGTTGTCGTTGCTGCTTGTGTTGTTTCGGCTGATGGTGTTGTGCTTGGTGATGTTGGTTTGGTGGTTGTCGATGTTTTGGTTGGCTTTGTTGTGAGGGGCGCTTCTGCCCTCTAGCTGTTTTGTTAGGCTTATGGTGCCTTCTTCGTTTGGAGCGTCTATTGGATGAGCTTTGACGATTGGGGGAGGATAGCCGTTCATGCACAGTCGACCTGACTACCTCATCAGAATCTTCGTGTCGGACTAAAGCGGTGGTTGCGGACTCCGGGTGCAGCATGGAGTGGTGCTGGCTGCCACACTTCTTGCAAACAACTTTAGAGTGGCATCTTCGTACCTGATGGCTTCGGGCAAGGCAGTTCATACAATAATCATTGTCTCGGACTATCTTCCTTCGATCTTCCACTCGCATCAGAACGAACTCTGGACAGAAGCGCAAGGCATGGCTTCTATCACATATGACACACTGGTACAGTTCCCGAGTGCTAGAGTTGCGACGAGACCTACAATGTAAAACATTGTTAGTAAAGTGTAATGGCATGGTGGAAATGGAAATGATAATGTGCATGTGTAGTAAACGAGTATAAGACGAGATAATTCATTGAGCGCATATATTACACGTTCTTCAAAGTAACGAATGAGACGAGCTTGAGAAGAGTATTTTAGAGTAGCAAGTGAGAAGAGTTAGAGAATGAGACAACTTGAGTAGAGAATGAGATGAGTTGGAGTATCGAATGAGACGAGTTTGAGTAGAGATGAGAAGGGTAGTATATGATATGAGCACTATAACATTACGCATCTGAATCGAGAAGAGGTAAGTAGCAAAGTTTGACAATTGGTCTTTTAATTATACCAGAAGCTGTTTTAATGTCAGCCACTCTCACGTGACTATCACTACCAGAATGTGTTGTTACGATTCTACCTAACCGCCATTCGCTCGGTGGTAGTAAATCGTCCATTACGACAACTAGATCGTCTGGTTTTAAATTGGGAGTGGAGTTTTTCCATTTGTAGCGTTTATGTAGAGATTTTAAGTAATCCTCTTTCCATCTTCTTGCGAATTGCTGATGAATAGCTTTTAGTTTAATCCACCTATTTACAAGAGATAGATTTTCAGAGATTGGTTCGGGTAGAGCCATAATTGGGGAACCTCTAAGAAAATGTCCTGGAGTTAAGGCGGTAATGTCAGAAGGATCTTCAGAGACAGCAGAAATGGGGCGAGAATTGAGAACACCTTCGATACGAGCTAAAACGGTCGAAAATTGTTCAAACGTAAATCTGTGTGCTCCTGCTATCCGTTTAAAATGGTGCTTAAAGCTTTTTACAGCTGATTCCCACAAGCCACCCATATGAGGTGCATGTGGTGGAATAAAACGCCATTCAAACCCGTGAGTAGAATATTTGCCAGCAATCTCACTGGGAACAGCTTTAATAAAATGCGAAAATTCTCTAAGCAATTTTCTGCTAGCACCAATGAAATTCTTCCCATTATCAGATACTATCCGAAAGGGTAGTCCTCGCCTCCCAACGAATCGAGCAAAGGACGCCTCGAAAGCCACAGAGGAGAGTTCAGTGCATGACTCTAAATGGATAGCTTTGGTTGCAAAACACACAAATAAGCAAACGTAACCTTTTAGAATGGGAGCATTTCTCAAAGTGGAACTCTTAATTTCAAAGGGGCCTGCAAAATCAATACCAGTTATATGAAAAGGGGGAGTCAAAGCGCATCTTTCTGGAGGTAATGGGGCCATAATCTGGGTACAAGGTCTCTTTTTGAAAATTATGCATGTTTTGCACTTATGAATGATGCTTTTCACTCTAGGTTTGAGACGAGATATATAAAATTCGGTTTGGACCATCCTGCACATTTGATTACACTCTGCATGAGCAAGACATAAGTGTAAATGTAATAAATACAACCGAGAGAAACGAGAATTTCCAGAAACTATCATGGGATGTCGTTCATTATAGGGAAGATCTGACTTGGCCAATCTACCATTAACACGCAAAATATTGTTGTGATCTAAAAACGGATTAAGCGATTTTAAAGGGCTTTTGAGTGAAATATCTTTGCCGTCTTCCAAATCCTTACATTCTTGCTCATAAAATTTGCGCTGATAAAAATATATCAGTCCATATTTGGCCGAAAAAGTTTCAGAGTGTGAAAACTGCGGGGAAATATTTTTGGGGGAATTTCTACTCCTGCTTAAACAATTGTTGTAGAACCGATATACATATGAGAATACTCTCAGAGCTCTATGATAAGTTGAAAATGGTTTCAAAAAATCGATATCTTCTTCTTCAACGGCTACCATAGCTTGTACGTTTGTACGTTTTCCCATATCTGGGATAGCTATTGGATTTTTCTTGGGCCATTCAGAAGGGGGATTTGTGAGCCATTTGGGACCAGTAAACCATAAAGAGTTGGTTGTTAAATCTTGAGGTCTACAGCCTCTTGTGCCAAGGTCGGCAGGATTGTCATGCGTGGGTACATGACGCCAAACCCCATTTGGAACTAATTCCAATATTTGAGCCGTGCGGTTAGCGACAAATGTTTCCCATGACCAAGGGGGTTTGGACAGCCAACCTAAAACTATTGTTGAGTCTGTCCATAGGGTTATATTAGTGCAGTTAAACTCGAAAGTGGAGGTAACATAATTAATCAGTTTTGCGAGGAGGACTGCTCCACTGAGCTCAAGTCTTGGTAAACAAACAGGTTGAAGAGGAGCAACCTTGCTTTTTGCAACTAGCAAATTGGAGAACACAACTGACTTTTCGTTTTGACATCTGATATAGACACATGCGCAATATGCAGCTTGGGACGCATCAGAAAACCCATGGATTTCCACAGAATCAGTTGGATAATACTGAATCCACCTAGGAATCGTAATTGACGATATGTTTTGGAAATCAGAGACGAGCGTGTTCCATTTTGATTGAGAATCTGGACTTAAGTTTTCGTCCCAGTCAATACCTTCTAACCATAACTGCTGCATTAAAACCTTTGATCTAATAATAATTGGTGCTATCCACCCTGCGGGATCGAACAATTGTGCAACAGCTGAGAGAACCATACGTTTAGTCATAGAGGAATTTGTGGACAGTGAGCCAAGGGAATATGAAAACTGATCTGAGAAAGCATTCCATTTCATACCTAAAGTTTTGGTCGAACTTGATTCCTGTAAGCGGAGAAAATCGCAATCATATAAATCTTCCGTTTCAATATTAGAGAGAATCTTTGGGTCATTAGCGGTAAGTTTTTTCAGAGGAAAACCAGCACTTTTAAGAACGTCAATTAGATCTTGTTGCTTTTGAATAGCTTCTTCAATTGAAAAACTGCCCGATAGAATATCGTCGACATAGGTTTCTTGCCTTAAAATTTTTGCCACATCAGGGTATTTGTCTTCGGAGTCTTTTGCCAATTGCAAAAGTGTGCGGATCGCCAAAAACGGCGCACAATTAACACCAAACGTTACAGTCTTAAGTTGATAATCTTTTATGTGGCCTTCGTCACCTTGACGGAATAAAATGCGCTGATAGGGTCTATCATGAGGATGTACTAGTATTTGTCTGTACGTTTTTTGGATGTCTCCACTGAAGACATAAGGGTACTTTCTCCAATTCAAAATGACAGACGTTAAATCTGTTTGGAGAGTGGGGCCGGTATGGAGAACATCATTTAAAGAATAACCGGACTTTGTTTTGCGAGATGCATTAAAAACAATTCGTACTTTTGTTGATTTGTGTTCGGGGCGAACAACAGCGTGATGAGGAAGATAATAGGAGTTGTATTTGTTATCAATACAGACTTCTCGATATGAGGTTTCTTCTAAATGATCTAATGTGACATATTCGTTTAAAACCGAGTTATATTCGGTACGTAAGTCAAGATCATTAGACAAAGTTTTTTCCATTCGAGTATATTGTGCCAATGCAATGAGACGAGACGAGCCGAGATAAATTGTGTCAGCAAATTCCTTCTTAAAAGGCAGCCGAACAATGTAACGTCCATCAGGTGAACGAGAAGTGGTTTTATTATAAAAATTTTCACAGAACTGGTCTGCTGTGGAGACTTTTGGCACATTTGGAACTTCCTCTAGTTCCCAAAACTTCCTTAACAACTCACTTAATTGAGGTTCATTTTTCTCAATGATTGTGGTGGAGAAGAGATTTACACTTTCGGTTTTAATGGGCCCACTTAAAACCCAACCGAATATAGTTTTGTACGCGGAAGTATTGCCACAAATATTCTTCTTTATGCCTTCAAGATTTATAAATCTGTCGGCGTCATTACCAAGTATGAGGTCTATTTGTGAGGACTTATTGAAGTGTGGATCTGCCAAATCTAGATCTTCAAGATCAGATGGGTTTGCAATTTCGAAAGATACAGTTGGCACTGGTTTTGTTACCTTGGGAAGTATTATTGCAGATATAGAGAATCGAACATCACACTTTTTAAAAACAATAGTCAACTCACACTCTTTATCAGAAACTTGTTGTTGACCTCCAACTCCAGAAATTTCAAAATGGCTTCGAATGGTGGGAATTTTGAGAAGATTTCTGATTTTTTCAGATAAAAATGTTCTTTGAGACCCAGAGTCAATTAACGCTCGCACAGTGAACAGTTCTCCAAGATGTTCAATTTGCACTAGAGCCGTTCTTAGGAGAATCATGTCATTATTGGCAGAGAAATTAGCTTGAACATTGGAGCCTTTTTTATTTGACGTTGATGGCTTTTCTTGAGGAGACGAGTAATTTTGTTTTGTGGAGAATTTAGAAGACGATTTATTGGGATTGTACTTATTTTCAGTACCATCTTCGTGAGAAGAAGAATCGTTGACGTGCAGAAGACTGTGATGTGATTTGTGGCAAATAATGCAAGTATTGATACTTTTGCAGTTGATTTTGATGTGAGACGGGGAAAGACAATTCGAGCAAAGTTTATTTTTGAATACAAAACTTAAACGCTGATGGGAGGTAAGTTGTCGAAACTCTTGACATTCTCTTATTGCGTGATTCCCATTACAAAGTGGACATAACGTGATTGATCTATTCTGAGACGGCTGATTTTGGAATCTATTACAATTCTGAGAAGGGGCAGAGTTATTTTGTTTGGTGGTACGAATGCTAGAAATTCTCTCAACTACTTCAAATCGATTTACAAGGAACTCATCTAATTGAGCCCAAGTTGGCAACTCTCTGTGGGACTTCAGAGATTGCTCCCAATGAGATAGGGTTTCGTCTGGCAATTTTGTAGAAATAAGGTGAATCAATATGGGGTCCCAACTTTCAACATTAACATTGAGAGTTTTCAAAGTACTGAGGCAATCGGAAACGGTAGAATGTATTTTCTGAAGTGATTCGCTACTTTCATTTGTGGCAACTGGGATATTAAATAGGATTTTAAGCTGATTGTCGACCAAAACACGCCTATTTTCATACCTAGCCTTCAGAGCATCCCATGCCAATTTGAAATTATCGTCACACAACGGATATCTTTTGACTATCGCACCGGCAGGACCTCTGGTTTTATTCCTAAGATGATACAGTTTTTGAGCCTGAGACAATTCGGGATGATCCGCGTAGACCGCCGTGAACATATCACGGAAAGACGGCCATTCTTCGTACCCTCCTTTAAATACCTCAGTATCGCAAGGTGGCACTTTGATACAGACGCTTGACTTTGTAACGGGGGCTTGATTTATAGCTTGCGAAAAATGAGGAGGGACAATACTCTGCCTTGCTTTTACATTATTTGCACCTGATATCCTAAGTATATCTAAAATCTGTGATCTAGCAGTATAGTAGGCCTCGGTGGTTGCATTTAAATTTACCATAGCATTCTCTTTGAAATCTTTGATACCAGCCGCTTTTGGGGAAAGTATTAAATTCTCATAGGCATTTTGAACACGTTGCCATCGTTTTTCTAAATCCTCCAATTTAACCTCTAAAACGGTATCAGTTTGATCAGTAATGTCACTAGCCTCGAATTGAGTACAAAAATTGAGCAGAAGGTCACATTCAAACAAGAACTTACTTTGCTCTGGACATGTGTGTGCGGAACTGACTGAAGGGCGAGCGCCGTCTGAAATTTGGCTATTTGAGCCTTCGGATGTAGAAGCGTTTAAACTCATTTTGAATAGAGTGCTAAAATCAACAAATTAAGCTTTTTTCGAACAAAAGAAAAGGGGGAGTTGCTAATAGAAAGAGTAGTAGTTTTAAGGGGTGACTACGAAACCAAAGCAATAGTTTTAAAGGGTGACTATATAACCTTTAAGAATGAAAAGAGCGGGGACAATTATCCAAAGCAACTTTGTTGAAATTAGCTAAACTTCTAATAAGACGACTTTAAATACTCAAAAAATATTCTCCCAAATTAAAAATCCGAGCAACTTTGTATTTAATGGAAAAATTGTAAATCCGACCAAATAGCTAAATCGACCAAATTGTTATTTTTGTGAACTTGAAGCGAAATTTTGCACAATAAATGAATTCTAAGTTGCAGGAAAACCAATCTATTGAAGAAAAATGCGGAAAACTTGCTTCAAATATGCATATACACGACCAAATTAAAAATGAGTCAAAACCGAAAAATAACAAATTCGACCAATTTTTGCAATGTGCGACTTGCTTGGGTATATCAGCTCAAAAATTAGAAAAAAACAATGGCGATTGCTATAGAAATTAGTGAATTATTAATACCAAAAAATTCGACCAAAAAATAGTCAAAGGCACAATTTCCAAAAATGTTCAAATAACTTTTTAAACTCTGACAATTCTGAACAACTTTACCAAAATTTAACAAAAAATATCAGAATGATGAAGGGATCATTCAGATTATCAACAGAAAATAATTATTTAAAAAAATGACCAAATTCGAGAAACTAGTTAAACGTCCAAATTGAGACAATCCGACGAATTGGCAACTCTTTTCGGGGTAACACAATCAGATTGTAATAA
This sequence comes from Musca autumnalis, assembly GCF_047663935.1. NCBI lineage: Eukaryota > Metazoa > Arthropoda > Insecta > Diptera > Muscidae > Musca > Musca autumnalis. Next base: position 248,825,256 of record NW_027411755.1, on the reverse strand, counting down.
AATTTCCCGCCAACTAGAGCCTTATTAAAAAAAATTTGACCAAAAATAATCAAATGACCAAATATTCAAAATCGACCAAAATAAGTTCAGATAAAACTGGCAACTTTTCCCAAATATTATGAGTGAGTTTCTCAAATCTTAATAAATTTTCCCGAAAATTTTGGATTTGAAAATGTTTTGACTCAAAAAGTCAATAAAGTAAGCCGACCAAAAAAATAGTAGAACAAATTGGGATGATAAAGAACAGTGGCAACTCTATCGCACGTAGTACGATTTGTTGCTTTCCACTTATAATAAATGTTTGACGTGGAGCTGAATCAAAAATTCAATAAAAAAGTTCGACCAAAAATTTTTAATTAATTCGACCAAAAATGAGTGAACAGAACAACTGGCAACTCTAATGTTATAAGCTATGGGTTAAAGCTTGATAACAAATAGCTTGCTCAATTCGTGTAATCGGAATTGTAGAAAAAATTTTCGGATCAAAATCCCATAAAAAAGTTACAATATTTAAAAATTCGACCAAAATGTCGTAATTTTCGCAAGAATTTATCAAAAAAGGGTAGTAAATTCGCCAACGAATTTACTAACCACTTTTTCGCACAGACATAAATTTTTAAATGTTTGAAAATATTTGTTTTCACTTACCACAAAAAACGAGATGTTTTTTGTATTTTATGGCAACCCAGATAAGAATCAAAAATATTTATGTATATATGAATGTATGTACTATACTACACATGCGGGTTAGTTGAGTATTATTAGTTAAAATATATGCGTTGAAAAAATCATGAAATGTTTTAAAAATTTTAATTTTGGTTGTGTGGGTTATTTCCCCTTATTCAACGAGAAATTAGTTTTCTCTTATTTTTTGTGTTTCTCTATTCTAACTACAGCGCTGGATTGGCGCCTCTCAACGTAGTTAGAATATCCAGCTATTGCTTTAGCTGTTTGCCGCTATTAATGTAGATATGTATGCTTGTGTGTATATATGATGGGTATATGCTGTGTGTTTGATGGGTAATGATGAATTTTGTTGTTGATATTTCTTGTTATCTTCCTTTCGTTTTATATTTTCTTTTTGTTATGTTGTATAGTGAGCGTCAAAAGACCGTATATGTTGTATTACTACAGTGAGTTCGAAAAGAATGTATAAGGTGATTTAATGTGAAATGAGTGTAATTATTGGGTGCAAATAACGTTTTATTTTTAAATGGAAAATGGAAATTGTTAAAAAAATTTAGAATTTTATGTGTGTACGTGTGTGTATGTGTGTGTTGTTTCGCATATATTGTGTAAAATATGTGTATTTATTTATGTGCATCTATGTATCGTGTAAATAAATGTGAATAGATTTACTATTTATTGCAGTATTCGATTTCCCACTTTCTTCTTCATGTACTTTTGGAACGCCGTTCTTCTTCTTCCTCTTCTTTTGCACTTATTTTAAATGTCGGGTTCACTGACCTCTTTTGTACATAGGCACCGCTACTTTGCAGACAGACAATAATGGCACGATATATATTCTTTATATTACGTCACTTTTATGCGGACGGACAGATTTTTTCCCACTCACACACAAACACTGTTACACAACTTCCACCAATTTGCAGCTTTAATTTTCTACGTTTGACACTTTCTTTTTGCACTCACTGTAATATTTTTTCTGATGTATGCCTTGTTGTTGTTAGTTTAATATGTTATTTTTTTATGCTTAGCCAAACACAAGTCACTTGAACATGCAGGTATGTATGTATGTACATATATATTCTTGTAAAATATTGCAATTCTTTTCGTTAATTTTATGAGTTATTGATTTTCGCTCGTTTGGGATGTATGTACATATATATGTATATTTTTTTTTTCACTGATTTTTTTTCACTATGTTTTGTGCTTGGCTATCACTTCACTTATGGGGAGAATAATAAAAAAGTTGTATCACTTACCGAACCGCAGGAATAAATGTATGTACGAGAAGTATGATGAAGTTACCTCATAGTTGTTGCTGTTTATAACAAAAGATCACTGCTTCTTTGTGAACGGTTACGGAGGACCATGAATAAAAATGAGTGGAGAGGGGGATTCCAAATCAATATGTAAGGAAAACGGCAACCAACAGGAATCCGACCTTTAAAGTGGACTGTATCTAATGTTACGAATTTTGTGCAATATTATTTCTCTCCCAAAGAGAAATAATATTGTGCAGATGATGATGATAGATGATGACCATGAAATAAAAAGAAGGGAAATTTCCAAAAACGTTATAAAACGTAGCTTCTGTTTATTTAAATATAAAAAGAGAAGAGATAGAGAAGAGAGAAAGAGATTTGATGCTCACCCTTTGGATATTGATTTACAAGTGAAGTTCTATGGTGGCTTTTAAATTCTATGAACCTTAGCTTGTGTTAATTCGTTAAGTTTTTAGTACTAGAAATATGTAGTTGACGAGAGTACTCACTACTTAATACAAATTCACAATAAGCTTAAGTACTAATATAACAATTCATATACTTAAAGCTACAGTGATACTTCAATATACTTAATCTATTAATATAAGTTACAATTCATAGACAATTCAAGGTATAAAGTTTAAAATTCAAAATATTATGGCAAATCATTCAAATTTGTCCACAAGGTGATTCTTCATTTCATGTAAATACAGGTGGTGATAAGGGGGATTAAAAGATTCATTGCAAGAAGGGATTGTGGTAGCTTTACATGCAATGTTATATACATACATTCGAAATATGTGATAATAGAATATAAATTGAATCATGATATGAAAAAGTGGCGCCCAACATGGGGTTGAAATAATATGTTTGAGTATTAAACCTAAAATCGTAGATTCTTTTAAGGAACCTTCCAGACAACTATCCAATCCATAAAAATAAATGTTAATGTTTGTTGATGGATAATAAGTGCTTTAATTATATCTAATCGTATATGTCATTGAGTTACAATTATAGCTCTCATTGACCACCAACAAATTTTCTTTAAAGCTACTCATTTTACAAGTTTTCTTGTGATAATTTTCGAAAGATTCTGTATCAAAAAATGGAATCATGCAAATGTCAAAGTAGAGGCGGAGACTACATTTGTTCTATCCATGGACAAAATACTTTCAAAAAAGAAACAAACGTCTAGACGTGCAGTGCTTCACGTCATAAAGCTAAGAAATTTATTCCACAGTCAAAATACTCGTACCGTACTATTGCCTAAAGATCTTGGGTGACGCAGGGGATGTAAGATACCAAAGAACGGTCCTGACCGGCTTTAACATGGCAAAGCCCAGGATTTATCTTGGTCCCTCTTTCATCTCAAGTGGGCACTCACCTCCCTGTGGTGTCACCTGGGGAGCTGCCTTTAACACCCGTTAAAGGTAGTGAGCTAACATGTGCCACGCGTTCACCCATAAGAACGTTATAACTTGGGTTTAGGCGTCGGGTTAGTAACCCTCCCCCAGAAAAAGCGGCCTACTGTGAAAAAACGAAAGAAAAGAAAAAACAAACCCCTCTAAAATTTACGAAGTCAGCAAACATTTTCAGGACCATGATCTGCGATTCTGCACCTGGAATGTTCGCACTCTTTATAAAGAAGGTGCAGTTTACGCATTGGCAGATGTACTTGATAAGTACAAGGCCGACATCACTGCCATACAGGAAATAAGATGGATTGGGAAAGGCATCACAACAACACCTAAAGGTGGCGCACTGTATTATAGCTGCGATGACACAAAGCATGAGTTTGGTTGCGGATTTGTAGTTGGTCGGAGATTCAAACATCTGGTCTCCAACTTCACCTCAGTAAATGCGCTCATGCTCCTACTGAAGACAAGGACGAACAGACCAAAGATATATTTTACGAGCGCTTAGAAGAAACTTATGACCGTTGCCCTGCCCATGACATTAAAATTATTCTAGGCGATTTTAATGCCAAAATTGGAAAGGAGAACATATTTGGCACAACAGTCGGGAAATTCAGTCTTCACAGTGAAACATCTTACAATGGTATGAGGCTGAAGACTTTGCGGCTGCAAAAAGCATGGTAGTTAGCAGTACCAGATTTAAGCATCTAGATATCCATAAGGGCACCTGGCTGTCTCCAAATCAAAGAACAAATAATCAAATTGATCACGTTGTGATAGATGGAAGACATTTATCAGCCAGGATGAGATAAAGACAGCAATAAACCGGCTGAAGAATAGTAAGGCAGCAGGAGCCGATGGCTTGCCAGCCGAGTTGTTCAATCAGCTGATCAGCTAGTTAGCACCATCTGGCAGGAAGAACGAGTACCCGACGATTGGAACCTGAGCATCCTGTGTCATGTCCACAAGAAGGGAGATAAGACTGTATGCTCTAACTATAAGGGCATACGTCTTCTCCCTATTGCCTACAAGAGAGAGTCAGGGATAATGTGCGAACGACTAAAGCCTATGGTCAATGAAATAATTGGGCCAAACCAAAGCGGCCTTAGACCTGGCAAATCCACCATTGACCAGATATTTACCCTGCGGAAAATCCTGGAGAAAACCCAAGAGATGCAGATCGACACGTACCAAATATTTGTCGATTACAAAGCAGCCTTGGACAGCCCCCTATGTTCAAAGGTATTCCAAGCCATGTCTGAATTTGGTATCCCTGCAAAGCTCATCCGGCTTTGTAGAATGACATTAACTGATACTCGCTCCACAGTTAAAATAGGAAAAAACCTCTCCGAAGAGTTTGGTACCAAAAGAAGTTTCAGACAAGGTGATGGCCTCTTGTGTGATCTTTTCAACATTCTGCTGGAAAAGGTCATATGAGATGCGAAGGTGAAAAGAAGTGGCACAATATATACAAACAGTCATATGTTACTTGCTTATGCCGATAACATTGACATCATAGGTCGATCGGTGAAGGAAGTAACTGATACCTTTGAAAAAGTCGAAAGGGAATCTGCTAAAGTGGGTCTGGCGGTAAACGGCGAGAAGACAAAGTTAATGGTGTCGTCGCGCAATGCGTCAATAGAGATCGGGCCAACTGTTGACGTTGGTTCCTATAATTTTTCTACCTCGGCACCTATCATATTACTCCTATTACTCATTAGACATTTCAAACAGTAGCTACATCTTTAAAAGACTGTTCGAAGTTTTCTACTGTGAAGAAATCGTTTAAAAGGTCTTCGGAAGACAGAAACATATAAAAATGTTTTCTATCGACAGACGATCTTCCAAACGTTCTTGTTTAGGTAGAAGATAGTTGAATTGATATTCAATAGAACGAGACGGATCTTCTTCTATAGCCTGAATACCCTTAAGAAAATCTTAAGCGGCCAGAAGACCTGTCAAAAGGACTTCATTTCTTGGAAGATCGTACAACAGGACCTTTGAAGACAGAAAAAATATCGTGTATGGACAGAATATCTTCCAAGTGAGGGCAAAAGAATTTGTTAAAGGTCTTTATAGGCCGAAAACTAAATCTTCGTCTAAAGACGGTTTTCCGTAGGCAGAATACCATTAATTTAACTATTTCTGGACGATCTAAACGGTCCCACGTTGGGAGCCATTATAATAGCAAAGGTTTTACACAAAAAAACCTTTCAAAATAGCTTGTATAGCTAGAAGACCTGTAAAAAGTCTTCCATAGCCTGAGGACCTTTCTAAAAATCTATAGACAAAAGACCCTTAAAATGTATTCTACAGAAGGTTTCCATAGGTAATAGAGCATCCAAAAGGTGGTAGTGTGTAAACAGAACAGTTTTCGATATTCATAAGCACTTCTTCCATGGACCATATAACTTTCTGATTTTACTAAGAGCTTAATGAAACAAAGCCCGGAATTGGACGATTTTACCTAAGACACTAGTTCTATATCCTCAAAATAGAAGAAAGTTTCTTCCATAGACAGAATTCTTTCCAATGACATAAGAAAACACGTTTGTTAAAGTCGTCCATTTGTACAGAAGACCCTATGAGGAAGTCTTCCATAGCCACAATACCTTTTTTAAAGATCTATAAGCAGAAGACCCCTAAAACGTCTTCTTTAGAAAGCTTCCATAAGCAGATGATCAAAAGCCCACACAACTTTGGTTGTGTGGGCTTTTAGAGTCCTTGGTTATATTCATACGTCCTTTTTCATGGATCTGATACATTTCTCGTACAACTAAGCGCTTAAATATAACATACCGCACATTGAGCGCCATTAAAGTAACAAACTGATGGTATATACAAAAGCCACCTTAAACGTATTTCTATAGACAGAACACCTTTTAAATACCTAGACGAAGATGTTTCTAAAGTTCTTCCATTTGTACAGAAGACAGACGTTAAGAGGTCAAAACACACATAAAAATATATTCTCTAGACAGAAGACCTATCAAAAAGTTGTCTTCTATATACAGAGGACCTTCAAAAGTTATTTAATAGACAGAAGGCGATTATAAGGGCATTATTAAGGATGTAATTTGTCTATAAAAGGAAGATATTTCAAAAGGTTGTCTAGAGACGATCTTTTAAAAATATTCAGTTTATAGAAGACTTTTAAAAAAGAGGACCTTTCAAAAGATTTTCCATAGATAAGGGCTTCCAAGTCGTTGAAATATGTCCATTCGAATTTCTCCACGATCAAGATACACTCTTGGTAGAACTAAGGCCGTTACGCTACGCTTTAAAATATAACTACAACATGGTTAAAATGAGACATAGTTGTTCACATTTTTACCATGTTGTAGATCAGTGTTGCAGCATGAACTTCGGACCGAGTCCCATATTGGGCGCCACTAAACTAAGAAATTATGGAAGCGACAATAATTGCTCTACTCGAATTTGCAGTCAAGTGTGAAGTGAAAGTAATTTTGCTAATTTGATGTAACACAACAATTCCGCAAAATTTTCCACAAAAATGCCAATACTTTTGTATTAAACTCACATCAAAATCATTATCATGTAAGAAGCGAATGAACGAAACGTTTCTTTTGCATGTCAATTTGACATATGTTAACAGCTGTCAACACTATTGAATGCATCAAACTCGTCATCATCATCATCAACCTCACCAACGACGTGTCTTATTTTCAGTTTTATTTTTTCAAGATTCCATACAATCACACACCCGTAACATACACACTTACATATACTAATACGCATGTTTGTATTGCTACAAGAATGGTGTGACGTTATAAAAATTCAATTCAATCTATACATGGATCGTTAATATTTTCCATACGTGTTCTTGTGTCATAAATAATCAATTCGACATTTGATTTTTACAAAATGGAATGGAAAAAGAGTAACAAAAATATTATGAGGTTGCTCGCTTTCCGTTTGCCGCCGCCCCCACCATCTTCAACGAACTAGAAACGATTTGAAAGAAAAATCATTGACCTTAAAAACAAGGCACATAAAATATTGAAATCTAGCAATGAAAGGAGTAAAAGAGGGCAAATAAGTGATTGAATTGAAAGAAATCCTTTTGTAGAAGAAAAAAACAAACTGACAGCTGTCAATAATCTGTCTTCCTTTCAGTCAGGGTGAAGAAAGAGTTACACATGAGAAATCATTCATGCATCATTGTGGAGACATGTGGAGTTTGTTTAAGGAGGATTTTCTTTCTTTATTTCTTTGGTGGCAAATTTATAGCTGTTTTGTATTAAAAACCGGGAAAATAATGGAGGCAAATTAATAATTATCCCAAAGGAGTAAACAAGAAATTTAGTAAAGCGAATAATTGTGGCAAATGTCCAATGAAATATGCATGTGTCGATGAATGGTAGCTTGATAGATGGCTGAATTGAAAGAAAAAACACACATATTTTGCAAAGTGACTCATGTCATGTTGGCCATGGGATGTGTAAAAGAACTCCAAAATCCTTATTGGTCATTGTATAAATTATTCTTTTTTTTTTTTTTGTCTGAGGAAGTACGATGTAAATTATAGTTCACGCCAATGTCCCAAAGAATATTTCTAATATGTTGAAAAGTACTTCTTACATGGATAAGATACATTTCTGGTAGAACTAAGCCCTTAAATACACCGTGCCCCAAATTGGGCGCCACTAAACTAACAAACTGGTTCTATATACAGACGACCTACTAAAATGATAGACGACTTTTTAAAGTTCCTTTTAAACAAAGAAGATCTTTCAAAGATCTAGAAGGAACTGCTAGCAAAGGCCTTACATTTGTAATGGTTAGAATAGTCATTAAATGTATTCCCTAGACCTAAGCCTATGTATTTCAGCCACAAAATTTTTAACATTTTAATAAATCTCCTCCAAATTCGAGGTCGAGGTTGAATTCGAATCAATTCAGTCAACCTATATGTAAATGTTCCAACATTTCTTAAAGCCTTAAATGCCGTAGATATTGCAGCAAAAGAAATAATGAAGCTAATATGTAACCAGGTTGTTAACTTTTTAAAAACCCTCCTCCACCCGCTATGTCATCCACCATCATTGTCTTAATACTACACATTTATCACCAGCATTCTAAGCGTCTTCAACACCAAACACCACCACTTTGAAATACTTCTTCTTTTTCTACTTTTTAACAGCTTAACACCAACTGTTATCCAAATAGGATAAAGATGACGACTGCTGTTACTGTTAACTGTAAACTTGAATCTTCTCACATTCACACCACATGTGGTGTAAGTGAATTTTTTGTGCTATTCCTTGTAGAATGAAAAGCAAGGATAATACGCCTAATAATCATGATGACTGAAAAAAAATATGCCACACATTTTAAAGGCAGTGTTGTCAGCAAGGATTTAGTCAAACGCCAACTAGAAAAAGAATATTAACATACATATGTACATACATATTTATTCGCAGAATGAATTGTTCGAGGAATGTACTTCAATTGCACTTTAAAGAAGCAAAACGATTTTTCCTTGTGACCTGAAAATTGTTCATACATCTTGAACAGTTTTGTTCTAAATTAGTAAAAAATTATAAGTCGGCTTTGCCAACAGAGATATACCCTCAGCCTGTGTTAATTTGCAGGTACGCACCGGTAGTGCCCATTTTCGACCTTTAATTAAGTTTGGACAAAATATTATGAAGGCCAAATTTTGAAGCGAATGGGCTGATCCGTTCGAGAGTTATCGTGCGCTCCAGCTACTAGACATGGTGTCATAGCGGTTTTTACAGCTTTCGGGCTATTTTCTAAGGAAACTTGTACCGCCCCTGAAAAACTTGTACCGTCGTAATAGGGGTAGCGAATACAAGTTGCTACAACAAAGATCAAAGCAGGCCTTAAACTTCACTTATTCCGACATGTTTTGTGGGAGGTACCCGAAGGAGTTATCGTATATAGTCCATATTAGAACCTGATCTATGTCTCGTAGAAATAATACGATGTACAAAGTATTGGTCAAATCGGTGCCTTCGAGAGTTAGTGAAAAGTTTTGAACTTTTGTGGGGGAGATACCTAAAGGATTGGAGCGATATGGCTCATTTTCCAACTGAAAATAAGTCCGTACAAAATATTAACAACTTTTGGACCGAATGAATAGATCCGTATGAGAGTTATCGTGTGCTCCAACCACTACACATGGTGTCATAGGGGTATTTTACACCTGCGAGTCTATTTTCTCCGAAAGTTTGGATTTGCCCCTAATAAAACGTGTACCGTCGTAATGAGGGCAATGAATACAATTTGTTACAATAAATAATAAAGCGTTTAGCAAGCAGGTCTTAAACGGAACTTTTCCGAAATTTTGTGTCGGAGGTACACATTTTGGCCGTATGAAAGTGTTAGCATAAATGCTGAGGGTATAAAAACTGGTAACAAGGAAGAAAGTATCATCAGCTTCGGACCTAAAGAAAAGAAGTAAACACAATACTTCTAACGTCTATAGGGTATTTTGTACGGTCGTAACTAGGGTTGCGTGGGTGCCACAGTGGTGCAATGGTATGCACACCCGCCTTGTACGCTGAAGGTCGTGGGTTCGATTCCTCGGCCAACAACATCAAACATTTTTCAACGGTGGCAAAATACCCCATTGCTGAAATACTCATTGTTGGCGACATTTTCTGAGTATTTCAGCCATGTTAAACTTATCTGCAAGTGGTGTCTTAGGACTCGCCGTTCGGACTCGGCGATAAACTGTAGGTCCCATATCATTGCGCTAATATGAATCAGGCTGCACTCATTGCTATGAGAGAAGTCTCCCTTGTCCCTTCCGGGATGTTTGTGGAACAATTATTATTATTATAACTAGGGCCGCATACACAACATGTTGAAAACATTTTAAAACGATCCCAGACGAGTCCTTAAACTGCACTGTTTCAAACTTACCGGAATAAGTTTTACAATACAGTTGGACATAATCAAAGAAATAATGCGATGTACAACATTTGGGCCATATCGGTTTCTCCCTTCGAGGGTTATCTTACGTACTACCCAGATTATTTGGAGCCGTCAGGCCTTTTTGGAACTTTTGGGCCGTTATTTCCCTTCTCCTTCGAGAGTTATCGTGCGCACCATTTTAGCGAAAAATTTTGAACTTTTGTTGGGGAGGTACTGGAAGGAGTGCACTTATACCGCCTATCTTCAAACCAAAACTAAGCTTGGACAAAATATTACGATACCCAAAATCTTAACGAAATCTATCGATCCGTTCCGCACACAACATACCAACAATTTAAAAACGATCCCAGACGAGTCCTTAAACAGCACCGTTTTCAAACTTTATGTGGGAGGTACCCGAAAAAGTTTAACGATACAGAAGTATTAATACGATGTACAACGTGTGGGCCAAATCGGTTTCTCCCTTCGAGGGTTATCTTACTACTACCCAGATTATTTGGAGCCGGCAGGCCTTTTTGGAGCTTTTGGGCCGTATTTACCTTCCCTTCGAGAGTTATTGTGCGCACCATTCTAATGAAAATTTTGGAACTTTTGTTGGGGCGGTACCGGAAGGAGTGCACTTATACCGCCTATCTTCAAACCTAAACTAAGCTTGGGCACAATATTACGATACCCAAAATCTTAACGAAATCTTTCGATCCGTTCCGCATACACAACGTACCAACAATTTAAAAACTATCCCAGACGAGTCCTTAAACAGGACCGTTTTCAAACTTTATGTGCGAGGTACCCGAAACAGTTTTACGATAGAATTGATCAACGTTTGGGCCAAATCGGTCTCTCCCTTCGAAGGTTATCTTACGTACTACGCAGATTATTTGGAGCTTTTAAGCCGTTATTTCCCTTCCCTTCGTGCGCGCCATTTTAGCGAAAAATTTTGAACTTTTGTTGGGGAGGTACCGGAAGGAGTGCACTTATATTGCCTATCTTCAAACCTAGACTAAGTTTGGACAAAATATTATGATACCCAAAATCTTAACGAAATCGGACGATCCGTTTCAGTGTTATCGTGCGTACAAGCCAGACAGACTGTCGGACATGGTTAAATCAACTCCAAAACATCTGAAACCGATTTTGTCCAAACATATTTGGGTTCTAAAACGATTATTTCGATGATACACAATTTTTAGCGTATTAAAGTGTATAAAGGGGCTAAAGAGAGTTAAGCCTGTGTATACCCTCAATACGACAATGAAGAATTCTTCTAGACTATCAAGAGATCTTCTTAAAGAAGACCATGTGGTCTTCCTATAGATGGACATGAGGGCTTCTGAGGAAGACCACACGCAGAGGAGGGATATTGTAGTGGCACTCATATTCTAAGAACAAAATAGCGTATTTTAAAAACCTGAAAATATATATTGTTGTTTCAACCATATTTTTTGTGTCTGGCACCATAATGAGACAAAATATATTGTTGCACCAACCATATATATTTTCAGTTTTTTAAAATATACTATTTTGTTCTTAGAATATGATTGCTCCTACAATAGCTCTTCTCTACGTGCATGAGGTGCATGAGGACCGTAAAGCCTTTTTATAGAAGACCATAAAGTCTTCTTACAGAAGACCACAACGTCTTCTTATAAAAGTCACAAGGTATTCTTAAAGAAAACCATAGAAGACTATAAAATCGTATTATACAAGGCCACAAGGTCTCCTAATGAAGGACAATAATGTCTACTTATGAATGTTCATAAGGTCTTCTTATAGATGACCATTAGGTCATCTGTATTTCTTATTGAAGACCATAAGAACTAATTATAGAAGTCCACAAGGTCTTCTTATAGAATACCATAAGGTCTTCTTATAGAATACCATAAAGTCTTCTTATAGTAGATTACTAGGTCCCCTTATAGAAGAGGAATATGCAGGATCGTAAGGACTTTTAGTAGAAGACAATGAGGCATTCTTATAGCAGACATTAAGGTATTGCTAAAGAAGTTCATGAGGTCTTCGTATTGAAAATCAAGAGGGGTGTATATATATTTTTTTTAGTTAATTCACTTATATACTAATGTATATTTATTACGAATATAAGTAAATCAACTTAAATTAAAAAAACCCTCTTGATTTTCAATACGAATACCTCATGAACTTCTTTAGCAATATCTTAATGTCTGCTATAAGAATGTCTCATGATCTTCTACTAGAAGACCTTTCGATCCTGCATATTCCTCTTCTATTAGGGGACTTGGCAATCTACTATAAAAATACCTTATAGTATTCTATACGAAGACCTTATGGACTTATATAAGAAGAACTTATGGTCTTCAATAAGAAAGAGGGGTTTATATAGACGATCATAATGTCTTCGTATTGAAGAACATAAGGTCCTCTTAAATAATACCAGAAGGGCTTTTGATAGAAGACCATAAGGTCGTCTTATAGAAGAACATACCGACATCTTGTAGAAGACCATACGTTTTCTTATAGACGAATATAAAGTCTTTGTAAAGAACACCTCGTATAGAAGATCAGGAGTACTCTTTAAAAGACCATGAGGTCTTCTTATAAAATACCATGAGGTATTCTTAAAGAAGACCATGAGAACTTCGTATAGAACACAATTAATTCTTCCTATAGAATACCACGAAGTCTGTTTATAAAACATGAGTCCTTCTGATAGCTGAACTTTTGACTTTTTTATAGAAGACTTTGAGGTCTTCTTATAGAAGACCATGATGTGTTATTCACGCAGAGAAAAAATATTGTTGGAACAATCATATTCTAAGAACAAAATAGTGTATTTTAAAATTCTTAAAATATGTATTGTTGGCGCAACAATATATTTTGTGTCATCATGTTCCCTAATAAAAAATATATGGTTGAAAAACCATATATATTTTCAGATTTTTAAAATATACTATTTTGTTCTTAGAATATGATTGTTCCAACAATATCTCTTCTCTGTGTGTTGTAGAAGGCCATGAGATCTTTTTATTGAAGACCACGAGATCTTTCATGAAGAAGGCCTTACTGTTGCCCATAAACTCATCTTTCAGACGACCACGAGATCTTCATATAGAAGGTTTTGAAATCTTCTTATAGAAGACAATGAATTATTGTCATTGAAGACCTTGAAGCCTTTTCATAGAAGACAATAAAGTCTTCGTTTAGAAGACCATAAGGTCTTTGCTTAGAATACCTAGGGTTTTCGTGTATAAGAACAAAAAGTTTCTCGAAAAAAATCCAAAGACTCATTCACATTACACATTTGAACAATATTTTCTTCCAACAAAAAACAAATTCCACAACTCCAATAAACCAATTAAATTTAACATCATTTATAATAAGTTAACAACAACAAGAACAAAAATCAACCCAAAAGTAAATTTTATAATACTGTTGAATTATTAACAGCATACTCATTCTTAACCTTTCAAATGAGGGAGATGATGATAAAGAGTAGAAAAACATTTTTTCAAGGATTACAAATCCTTTTATGGAACACTTATCGCAGCAAACAGCAACTGAAGCAGTCACACAAAAATTATATCAACACTTCAAAAAACGGCTGACATGGTGTAAATCTGACAGACTGACTCTCCAAGTTAACGACTTTTCAAATTGGCAGAATAAAGTTTTTCTCAAAATACAATAGAAATTTTGTAACACTTCAACTTTTCAACGCTTTTTACATTATCCCAATGTTTTCTCTTTCTCGTTGTTATTTCGAACTCAGATAATCCTCTTATGCCAACTGCACTTAAGTAAATACGAGGATATACACACACATTCATATAAAAACAAACAACCTTACCAACTGGCAAACATACATTTACATTGCAGGTTAAGGCAAATAGAACAAGGAACTGCTTTATGACAATACTTCTCCCCTACCAAGTTAAAAAAGTTTGAGTTTATGGTGCTGATTATTTTGGTTTAGCGTTCTATTTATCTTTTTTCGTTCAAACGGATAAATGATGAGCCTCCATGATAAGCATAAGAAGGAGTTAACTTAGAAATTCTAAGTTAGAATTCCAAAGATGATGTTGACGATGATGATGATGATGCCACTGATGATGTTTATTTTTCGTAAAACAGACACTCGCACTCACACCCAACTGAAACTGTTATGATTTTTGTTTACAATTCACATATGTATGGGTAAGTTTACGAAGTAAAACATATTCTGTTTTTTCGTTCGTTCTTTTTGATAGCAATCTGTCCCTGTGTAACTTGACTTGAATGTATGTCATTGTAAACGGAAACGGAAAAGAAGTGGTGTAAGAAGAAACTTAACCAACCATGAGTACCAATGCATGCAGTTGACAACATGTCTTTCACTTTGCTGCTGTTGTTGTTTTTTAAGCAAAAAGAGATTATGGTGGCAACAAATTGTTGCACAAATATTTACACACTTAAACAATTTTCTTAAGCCTTTTTATTCAGTTAGTCAAGCAGCTAGTCATCCAGGCAGTCAGTTAAGTCAGACAGCAGTAATGTTGTTATAACTTACATGCAATTCATAAACATGAAAAAGGAGGTTAGGGATACTTGAACGACTAGGTGTTTCCCTACAAACCAATGACTTTGATATGTGTATATCTGGCACTAAATCTACGGCCACTCTGTTCATCACATGGACTGCAGGAGTGAGCACTGAGTTCAATGTCATGGTCGATGGTAGCAGACTTTCGACCATAAATTTCCCCAATATCCTAAGGGCCACATTCGACAGCATGTTCAGGTCGTCCGCATCTATCTGCGACAAACTGAGTTGCAAGAACAAGATCCTCAAGTCCTTAGCCGGCAGAACTTGGGGTACAGATAAAGAAACTTTGTTGACCACATATAAAGCGAGATGTCAGTCTGTGGTAACTATGCGGTGCCAGTGAGGTTCCCGAATATAAGTGAATTCCAAACTGAGAACATTTACGTGACCAGCAAAATATTCTATGCCAAAGATGCTATTCAAACACCAGTTCAAATTTCGACAAGGACTCCAACTGCACTTCGTTCTATTTCGTGAATTACTTTTAGTAAAAAAAGTCACGAAAATATAGAAATAATAGATTTCGTGCAACACATAAACCAGACAAAACTAAGGACTGGGACGACTAAACCGCCCTCAATTTTCTTGAAGAGGGCGAAATATACACTTACACTTAGCTAGCCCAAATTATATAGATGTACTTGAAAAGTACAAGGCCGACATTACTGCCATACAGGAAATACGATGGAACGGGAAAGGCGCCACAACAACACCTAAAGGTGACGCACTGTATTATAGCTGTCATGATATAAAGCATGAGTTTGGTTGCGGATTTGTAGTTGGTCGGAGATCAAAAAAACACCTAGTCTCCAGCTTCACACCCGTGAATGAAAGACTTGCTACAATTCGAATAAAAGAAAAATTCTTGAACATTAGCTTTATTTGCGCTCATGCTCCCACTGAAGACAAGGACGAACAGACCAAAGATATATTTTATGAGCGCTTAGAAGAAACATATGACCGTTAACCTGCCCATGACATTAAAATCATTCTAGGCGATTTTAATGCCAAAATTGGAAAGGAAAATATCTTTGGCCCAACAGTCGGAAAATTCAGTCTCCACAATGAAACATCTGACAATGGCATGCGGCTGATAGAGTTCGCAGCTGCAAAAAACATGGTAGTTAGCAGCACCAGATTTAAACATCTCGACATCCATAAGGGCACATGGCTGTCTCCAGATCAGAAAACAAGAAATCAAATTGATCACCTTGTGATAGATGGAAGACATTCATCGAGCGTGTTGGATGTGCGCTGGTTCCCAGGAGCAAACATAGACTCGGACCACTACCTAGTTGCAGCAAAGGTACGCAGCCGTTTAAACGTAGCAAACAAAGTACGAACAGACACAACACGAAAGTTAGACATCGGTAAGCTGCAATCAGAACAGATAGCCACAGCATATTCCACTCAACTAGCCCAATTGCTTAATCAAAGCACTCCTCATCCCGATAATATATCAGCGCAATGGTAAAGTATTGCCCACTCCATGCAAACAGCCGCAAAATCAATACTTTGACACCAGAGACCTCCACCAAGGAATCCATGGTATGATCAGGTGTGTCGTGCTGCTACCGAAGAGAAAAATGCGGCGTATAGGGATACTTTACAATCCGTAGCAACGCGTAGCGCACTAGAGTGATATCGGGAGAAAACGAGAGAGGAGAAACGTCTTTTCCGCAAGAAAAAAAAGAAATGGAAAAGCGGAAGTGTGAAAAAAATCGAGATGTACAAGAGCCAGAATGAAGTCCGAAAATTCTACCAAAGAATGAAGCATCGAACTGATGGCTTTGGTACAGGCACCTCCTCCTGTAGGGACCAGCAAGCTAATTTGGTAACTGATACAGATAGTGGAAAGAGCATTTTTCAAACCTCTTGGTACCCAGCGAAGACGACGAAGATACCACAGATCCAATCCCAGATGATGGTATTGAATGTATACCGCCCAGCCAAGATGAGATAAAGACAGCAATAAACCGGCTGAAGAATAATATGGCAGCAGGAGCCGATGGCTTACCAGCCGAGCTGTTCAAAACCGGAGGCGACACGCTCATAATGTGTATTCATCAGCTAGTTAGCACCATCTAGCAGGAAGAACGAGTACCCGATGATTGGAACCTGAGTATACTGTGCCCCGTCCATAAGAAAGGAGATAAGACTCTATACTCTAACCATAGGGGCATAAGTCTACTCCCGATTGCCTACAAGATCGTGTCAGGGATATTGTGCGAACGACCAAAGCCTATTGTCAACGACATAATTGGGCCATACCAATGCGGCTTTAGACCTGGCAAGTCCACCATTGACCAGATATTTACCTTGCGGCAAATCCTGGAGAAGACCCAAGAGATTCAGATCGACACCTACCACCTTTTTTTTCGATTACAAAACAGCCTTCGACAGCCCGCTACGTTCAAAGGTATTCCAAGCAATGTCTGAATTTGTTATCCCCGCAAAGCTCATTCGGCTTTGTAAAATGACTTTAACTGACACGAGATCCTCAGTTAAAATAGAAAAGAACCTCTCCGAAGAATTTTGTACCAAAAGAGGTTTCAGGCAAGGAGACAGTCTCTCGTGTGATCTCTTCAACATCCTGCTGGAAAAGGTTATTCGAGAGGCAAACGTCAAAAGAAGTGGCACAACCTACACCAATAGCCGCATGTTACTTGCTTATGCTGATGATATAGACATCATGGGACGATCAGTAAAAGAAGTAACCGATACCTTTATGAAGGTCGAAAGAAAATCTGCTAAAGTGGGCAAGTCCTGGCAAGTCCACCATTGACCAGATATTTACCCTGCGGCAAATCCTGGAGAAGACCCAAGAGATTCAAATCGACACCTACCACCTTTTTTTCGATTACACAGCAGACTTCGACAGCCCGCTACGTTCAAAGGTATTCCAAGCAATGTCTGAATTTGGTATCCCCGCAAAGCTCATTCGGCTTTGTAAAATGACTTTAACTGACACGAGATCCTCAGTTAAAATAGGAAAGAACCTCTGCGAAGAATTTTGTACCAAAAGAGGTTTCAGGCAAGGAGACAGTCTCTCGTGTGATCTTTTCAACATCCTGCTGGAAAAGGTTATTCGAGAGGCAAACGTCAAAAGAAGTGGCACAATCTACACAAATAGCCACATGTTACTTGCTTATGCTGATGATATAGACATCATGGACCGATCAGTAAAAGAAGTAACTGATACCTTTATGAAGGTCGAAGGAGAATCTCTTAAAGTGGGTCTGGCGGTAAACGGCGGGAAGACTAAGTTGATGGTGTCGACGCGCAATGCGTCCATAGAGATCGGGCCAAATGTTGACGTTGGTTCCTATAATTTTGAGATAGTAAAAGACTTCGTATACCTCGGCACCGCCGTAAACACAACAAACGACATCAGTTGTGAACTAAAAAGAAGAATTGTATTGGCTAACAGTTGCTACTTTGGCTTAAGTAAGCAGTTTAAAAACAAAGCCACATCTAGTCAAACAAAAATAACGCTTTACAAAACAGTGATACTACCCGTGCTGATGTATGGTTCTGAAGCCTGGGTACTTGCGCAAGCAGATAAGGCAGTGCTTGGTGTGTTTGAGAGAAAAATTCTTCGAAAGATCTACGGGCCGATTTGCGTTGACGGTGAATATCGACGTCGCATGAACCAAGAACTGTATCTGCTATACAACGACATCAATATAGTTTAACGTATTGAGATGCAACGATTGTGTTGGCTAGGCCCCATATCATAAGAATGAGCGATGATGAACCCGCTAAAAAGGCATACAAATATGAGCCGCTTGGCGGTGCACGCAGAATTGGCAGACCAAAGAATAGATGGCGCAAACAAGTGGATGAAGAGATGACAAGGCGCGGTATTCCAGAAAGAGAAGCAATAGACAGAGAGAAATGGAGATCTTTTCTGAGTTCGGCCTATTGAACAAATGTTTTGTAATGGGCCAGCTATGTAAGTAAGTAAGTAGCCTAAATTACAAATTCCTATAGGACAACGATTGATGACACCGTGCAAAACATCTGCCTAGCATGCGGCACAGGTCCGCTCGACACACTACACCATTTAAACTGCACTGCCAAACCCACTAAATTGACTTGAGTTGCTTTGTGGTTACAGCCCATCGAGCCAGATTAAAGGTTATAGCCCGCATGTTCCCAGCAACAATTCGGATCCGTTAGTCAGTGTGTAAACCATTACAAAGTGATGTAAACAAAAAACTACTTATATTACCCCTTACTAAGTTATGAATACGGTGGCAAAGAGCGTGTGTGTCCGACTACAAATCAGAGGATTGTGTGTTCAACGCTCACCGCCGGCCGAGTATTTTTTGGTGGTACACATGCAAGCGCTTAAACAACCCTTAATGTTCGTCTGCGTGACCTAGTGTGTAGTGTGTTCGGCTAAAAATCAGAAGTTCACAAGATCAAATCCAGCAGGGGGCGAAATAAAAACGTAGAATAAAACATATGAATTGAATTGAATTGAAAACAATTCCACCTACACTGTTTTAAAAATGGAAAAAAGTTAGCTTATAGCTTATTTTTCAACTTCCAGTGGCCATGGAATAACTAGTTAAACTAGTCATAGAATAACTAGTAATTCAGTGCGACATGCCCTTGTTAAAATAATGGGTTAGTAGGGGGATTTGTAAGTAGTTACGGCTGCCAAAAATCACTTATAAACCCCATTATTTTGGGAGGATTATTTTTGTTGGGTTACAATATTCCGATTATCGCATAGTAGGCGTCAATGAAAAGAATTTTCCTACTTGTAATTATTGCAAAGTTACAAACTGCAAAATCAAGTGAATAATACTACAACATTGTAGTGTAGGACACCAAAAATATGAAAAGTAAAAGATGAGTATGACAAAGTTTACTTCTTAACACCAAAAACTCTTTTTGAAATTCAATTGAAAGAAAGAAATGCATTTGCAGAAGTCAGTTGTCAAAACACATTTGCACACACGAAGACACACACACGATTCATGTTCCATTTATGATGTTCTAATTCTAAGTTTTCTTAACTTTCAAAAGTAGTTTAGAAGAGTAGAGATGTTTTTATATAAATGGAACTATGGCAGAAGATAACATGATTACATTACAGTCTATTTAAAAATTAGGACAGTATTTAAATGGATTCTTAGGAGAAACTTTTTATTAAAATAGAAAAATAATTGTGAACTATTTTCTTAGCAAAGTCTCTCTCCTTAACTATGACTGCAATTTTAATTGAAATAAATATATCGAAGTACCTCTAAGTTAGGCCGTCTCCATTATAACATGTGAAGGTCATTTCTTCAGTTTATAAATTAAAACATTTAGGTCGTTAAGGACGAATATGTCATTAACCAATAAATGATCCCTAAACTTCCACATTTCTTGAGATTTATACAAAGCACTAGGACAGCATAGAAGTCCTAAATTTTTTGTAATATTAGTTTATAATTCGGTGATAATTTGACAGGTAATAATTTGATAGGTAAACAGTTTATTGTCTTCTTTATTTTAAATTATTAGCACGCGTAAAAATGAAGTAGGAATACCCAAAAAGTCATCATCATTCTCTGCCTATGTAACATTTTTATACCCTCCACCATAGTATGGAGGGTATATTAAGTTTGTTATTCCGTTTGTAACACATCGAACTAATCATTTGCGACCCTATAAAGTATATATATTCTTGATCAGGATAAAATTCTAAGACGATCTAGCCATGTCCGTCTGTTGTAATCACTCTAGCGTCCGCAATAATTGAGATAGAGTGCTGAAATTTTGCATCCGAGGGTCTTTTTTCCATAGGCAGGTCAAGTTCGAAGATGGGCTATATCGGTCCACTCTTTGGTATAGCCCCCATATAACGGTACCTCCGGATTTGAGGTATTTTGACGTTCTTCGCCACATTTGCAGACCGAATTAGCTAGAATTTTAGCCAAAATTTTTAACCGAACCATCTGCAATTTGACATTTGAGGTTCTCAGTAGTCATGAAACATTTCCACCAAACACCGTCAACATAGATCCATGTTTTGGTATAGCCCCCATATATCGATACCTCCCGTTTTTCGGTATTTTGGGAATTTTAGCTACAAATTTTAATCGAAATAGCTGTAATTTGCCATTTGAGGTTCTCAGTAGTCATGAAATATCTCCACCAAACATCGTCAACATAGGTCCATGTTTTGGTATAGCCCCCGTATAACGGTACCTCCCGATTTTCGGTATTTTGAGAATTTTAGCCACAATTTGTAATCGAACTATCTGCAATTTGATATTTGAGGTTCTCAGTGGTCATGAAACATCTCCACCAAACATCGTCAACATAGGTCCATGTTTTGGTATGGTCACCTTATAATCGTACCTCCCGATTTTCGGTATTTTGAGCATTTTACTTACAATTTATTAACCGAACTATCTGTAATTTGACATTTGAGGTTCCCAGTGGTCATGAAACATCTCCACGAAACATCGTCAACTTAGGTTCATGTTTTGGTATAGCCCCAATATATCGGTACCTCTCGATTTTCGGTATTTTGAGAATTTTAGCTACAATTTTTAACCGAACTAGCTGTAATTTGCCATTTGAGGTTCTCAGTGGTCATGAAACATCTCCACCAAGCATCGTCAACATAGGTCCATGTTTTGGTATAGCCCCCATATAACAATACCTCTCGATTTTCGGTATTTTGAGAATTTTAGCTACAATTTTTAACCGAAATAGCTGTAATTTGACATTTGAAGTTCCCAGTGGTCATAAAACATCTCCAACGACAAATCGTCAACATAGGTCCATGTTTTGGTATAGCCCCCATATAATGGTATCTCTCGATTTTTGGTATTTTGAAAACTTTAGCTGCAATTTTGAACCGAACTAGCTGTAATGATCGGTATTTTGAGAATTTTAGCTACACTTTTGTTTATTCAAAAATAATCGTCAATATAGGTCCATGTTTTGGTATATCCCCCCATATAACTGTACCTCCCGATTTTCGGGAATTTTCAGTGGTCACGAAATTTCTTCACTAAAATTCGTCAACATGGGTCCATTTTTGAGGGTCTACATTGTTTTGATGGAACTACCCTCAATTTGACTCTTGAAGTTCCCTGCAGCTATAAAATGTTCCGCCAAAAAATTTAAAGATAGTTTGACTCTTTGATATAGCCCCGTAGGTGGTACCTTTCACCTAGCTGAACACATTTTTTAGATTAGATAACACTGTGCAACAAAATGGATGTGAAAGTCTGGGGCACGGAAAATTCCTTTTGGGGAAGAAGGGCCTTGGTAAGTATATTATGAACCCCGAAGGATAGATCCGCCGTGAGTCGAACTTCCGCGTTATGGCGTGACACACAGGGTCGGCCATCAGGAATTAACGTTATATCTTTGTTCACTGTTGCTTAAGTGCTCTACAAAAACAACAAACAAAGATATAATGCTAATTCATGATGGCTTACAGGGTATCTTGCAAAAACTTCATCACGCCATATCGCGGAAGTTCGACTCACGGCGCATCTGTCCTTCGGGGTTTTTAATACACACACACCAAGGTCTTTCATCTCCAAAAGGAATTATCTCTGCCCCAACATTTGTTTTCACAGTGTAATTTAAGCAATAGTGGGAGGCAGTAGGAGTCTATCCATTGTCGAAAAATTGTTCCACCTAAAATTGGGAAATTACCCAAATATTCCATTTTAATTAAGACTATTTTATGGTGGAAGGTATAAAAAGTTCGGCGCGGCCGAACTTAACGACTTTTTACTTGTTATATATAATGACACATTATATAATGTCCACATATAATCTGTGCACAGATACCTTGTAATGTAAATCAACCATATGTTCCAAGGATTTTTTTAATAAGTCAAACACCCACACCCGCTTATCACGAACATCATTTCGTCCTTATTTAATATTCTTTACCTATAATATTCTAATGTCAATCAGAATTAGGATATTTTCTTGTCTCAACATTTGTTTCAACCTTCATCAAAAAACCAAACAGACGGCCTCTCAAATCCAAATAATTACCAACTTCCTTGGAAATGTGAATGAAAGAAAGACAGAAAAATAATTATTAAAAAATTCCTGGATTACTTTTCGTTTTTTTATAACAGCAACACTGCCTGAGCTGCCTGCCTGTCTTATTTTGACAAGTACAACTGTCAAGTAGTTGTCACATAAGGCGCCGGCATAAATTTCCTAAATAAATTATATATGGACTGACTTTTTTCCCTTCCTTCTTCCCCATCATGACTTTCACTCACTTAAACCCCCCAGTTCCCTTCTTACTCCAACAAAAAAGAAGAAAACGTGTCGGTAATATTATTCAACATCAAACGGCCAGATAAACGTTTATATCCGCACAATGACAGTTTGAAATAATAACGTACTTATCGACTGACAACTACAACAACAACATCAACACCAACAATCATGACAATTGTCATTTGTTTTTGCTACAAGAAGGGATAAATGGGGAAGTAATTGGGGTAGAGGCAGATAGAGAGAAAGTGATAGTATGAGATCCACTGACAGCATTTAAGTTTTAGCATTAAGGCAAACAAACGACATTACAAAAGTCAAATTAGGCCAATTTGTGAATGGCATAAACATATCGCCAGCAAAAAAAACCCAAGGAAGAAGAGCAACAACAAAAAAACAAGAAATCAAAACACCAGCAATCATTGCTATGACCACACAAACAAATATTACCGCCGTCCTTGGGGCGAGTCAACGAGATACACCCTTTTCAATAAATTTCATCCCAAATGGCAAGGCAGGAAACAAGAAACCGAACGAAAAATGGCAAGAATTCTAGATGCAGCTAGACGTCAAGTAGAAAACAGGGATGACCAACCACTGTGGCCAAAAACGTGGTAGTCACATTTGTGGATAACTTTATCCACATTTGTGTATAACTTTATCCACGTTTATGGATAACTTAATCCATGTTTGTGGATAACTTTATCCAGGGATATTTCTTCCACGTTTGTGGATAACTTTATCCACATCTGTGTATAATTGTATCCATGTTTGTGGATAACTTTATCCATGTTTATGGATAACTTTATCCACATGTGTGTATAGTTGTATCCATGTTTGTGGATAACTTTATCCACGCTTAGGGCTAACTTTATCCACGTTTGTGGATAACTTTATCCGCGTTTGTGTATAACTTTATCCACGTTTGTGGATAACTTTATTCACATTTGCGGATAATTTCATTCACGTTTATGGATAACTTTATCCACGTTTGTGGATAATTTTATCCACGTTTGTGGATAATTTTATCCACGTTTGTGGATAATTTTATTCACGTTTGTGTATAGCCTTATCAACGATTGTGTATTACTTTATCCGCGTCTGTGGATAACTTTATCTACGTTTATGTATAACTTTATCCACGTTTATGGATAACTTTATCAACATTTGTGTATAACTTTATCCACTTTTATGGATAACTTTATCCATGTTTGTGTGTAACTTTATCCACATTTGTGTACAACTTTATCCACACTTGTGTGGATAACTTTTTCCACGTTTGTGGATAACTTTATCCACGTTTGTGGATAACTTTATCCATGGTGTTGGATAATTTTATCCACGGTGTTGGATAATTTTATCCACGCATCGACGTTTATGTTTTTACCCACGTTTATAACTTTATCCACCTTTTTATCCACATGCGTGTATAACATTATCCACTTTTATGGATATCTTTTTTCACGTTTGTGGATAACCTTATCCACGTTTATGGATAACATTATCCACGTTTGTGTATAACTTTATCCATGTTTGTGGATAACCTTATCCACGTTTGTGGATAACTTTATCCACATTTGTGTATAACTTTATCCATGTTTGTGGATAACTTTATCCACGCTTAGGGATAACTTTATCCACGTTTAGGGATAACTTTATCAACGTTTGTGGATAACTTTATCTACAGTTGTGGATAACTCTATCCACATTTGTGGATAACTCTATCCACATTTGTGGATAACTCTATCCACATTTGTGGATAAGTTTATCCACGCTTGTGGATAAATATATCCACATTTGTGCAAACCTTTATACACGTTTGTGTATAACTTTATCCATGTTTGTGGATAACCTTATCCACGTTTGTGGATAACTTAATCCAAATTTGTGGATACTTTATCCAAGTTTATGGATACTTTATCCACGTTTATGGATAACTTTATCCACATTTGTGTATAACTTTATCCATGTTTGTGGATTACTTTATCCACGCTTAGGGATAACTTTATCCACGTTTAGGGATAACTTTATCCACGTTTGTGGATAACTTTATCCACAGTTGTGGATAACTTTATCCACAGTTGTGGATAACTCTATCCACATTTGTGGATAACTCTATCCACGTTTGTGGATAAATATATCCACATTTGTGCAAACCTTTATACACGTTTGTGTATAACTTTATCCATGTTTGTGGATAACCTTATCCACGTTTGTGGATAACTTTATCCAAATTTGTGGATACTTTATCCAAGTTTGTGGATAACTTTATCCACGTTTAGGGATAACTTTATCCACGTTTGTGGATAACTTTATCCACAGTTGTGGATAACTCTATCCACAGTTGTGGATAACTCTATCCACAGTTGTGGATAACTCTATCCACAGTTGTGGATAACTCTATCCACAGTTGTGGATAACTTTATCCACAATTGTGCATAACTTTATAAACTATTATGGATAACTTTATCCACGTTTGTGGATAATTTTATCCACGTTTATGGATAACTTTATCCACGGTGTTGGATAATTTTATCCACGCATCGACGTTTATGTATTATTTATCCGTGTTTGTGTATAACTTTATCTACGTTTGTAGATAACATTATCAACATTTGTGTATAACTTTATCCACTTTTATGGATAACTTTGTCCATGTTTGTGTGTCTAACTTTATCCACATTTGTGTACAACTTTATCCACATTTGTGTATAACTTTATCCACGTTTATGGATAACATCATCCAAGTTTGTGGATAACTTTATCAACATTTGTGTATTACTTTATACATTTTTATGGATAACTTTATCCATGTTTGTGTGTAACTTTATCCACATTTGTGTACAACTTTATCCACATTTGTGTACAACTCTATCCACATTTGTGTATAACTTTATCCACGTTTATTGATAATTTCATCCAAGTTTGTAAATAACTTTTTTCACGTTTGTGGATAACTTTATTCACATTTGTAGATAAATTCATCCACGTTTATGGACAACTTTATCCATGTTTGTGGATACTTTTATCCACTTTTATGCATCCACGACTGTGGATAACTTTATCTACGTTTATGTATAACTTTATCCACCTTTATGGATAGCTTTATCAACATTTGTTTATAACTTTATCCACTTTTATGGATATCTTTTTTCACGTTTGTGGATAACCTTATCCACGTTTGTGTATAACCTTATCCATGGTTTTGGATAACTTTATCAAAATTTGTGGATATTTTATCCACGTTTGTGGTTAACTTTATCCACTTTTGTGTATAACCTTATCCATGTTTGTGGATAACCTTATTCACGTTTTTGAATAACTATATTCTCGATTGTTGATACATTATCCATGTTTGTGGATATCCTTATCGCCGTTTCTGGGTAACCATATGCACGTTAGTGGATAACCATATCCCCGTTTGTGGATAACCTTATTCTCTTTTTGGATAAACTTATCCACGTGTGTGGATAACCTTATTATCGTTTTGGTTAACCTTATCCAATCTTTTATACGTCTGATGATAATTTTTTCGACGTTGGTGGAGAATTGTGGGATAATTTTATCCACTTTGGTGGATAATTTTTTCCACAGTGGTGGATAATTCTTTCCGCATTTGCGGATAGTTTTATCCACGTTGCGTGACAATTATTTTATCCATGTTTAGGGATATCCTCATCCACGTTGGTTGACAATCTTTCCTTTGTGTAATGAGAATTTGCTGTCAATTTGGCCCCCTGGAAAGGCGAAGACTTCCCTTGCCTGAAAATTCGTGGACATCGTAACATAGTTTGATGAGGGTTTTGTATTTCACATTCTATTTTGGGGGAAAAGTGTTAACTTGGCTGGCAGAATTGCTTAGCTGTTGGCAGTTTCACTGTGCTTCTAGTCACAGACCGAGAAGGTCAATATATTCGTATGCCATGAGTGAGCTATGGCAGTGGTGTTAAGCGCCACTTCTTTGCCGGCGTATTTTGCTAAGGGTATGTTTTTGACGTCATGTTGTTTTTTCGCCTGGAAAGTGTCAATAATGTTGGTGGCTTCAAGGTTTTGTGGTAAGGTCAATGTTACAAACACTAACGATTATTTTTTCTTTCTTTTTTCTGTTCGACACTTTCTTTCAAATGTTGGCTTTTATTTTTCTTGAATTTCCACACTCTCGCACACTCATCAGCAAGTAGTAAACATTTCAACTTGTCAAATTAACTGACACTTTAGGCAATATTAAATAACGCAGTGGTTGGCTTTCTATTTCTATGAAAATGTCGGTTTTTTTTCTGACAAGAAGCAAAAGGAATGCTAGAAAAAAAGTTTGGTGTGTATTGAGTTCGATGAGAAATGGAAAACGAACGAACTTTTGTTAGTGCGAGGGTGTTATTTTTGTGGGTTGGTCTCGATTTAATTACAATCCACCAACAACCACCCCACATAAGGGAATCTTCAGCCACATTCCTTGCTTTGTTAATAAATCTCGATTATCCTTTATTTGATTGCATTAATTTGTTTATTTAACATATCAAATATTATCCATCTCAATTTTGTTTTGTCTTATCTATTTGTTTAACGGTTGAAATGTTTGTCGCTTTAACCATTTGTTTGTTTGTTTAGATTTCGAAGGGTAAGGGGTTGTCATGTCTTCACGTCGCTGTGGATTTGTGTAACTATGTTGTGTGAAATTAAAAAGGGTTGTATGATACCCACAATGGGAAATGAAAAAATGTAGTTAATGCCAATTAACCCACTGAACAGAAACGGCTTCACTTTTACCTCATTAAGGTCCACGAACTATATCAAAATTAAAGGTATTATTCTATAGATATTTCTAGTCAATATGTACGTATTCAGATCCATGGAATTAGCACGAAGGATGTTTTCAACTTGATATTTTAAGAGAGAAGGAAGAATTATTTTTTCGAGAATTCACTTCATATCGAATTTTTGAATAGCAATTTTAAAAATAAACCAAACTGAATGTCATTTTTATCAATAGAACAATGTAGTATTTTTTGTAGAATTTAATACTAAAATTCTAATAATAAAATAGAGCCAAAACCTTAACTAAAACTTCGTAAGAGAAATGTTTTTGATATTCTCTCTAATATTTCTTTATATTTATCCTTTGTACCTTCGAAGATCCCCCTCAGCAGTCCAAGTGTTAATTGAAGTAGCATGCAAAACGATATCTAATTATTTATCAAACATTTAAGCATTAGCTTTCACTCCCTTTACTTTAATTTTCTTTTCCCCCCTTTTAACCCTTTTCATTAATGTGTTTGCGGCTTTCATTCATTGCTGGCGGTTTTGTTTGTTTGCTCGTTCCTTTGTCATTGGGTTGATATGTTAAGACCTCCTCTTTTTAATCAAATTATTTATTAGAATGCCGGAACTAATTGATGAAGTTTTGATTAACTTCCAACCGCCGTTAAAAGTTAATAGCTCCCATTTCCCATTGCTGACATTTATCTGCATTTCACAGGACTGTTAGCGTGAGAATGTTATGGGCAAAGTTAATATTTTCGTTATGATTATTAGGTGATGAGAGGAAATGTAAAGGACGGTAATAAATAGGATTTTACTTACATACGAATTTAGAGGAAATAAAATATTTACCTGGAATAAAAAGAAAATATAGAAAATGTTATAAATATTGGAAAAATTAAAAAAAATAAAACACTGTAATATATATAAAATAAATTTTTTATTATATGACTCGTACGGTGCACCCATCGATTAACTCCACTTTTTTGAAAAATATTAAATTTATGTGTCAAAGCCCTTGCTATATTAAAACTAACTTTCCTGAATAATAAAGATAAGCACCTTTAAATTATCAATAAACAATGGCAAATATACAGATGTACAATGGCAGGCACACATTTTATCATCACTTTTCGTAACTGTTCGGTTTATCCCAGCAAACATACTCATTACAAAACCCCCTAGTAGCCCGTTATTTTAACAAGGCCATGTCGCGCGATTTAGCTAGTTTTTTTTTGACTACTTAAATAAATAGATACTAAATGTTATGACTACTTATTTAACTACTTATATAAGTGGTCAAAAAATAACTACTTATTTCGAGCGGCATCCCCTTTTCAAAATAATGGGTTAGTAGGGGGTTTTGTAACGAGTATTTTTGCTGGGATAAAACAAAAAGTTGAGCGATGATGATGTGTGCACTGGGCAGCTCATATCTTTTGAAAATTTTTATATTAAAAACATATCTACAATTCACCAGTCAGTTTGTTTTGTGGCAGAACGGTAAAAATGTTAGCAACATTCCCAAAGTATTTCAGCCATGAAAATCTTCTCTACGTCGCACAGTGGTTCAGAATCGTTTTTTCCTGGTCAAAATTCTGTAACTTTTGAACGGATAGAGATATATTCACAATTCTTTTTTTGTTAGACAGATAACACAATCAGCTTTCTGGTGAATTATAAGCGGTCAACTTCGGTCTGGTAGTTGGAGAGGAATTCAATGTCAAAGTTAAACTTTTGAATTTTTTTACTACTTTTCATCAAAATATCAGTGCTTTTGTGTTTTTATATCTTCTTATATATTAAAGATGGTCAAACGCCAATAAATAAACTAAAAAAATGCCAAAAAAAATTAAAAAAATGTTTCGAAAAAAAAATTAAAAAAAAAAATTTCACAAATTTTTCACATTAAAAAATGCAAAAAATTTAAATCTTTTCAAAAATTAAAATAAAATGCTCCTTGGGTGTTCATAAACTTATATAACTCATATGAAAACTCATATACACCAAAAATTTTTAATTTGTGTAAAAAAGCTGTAATTGATATGGGAATTGGTATGGAAAAACACACATTTTTACCCATGTAATTTCAATAAATTTAAAAAAGTGTTAAACGGACGGAACGGGACGGGAACAAAAGTATATATGGGCTAAAAGAGGAGACTTTCGGGCATATTTCTGTGGAAACAGAACATTGTTCCATGTTGTTCCACAAAAGTTCTAGTCCACTTAATTTGGATTTTCATAAAATTTAGTACCTGAGGAAAAATGAAATAGCGCATTTTGTGTAAACACCACGGCAATTTGTTGAATTTATTTTTAAAGGCCACAATCCTACCTACCTAACAAAAAAACAGCGAACGCAATTTATGTTATAGTTTCCGAGAAATAGCTATTTCTTTCTCCAGAAGTTTTCAAAAATTACGTATTTCTCAAAAATTGGAAAAATGTTCGTCTTTAGGGGCACCCCACGCCCGCACCTTCCAATATTTTAACCTAATTTTTTGGTTTCCTTAGTTTCAATATGTTTACTATCGAATCCCATATAGAAATTAAATATCTGTTACAAAACAAAATTTTGATTTTTGGCCAGGAAAATCGATTCCTGAACCATTGTGCGTCGCACAGTGGTTCAGAATCGTTTGTTCCCGATCAAAACACTGTAGCTTTCGAACGGATAGAGATATCCCAGCGAAAAGTTTGCCTCCAGAGAGGCAGTTAAATGATATGTACAAGTGATTTGGAAGTGCATCAAATTATGCATTTTCACTCATGATTTTTACAAGGGAGTGACCCCGGAAAGAGGCACTCCATTGCACCGCATTTTAACTGACCCTTTGGCATGGCATTTTAACTGAACCTTTGGCACTGCATTTTAACTGACTCTTTGGCATTGCATTTCAACTGACCCTTTGAGGTAGAATAGGAGGCAGTCCAGAGCACGTGTTTTGAATAACAAAATAAAATGCATTTATTATTTGTGTAAAAAAATATTAATAACTTTATTAAATTAACACAAATTGTGAAAATTCTCTATTGAATTTAATCGCAAACATGTGTGTTTCCTCCGCTCTTCATTTAATCCAAGCTTAAGTGTTTTTGCTTCATCTGCTAAATGGGTTTGGTATTGTCTTCCCATCACCAGTTAAGATTTCGACATGTACTCCAACAGCACTCCATTGGGAAATTTTCTTCTCGTGAGTTACCGGAAAAATGTTCACAAATTAAATATTATTTAGTTTGAATTAACAAATGTTTGGAAATGTTAACACGATTATCTCTTTTTGGAAATGTATTCCGCTGCCTGTAGAGATGTACAAACTGATTTATGTACATGTAGGGATCTCTAACAACTGCTAATAAAATGTAGTGAACGGAGTGCCTTTTTCACGACTCCGTCTGCACTGCATCCGGATGCTGTTAAATTGTGAGGAATTGGAGTGACTTTTTCACGACTCCGTTGAACTGCCTCCGGATGTTGTTAAAATGTGACAAATGGATGTGATTCTTTGGATTGCATCCAAATGCGGTTAAAATGTGAGGAATGGAGTGCCTTTTTCACGACTCCGTTTGAAGTGCATAAAAACATGCCGTGAAAGAACTAGTCTACATTGCACTAGTTCCAATTTATTTTGCTGGGTATTTTCATAATTCTTTTTTGTTCGATATAATCCTTTTTTGTTCAAAATTCGGGTTAGCGGTTACAGGGGAATGGGTGACGTCTAAAGTTGACGAACCCCGCAAACGTTTTAAGGACCATGATCTGCGAATCTGCACCTGGAATGTTCGCACACTTTAAAGAGAAGGTGCAGTCTTCGCATTGGCAGATGTACTTGAAAAGTACAAGGCCGATATTACTGTAATACAGGAAATAGCATGGATTGGGAAAGGCGTCACAACAACACCTAAAGGTGACGCACTGTATTATAGCTGCCATGACGTAAAGCATGAGTTTGGTTGCGGATTCGTAGTTAGTCGGAGACTAAAACATCTGGTATACAGCTTCACCCCAGTGAATGAAAGACTTGCTGCAATTCGAATAAAAGCTAAATTCTTCAACATCAGCTTTATTTGCGCTCATGCTCCCACTGAAGAAAAGGACGAACAGACCAAAGATATATTTTACGAGCGCTTAGAAGAAACATATGACCGTTGCCCTGCCCATGACATTAAACTCATTCTAGGCGATTTTAATGCCAAAATTGGAAAGGAGAATATCTTTGGCCTACCTGTCGGAAAAATCAGTCTCCACAGTGAAACATCTGACAATGGTATGAAGCTGATAGACTTTGCAGCTGCAAGAAACATGGCAGTTAGCAGTACCAGATTTAAGCATCTCGATATTCATAAGGGCACCTGGCTATCGCCAGATCAAAGAACAAGTAATTAAATTGATCATGTTGTGATAGATGGAAGACATTCATCGAGCGTGTTGGATGTACGATCGTTCCGAGGCACAAACATTGATTCGGACCACTACCTTGTTGCAGCAAAGGTACGTACCCATCTAAACGTTGCAAATAAAGCACGAACAGACACAACGCCGAAGTTGGACATCGATAGGCTGCAAACACAACAGATAGCCACAGCATATTCCACTCAACTAGCCCAATTGCTTAATACGAGCACTCCTTGTCCCGATAACATAACAACAAAATGGCAAAATATTGCCCACTCCATGCAAACAGCCGCAAAATCCATACTTGGATTCCAGAGACCTCCACAAAGGAATTCATGGTATGACCAGGAGTGTCGTGCTGCTACTGAAGAGAAAAATGCGGCATATAAAGCTACTTTACAATCAGTAGCAACGCGTAGCCCATGAGAGAGATATCGGGAGAAAAGAAGAGAAACGTCTTTTCCGCAAGAAAAAGAGAGAAATGGAAAATCGAGATGTGCAGAATAAAGTCCGAAAATTCTACCAAAGAGTGAAACATCAAACAGATGGCTTTGGTACAGGCACATCCTGTAAAGACCAGCAAGGTAATCTGGTATCTGATACAGATAGTGTGCTCAGGATATGGAAAGAACATTTTTCAAAACTGTTGGTAACCAATAGTAGCGAAGATGATGATACCACAGATCTAATCCCAAAAGACGGTATAGAATGTATACCGCCCGGCCAAGATGAGGTAAAACCAGCAATCAACCGGCTGACGAATAATTAAGCAGCAGGAGCCGATAGCTTACCAGCCGAGCTGTTTAAAACCGGAGGCGACGCGCTGATAAGGTGTATGCATCGGCTAGTTAGCACCATCTGGCAGGAAGAACGCGTACCCGACGATTGGAACCTGAGCATCCTGTGTCCCGTCCACAAGAAAGGAGATAAGACTGTATGCTCCAAATATAGGGGCATAAGTCTTCTCCCTATTGCCTATAAGATAGTGTCAGGGATATTGTGCGAACGACTAAAGCCCTTGGTCAACGAAATAATTGGACCATACCAATGCGGCCTCAGACCTGGCAAGTCCACCATTGACCAGATATTTACCCTGCGGCAAATCCTGCAGAAGACCCAAGAGATGCAAATCGACACCTACCACCTTTTTGTCGATTATAAAGCAGCCTTCGACAGCCCACTGCGTTCAAAGGTATTCCAAGCCATGTCTGAATTTGGTATCCCCGCAAAGCTCATCCGGCTTTGTAAAATGACTTTAACTGACACGAGATCCTCAGTTAAAATAGGAAAGAACCTCTCCGAAGAATTTTGTACCAAAAGAGGTTTCAGACAAGGAGACAGCCTTTCGTGTGACCTATTCAACATTTTGCTGGAAAAGGTAATACGAGATGCAAATGTCAAAAGAAATGGCACAATTTACACCAATAGCCACATGTTACTTGCCTATGCTGATGACATAGACATCATGGGACGATCAGTAAAGGAAGTAACTGATACCTTTAGGAAGGTCGAAGCAGAATCTGCGAAAGTGGGTCTGGCGGTAAACGGCGAAAAGACCAAATTGATGGTGTCGACGCGCAACGGCAGCGGGTTCTTACGTACCGGATTGACCCGAAACCAAAAGTGTTTCGGCCAGCGGCTGCCAACCCAGCATTATAAGCTGCTACAACAACGCGCAAAGCGTCCATAGAGCTCGGACCAACTGTGGAAGTTGGTACCTATAATTTTGATGTAGTAAAAGACTTTGTATACCTCGGCACCGCCGTAAACACAACAAACGACATCAGTTGTGAAATAAAAAGAAGACTTGTATCGGCTAACATATGCTACTTTGGCTTAAGTAAGCACTTTAAAAACAAAGCCACAACTCGTCAAACAAAAATAACACTTTACAAAACACTGACACTACCCGTGCTGATGTA
Source organism: Musca autumnalis (assembly GCF_047663935.1). Taxonomy (NCBI): domain Eukaryota; kingdom Metazoa; phylum Arthropoda; class Insecta; order Diptera; family Muscidae; genus Musca; species Musca autumnalis. The sequence continues at coordinate 248,791,066 of NW_027411755.1, read as the reverse complement.
TGGTTCCGAAGCCTGGGTACTTGCGCAAATAGATAAGGCAGTGTTTGGCGTGTTTGAGAGAAAAATTCTTCGAAAGATCTACGGACCGATCTGCGTTGACGGTGAATTTCGACGTCGTATGAACCATGAGCTGTATCTGCTATACAAAGACATGAATATAGTTAAACGTATCGAGATGCAGCGATTGCTTTGGCTAGGCCATATAATAAGAATTAGCGATGATGAACCCGCTAAAAAGGCGTATAAATTCGAGCCACAAGGCGGTGCACGCAGAATTGGCAGACCAAAGAATAGATGACGCAAACAAGTGGATGAAGAGATGGCAAGGCGCGGTATTCCAAAAAGCAAAGCACGAAGCAGAGAGAATTGGAGATCTTTTCTTAGTTCGGTCTATGGAACAAATGTTCTGTAATGGGCCAGCTAAGTAAATAAGTAAGGAATGATTTTCGAAGAAAAATGGTGTACCGAATTTAATGTTGTATTTCTATAATATAGAAAAAATGCTCCCGAAGTCGGATTCGAGTAATTTTTCGACTCTGACTCCGACTCCAGCAAAATTGCTCGACTCTGAGTTGTCATAAAACTCGTATAACTCTTATAAAAACTCATATATTAAAAAAATTTGCATTTGTGTGAAAAAGCTATAATTTACATGGGAAACGGCGTTGAAAAACACACATTTTTACCCATGTAATATCAAAATGTTCTATTCCACTAAACATGGAATTTCACTAAAATTTAGTACCTGAGGAAAAATAGCTCACTTCGTGTAAACGCTACGGCAATTTATTAAAACGACAAAAGCCAACAATATTGTCTACCTAACAAAAAAACGACGAACACAATATCTGTTACAGTTTCTTATTCTTATTCCATAAATTTCCAAAAATTACGTATTTTCCAAAATTGGAAAACATTTTTCGTCTTTAGGAGCACGCCCACACCTTTCAATATTTTTATCTAATTTTCTGCTTTCCTTAGTTTCAATATTCTTAGTATCGAATCCCATATAGAAATTAGCAATCGGTGACAACAAAGGAGGTTTTGGCCAGAAAAATAAATTTTTTACCCAATATGCAAAGTATGCCTCCCGAAGATAATCTTCCAAGAGCCATCTTTCAATAGAAAACCCGCAATAAATAGGTCCACAGAAAACTTTCAAAATACTTCTTTCAATAGAGAGTTTTCAAAGTTTTCTCTTAATAGAAGACTCGCGGTGGCTCCATTTGTAAGAACATGTAGAGTAGAGTAGAGTTCTTAGTAACACTGTACTAGTTCCAAAACGTATAAGTATCGTCCGAAAATCTAACGTGAGATATTACGTATACCCAGTTTGTTCCTACAAATAATGTGGACCATTGGAACTGCGTAGTGAACTAGATAGTTCCATATAGTTCAATTGGCACAACTCTAAGAACATCACAAAAAATACCCAATCCCTCGGCTTCAAATTTGTGCCACATTTGTTCGCAAAAACTTCCTGTTTAACATCATTTAGCAGAAAATTACATTTTACCCTCAGAAATAAGAACCAGAGCTATCCCAACTTTTGAAAAGCCATCAAATCAAAAAGTGATTTTCGCCAACTTTGTGAATGGTCAAATAAAATGGGAACAAAAAAAAAAAACGAAAGAAAATTTCCACAGATTTGTTATAAACATTTTGGAGAGGGCGACTTTTTCGATGATGAAATCTGGATATCTGCAAGTTGCATTTTGTGTAAACACAATTGATATTCTACAAATATTGAAATTGTATTCAAACTCAAAGTATTGCTATAATACGAAATGGTGGGTGCGGACATTGATGAGGAGTATGATGGCAGATGACAGAAAGCAAATGATGAGGATGGCGATGATGATGAGGATGACGGCTTGCCACTGCTGGTGATGAAAAAACGTGCAAATGCATAAACAACCATATTCTCCAAGAATGATACTAGCAGCAACACCACCACTTGTCCATCAACAACGAACCACGAAAGAATCACGCCAGCAACGACAAGCAACATCATCTCGCCATCACCATCACTGGAATCAATGCACATAAATGACATTAATGTAAACAACAACTTAAGTGCAACACAATTTAGAACAACGAAACAAAAAACAAGAACGTCAAAGAAAGAAAAATGAAAGAAATCTGAAACATTGTGTGACACATGAAAGAGAACAGCTTACAATGTAAATACACAGACTTGCAGAATAAGAAGAAATTGTAGAGAAAAAAAACCCCGTTAAATAAAATCTCCATACTTTACTTAAGGACAATATGGAAAAACTTTAAATACACTTCAAAACATTTTCAAACTAAATGGACTTTTAAAGGGCCAGCGAAAACACCAACATCATCGCAGTCACAGTCATAGCATAAATAAATGCCGTTAAAAGGAGCGCAACAGAAAACAGGACAATGATGTAGCTACGAAAGCACGAAAATACATTCAAACTGAGGCGACTCTTAAATATCCTACACCTGTTATCAGACCCATTTTCACAAGCGCAATCCAAGGCGGCTTACTGCTATTTTAGCTGCTATTTCGGGTAATGGTGGATATTGTGATTTTAAGATCCTGTTAGAATTTTTTTAGAATTATCATATCCCACTTAAAGTGTGTTGCCAACAAATGCACTAATGTATAATATCCTGTATCACATAGTGGCATAAGAATAACATTAGGAACAAAAAAACACTTAACATAAAAATAAACAACAACTTCAACACCAGAACATTACCAAAGCAATGGTGGTGGTAAACAACTAAACTGGTGTTTCATTTCCAACACTTTTGAATTTATTCTTCCTTCGTTCGTTTCAAATCCCTCAACTGTTTTCAAGTCTGATAGCAATTGATGAAGTCAAATATTCTTTTTGGTGGGGAAAAAAGTGAGGATAAAGGAGGGGTTTAAAAGCTACAAATCCTTTTGCATTATAACTATGATTGAGATCGACTTAAAAATATACAAATTTCGTTTTTCTTTTGTGGATTTGTTTGTTCGTTTAGTTCGTTCTTCTTCAACTTTATTTTTGGCGTAAATGAAACCTTTTGAGATTTATGTAACAAGTTTTGATGAATGTAGGGAATTTTATGTGATATCCTTAAGCATAAATACACACAAAAAAAAAACTCCTGGAAATCCGATGGAAAGGGAATCAAATATTTGCATATTTTCTTCTTTATCAATTGATATACTCTAAGGAAATTATCTGGCAAGAAAGAATTTTAAGGTTAAAGGGAAATATATAGATAGTTAAGGGTTGAAGATTATGTTCTAGTTTTGTTGGCGAAGAGTTAATACAAATAAAACCCCATGTATATATTGGAATAAATTACATACACGCATACTTTTTCGAACTTTCCTTTGGAACAAGATAAAATTTTAATTTCGAAATTTTATTTGCGGAACCCATAACGCTTTATATCGCGAAAAGAAGGAGAATATTAATTGCAATAAAGATTACATAGCATTGCATTTAAGTGCATGAAGACCTTTTCAAGGCTTCTCTGAAAAGAAGACCTTTTGGAGGCATTCTAGGCAAGATTGCCTTTTATGACAATAAGGCCTGCTGAAGCACTTCGTCTATAATGTCATGAAGGTCTTTTCAAAATCGTCTATGACTAGAAACCCCATTTCATTTGAATATGGCTTTTCGCAACTCTTCTATGGGAATAAGATCTTTTGAAGATCTTGTATGAAAATTACCTTTTACCAGTCTTTTATAGAAATAAAGCTTTTGGTAAGTCATCTATGACAAGAAGAGCTTCTAATAAAGATCTTTTGTAGGTCTTCTATAGAATGAAGACCTCTTGAAGGTCTTGTATGAAATGAAGACGATCTTGAGTGGAATGAAGACTTTCTTAAGGTCTTCCATGGCTATAAGCCCTTCCGAAGGTCTTCCGTAGGCAAAAAGATGTTTTTTTCGAAAAATCCACATCATTAAAAAATAATTCTTAAAAAATCAAGGCTTCTCTAAAATGTTTTTCGAAATATTCACATCATTAAAGAATAATTCTTAAAAATATCTACATTTCATATACATAAAAAATATTTTTCAAAAAATTCGCATCACTAAGAAATATTTCTTAAAAATATCCAGATTCCCAAAAAAGTTTCCAACAAATCCACCTTCCTAACAAATATTTTTCAAAGAATCCACGCCCTTAAAAACTCAAAAAATGCACGTCCTAAAAAACCCTAAAAAATGCACATCCTTGAAAAACTCTAAATTAAACACGTCCTTAAAAACAATACTTAAAAATTCCACGTCCCTAAAAAATTATTTTCAAAAAATCCACGTCCGCGAGCATGAAAATTATTCCTTAAAAAATCTATGAGCCTAAAAAATAATTTTTGAAAATCCACGTCGTTAAAAAATAATTTTTAAAAAATTAAGAAACAAATAATATTTAAAAATCTTCGTCCTTAGAATATTAAATAATGTTTAAAAAATTTTCGTCCTTAGAATATTAAATAATGTTTAAAAATCTTTGTCCTTAGGATGTAAAAAAAAAGTTTTAAAAATCCACGTCTTATTAAACTGAAGAAAAAAAATAATTTTTGAAAAATCTACGTCCTTAGAATAAAAAATATTTTTTTAAAAAATCTAAATCCTTAGAATTTATAAAGAGTTTTAAAAAATGCGCGTTTAAAAATCTTCCTTCCTAAAAACAAATATTTTTAAAAAAAAATGCATCATTAAAGAATAATTCTTAAAAATATCCACATTCCCAAAAACTGTTTTTCAACAAATTCACCCTCCTGAAAAAATATTTTTCAAAAAATACAAAAAACTCTAAAAAATTCACATCCTTGAAAAACTCTAAAATAAACACGTCCTTAAAAACAATTCTTAAAAAATCCACGTCCCTAAATTTTTTTTTTCAAAAAAACCACGTCCGCGACCATCAAAATTGTTCTTAAAACAATCTATGAGCCCAAAAAATAATTTTTGAAAATAAACGTTGTTAAAAAATAATTCTTAAAAAATTTAAAAAAAAAATAATAAAAATCCACTATTAAAGAAATGAAAAACAAATAATATTTAAAGAATCTTCGTCCTTAGAATATTAAATAATGTTTAAAAAATCTTCGTCCATAGAATATTAAATAATGTTTAAAAATCTTTGTCCTTAGGATGTAAAAATTTTTTAAAAAATCCACATCTTATAAAACTGAAGAAAAAAAATAATTTTTGAAAAATCTACGCACGGTGTGCTTACACCTCGGAAATTTTTGCTGATTCTGAAACTACAATGCTCATAGATGAGAAATATCAAGAAACAAAAAAAATCGCCGGAGGGATTTTAAAATAAATCGCGATTTAAGTTCACATTTTTAGGGGTTCTTTAGGTTTTCACGATTTAGCTTGGAAACCGCGAGTTCTATGTAAATGGGTCTAAAAAAAATTTTGTAGCAGAGAAAATTCTCCACAAGATTGTTCTTTATGATATTTTTGTAGGTTTCACCGTTTTTGAGATATGGAAGTTCAAATTGGGACAATGCACTGACTGACTGACTTATGCACAGTGCCCCTTAACTAACTTTTAATGGAACCCGCTTACACATGGGATGTTTTTGCGGATTCTGAAACAGCAATGTTCATAGATAAGAAAAATAAAAAAAAAACAGAAAAAATCGCCGGAGGGATTTTTAAAGAAATCGCGATCAAAATTCACAATTTTAGGGGTTTTTTTAGGTTTTCACGATTTTGCTTGGAAACCGAAAGTCGTATCGAAATGAGTCTAAAGAAAATGTTGTAGCTGTAAAAATTCTCCACAAGATTGACCTTTATGATATTTTTACCGTTTTTGAGATATAAAGGTCATAACCACTGGTTTTTAGGTTTTTATCTTAAATCTTCACGATTTTGCTTGAAAACCGCAAGTCATATGAAAATGGGACTAAAGAAAATGTTGAAGCTGTGAAAATTCTCTACAAGATTGGATGATTTATTTTTTTCTAGGTTGTGCCATTTTCAAGATATATAAGTTTAATTTGGGAAATTGCAGTAATGACATTGTTTTATAAGGAGGCGATACAGTCCCTGCATTGTCTCAATTTGAACTTCTATATCTCAAAAACGGTAAAACATACGAAAATATCATAAAGGTCAATCTTGTTAAGAATTTTCATAGCTACAACATTCTCTTTAGGCCATTTACATAGGACTCGCGGTTTCCAAGCAAAATCGTGAAAACCTAAAAACCCCTAAAAATGTGAACTTTAATCGCGATTTATTTGAATTCCGGCGAATTTTTTCGTTTCTTGATATTTCTCATCTATGAGCATTGTAGTTTCAGAATAAGCAAAAACTTCCGAGGTGTAAGCACCTTCCATTTAAATTTGTTAAGGCACACCGTGTACGTCCTTAGAATAAAAAATAATTTAAAAAAAATCTAAATCCTTAATATATAAAAAAATTTAAAAAAAATGCGCGTCTTTAAAAATTAAAAAAATAAAAATTAAAAAAATCTAAGTCCTTTGAATTTAAAATAAGTATTAAAAAAATCTAAGTCTATGGAATATAATTATTAAAAAACATGTCTTTAAAAAAAGATTTTAAAAATTCACACCCTTAAAAAATTATTTTTAAAATTGCACGTCCTTAGAAAAACTGTTTAAAACATTCACGTCCTTAAAGAATAATTACTGAAAAATAAAATTCCTTAAAATATAATTTATAAAAAATCCACATCCTTAAAATATAATTTATAAAAATCCAAGTCCTTAAAAAACTGTTTCAAATATTCACGTCCTTAAAGAATAATTATTGAAAAATATAATTCCTTAAAATATAATTTATAAAAAATCCACGTCCTTAAAATATAATTTATAAACAAACCAAGTCCTTATAAAATATTTCTTTAACAAACCCACGTCCTTAAAATATAATTTTAAAATATCAGCATCCTGAAAATAATTTTTAAGAAATACACGTCCTTGAAAAAGTAATTTTTAAAAAATGCACGCACCTAAAAAATTTTTTTTAAATCCACATTCCTAAAAACTATTTCTGAAATATTCACGTTCTTAAAAAAATCTCAAAAATTGTTCCTAAAAAAATTTTGTATGACATTCACGACTTAACAAAATTCGCATCCTTAAAAAATAATTCTTTAATAATCCAAGTTCCTACAAAATAATTCTTCAACAAACCACGTTCTTAAAAAAATCCATGTTCTTAAAAAATAAAAAAATTCAGGTCCTCAAAAAATATTATTTGACATCCAGGTCGCTTAAAATAGTTCTGAAAGTCCAGTTTCTTAAATAATTCTTAAAAAAAACTTCCTTCAAAAGTATTTAAACAAAATCTACGCCTTTGAAAATATTTAAATAATTTTTCAAAAAAACCACGCCCTTCACTTTCTTAAAAATAATTCTTAAGAAATCCATGTAATTGAAAATATTTAAGTATTTAAATTATTTTTCAAAAAAAATCCACGCCCTTAAATATTCTAAAAAATTCACGTCCTTAAAAATTATTCTTAAATAATCCACGTCCTCAAAAATAATGCTTACAAATCCACGCCCTTAAAAATAATTCTTAAAAAATCCACGTCCAAAAAAATTTTTTTCAAAAAATCAACGTCCTTATAAATCCTTTTAAAAAATCCACGAGCATTAAAAATAATTCTTAAAATATTTATGAGCCTAAAAAATAATTCTTAAAAAAATTCTATGAGCCAAACAATAATTCTTAAAAAGTCCACGTCTTAAAAAATTAAAAATCCACGTCTTAAAAAATTAAAAAAATAATTTTTAAAAAATCTTCATCCTTAGAATAGTAATAATTTTTAAAAAATCTAAGTCCTAAAAAAATAGTTTTTAAAAAATGCACATATCTAAAAAAAACTTTTATTTAAATACCTGCGTTCTTTAATTTCTGAAATATTAACGTTCTTCAAAATAATTCTTAAAAAATCCATTTAAAAAAATCCATGCCTAAAAAAATTCACATACTTGAAAAATAATTCTTAAAAAATCCAGGTCCCTAATACAGGTCATTAAAAAATATTACTTAACATCCAGGTCGTTTAAAATAGTTCTAAAAGACCAGTTTCTTAGAAATAATTCTTAAAAAAATCTTCCTTCAAAAAAATATATGCCCGTGACAACATTTAAAAAAAATCTACATCCTCAAAACCGATCTTAAAAATCCACTTCCTTCAAAAGTATTTAAAAAAGTACACGTTTTTAAAAATATCATGCAATATGGCACTGGTGGTCCTCAACCTAGTCTTGAACCTCGTGTTTTATAAAAATCGTATTCCTCAATGCCGCCCAAAAATTGAGCCCATTCTTTTAAATAACACAATTAAATCAATTTATTTTCCCAAAGAAAGCTGCTTATCAATTGATCTAATTGGCTAGCTTTCGTTCTTCAAACATGGTGCTTCCAAACAAAACCAGTAACTTTATTTCTTATTTTATTTTCAACTGATTTATGCTTGATTAAACAACAAACTAGCTTTCTCTCTGTTTTATTTCTACCAAAATACTAAATGAAGAAGCAGCTTCTGGAAAACTAAAGCAAATTGCCAATGTCAGCATAAAAAAAGAATTCTGCTGCAAAATATTATTACTTGTCGTCCAGTAGAACATTTTTGGTCTACAATGATGTTGTCTATCATCATGTCTGGGACTTATATTACACACCAAACAATGGCCAACACAATGTCCAGAATGAAAAACTGGCCCTAGATCCTACTCTCTATAGGTCATCAGGGGTTGGCATTTGGTTTTGTTGTTTGTTTATGTCTTTTTTTATATTTAAGTTTTTTGTTTTATTTTATTGCTTATTTTAACACACAAAATTGTGCTGGTCATAGAATTTCAGGATTATTTGTACAAGAAGCAAAGGAAGTTTCGTTTGTTTGCTGGCTGGTGTTTGTGTATATCTTTGCTTGTTTTTCTGTTTTGCTTTCTTTTTTCTATTTCATTTCCACAATGTTTTTATTACATCCATATTATTTTTCACCTTTGTTGTAGTACCTTTTTTTGTTTGTTTTATTTTTTAAATATATTTTGTAAGTCTGGTCAATGGCAGTTTGTTTCTGGGTTCGAGTATGGGAGGTAAGTGAGGAAGGACGAATTTTGTTGCTGCTAGTGTGGTTGGTCTTGTACATGAAGTTGAAAATAAAGTCCAACAAAGTATGTTCTTAATGGCCAATAGTTATTGTGGTCATCATGAATATAATAGGATTGAGGGCCACCATGTAATGGCAGGAAGGAAGGTGCCAAGCATGTTCATTGAATTGAAAGGAAATTAAATTATATTAAAGTAGCTGCTGTTAAAATTGAACTGTAAGGACAAACAAGTATCCTGGGCAGAACATTTTTGACAGGTTTTGTAGAGCTACAAGATCAGTAGGCATATTCTGTAACTTTTATCGATTTAAAAGTTGTTAAAATTTCTTTTGTTTTTGTAACAACTATAAAACACACAAATGAAATTGTTGTAAAATAAACAATGAGTAAAGTGGTTAAAAAGTTACTGAATGTGGGGGCTGGACTTCTGTAGTCGCAATACACCTAAATAGCGTCCCACACTCGGAAGATGTTAAACAAGTCTTTTAAAATCAAAATACCTTTTAACAGATCTTCTGTAGTTGGAAGACATATAACATGTCATCTATAGTTAGAAGGTCTTTAGGTTTTAACATTTCTGTTGTATACAGAAGACCCTAAAGGGATTTCCTAAGATCAGAAAACCTTTAATAGGTTTTCTGCAGCTACACGCAGAGAAAAAATATTTTTCGCTTTTGTTGGAACAAAAATATCAATTTGTATTTGTTTTGTTCAAGCATTGCATTGCAAATCCAAAAATACAATATTTTGCTCCAAACATAGAAAACAAAAACAACTTTCGGAATTCAGCAATATTGTAAAAATCATTGACAATACCGATTGATAGGAACTATCATAATCTAGAATTTTTACAAAAAATATTGTCTTTTAAAAAATCGCTTTTGTTGTAGTTTTAAATACGTATTGTTATTTTGTTTTTTTCAGTAGATACACAATTTTGGATTGAAAATGTCTATTATTAGTTCAAAAATACATATTTTTGACTATACTCTCTCCCGTTAACTTGTTGAGTATTTGCTCTGGATTCTAGTCGCTGCATTCTTGTTTTGCTCTCTTTAGTTTATGTGTGGCAGCCGGTGAAGTTATTTGTGTTTGCGCGTTCTTTGTCCCTAATTAGTTTTTGTTTGGCAGTCAAAGAAAGTGGATCAAAAAATGTAAAACATTAGTGATTATAAACTCAGAAAAAACAACATTCCAAGACAGAAATGCAAAAAAAAATCTAATAATAAAAGTGTCATACATTATTAAATCTATTGAATTCTTTATTATTTTAAAACTGTCGGTGTTTTCTTTTTTTATGGCGTTATCTACTTTTGTCATGTAGTTTTTGTTTTGTTTTTGGTTTTCTCATGTGTTTTTGTGAAGCGGTAAATATAAAAGTGGTGGTTGAAGCAGAATTTGCGTTGCAAGGAGATATTAAAGAAGAATTCCGATAATTCATACATTTTTGACACAATAAATTAAGTTTTCTTGAAAACGTCGATCTCTTTTGGGTTCTTTTTGTACTGAATAATATTTACAACACGCGTTTGTAGTTTTGACCAAAACTATTGTAAATATAGATAATTTTACCTCAACTGTTCTGAATTCTAACAATATTTATTGTCCATTTTACCAATACTATTTTTCATTGTTGTTTGACACCACCTCTTTTGAATCTCTTCTTCTACTATCGTATGTAAGTTGTTATGTGTGTGTGTTTTGTGGAGAGCTAAAAACAAAAAAGGTGGTTGAAACTTATTATACGAAGAGAAAATAGAAATAGTTTTTTTCTAAATTTGAGTTTTTGTGAACGAATTGTCGGAATTCTATTTTAATTTAAAATATAAAGAGCGAGTTGCAACAGTCTAATAATTTTTGCAATGCATGCTCAATGAAAACCAAAGAAAAGACTATTTATTGCGTAGTTTTGTGTGTCTGTTTTTAACTAACTTCATGATGCTATTTTTTTCATTTAGCGGGTTAAGGAGTGTTTTGCTGCAGACTTTTTAAATTTAGTTAAGAAAACATAAAACTAATCAACGACAGCTGAAGTGGACATTTTTAATAAGAATACTCTCTAAACCAGTTATATTCAGTAATTTGGTGCAACAATAAATTTCTTCAACCGATTTTGGTTTGGGCATAAAATTAATTAGTAAGTATCTTCTTTTTGTACTTTTACTAAGCGATATTTCTAACATATTTTCTTTTTTTATTTAGGCTCAAATTGTACTAACGACTTGGATTCACAATTTTCCTGACCGAATAAATCACAATAAATAGTTTACCAACATGCTTTATTTGCGCATCAATCTTTGTTAAACTAAATAAAATTAGCGTCAATTGAAATTAAAATTATCTCATATCAGGTTTATTTAAAATTTTTAAAAATCATATATGAAAAAAATAATAAAATGAAACTTTTTATCTTTTTTAAAATGGAACACATTAAAAAGGTAGGTATGCAATTTTTATTCCAACCATTTCGCATTGCAACAATAAGTATTGTTACTTCTGACCAAAACTATTGTGAATTGCAAAAATAAATATTGTTACTTCTGACCAAAACTATTGTGAATTACAAAAATAAATATTGTTACTTCTGACTGAAACTATTGTAAGTTCTAACAATATTTATTGTCCATTTTGACTAAAACTATTGTGAATTGCACAAATAAATATTGTTACTTCTGACCAAAACTATTGTAAGTTCTAACAATATTTATTGTCTATTCTGACCAAAACTATTGTAAATTGCAACAATAAATATTGTTAATTCTGACCAAAACAAATGTAAGTTCTAACAATATTTATTGTCCACTTGGACCAAAACTATTGTGAATTGTAACAACATATATTGTTACCTCTAACCAAAACTATCGTACTTACATGTTTGGTCCAAAGCGTTATAGTGTCAAAGTGACAATACATATTTATATTTAGAACACATAATATAGTCCAGTGTGACAATAACGATTGTTGGATTGACAATACTACATAAGGAATCCAACAATATGTTAACAATATATATTTTGCTCTTGGAATATTGTTGGATCAAACATATTTTTTTCTCTGCGTGTACAAGCCCTTTAATTGGTATTTTATAGTTAGAAGGCCTTCTGAAGGGGAAAAACCTTCAACAGTTCGTCTGTAGTCAGAAGATCATCAACAGGTTTTCTGTATGATAGAAAATCCCAACAGGTCTCCCACAGTCAGAAGACCTCTAACAGGTCTAATGTGTCTTGCAAGGCCCCTAATTGGACTCCTATTGTTAGAAGAACTTTAACAGGTCTCCTACAGTCAGATAAAGATCTTCTGTAGTTAGAGGATATTTAACTGGTTTTATGTAATTAGAAGATTTGGTACATATTTAAAAAATCACAAAAATATTAAAAAATCCAAGTCTCCAAAAATTATTTCCAACAAATCCACGTCCATAGAAAATATTATTAAAAATCTACTTAAATAGAAATATTTCAAAAATCCACGTCTCAAAAAAATATATATAAAAACATGTCTATAGAAAATATTAAAAATATTTTTAAACAAATTCACGTTTTTAAAAAACCACATGCTAAAAAATATTTTTAAAAAGGTACACGTTCCTAAAAATATTTTTAAAAAATCCAAATGTGTCCCTAAAAAATATTTTTAAACATAATATTTTTAAAATATTTAAAAAACTCAAGTCCATAAAACATATTTCAAAAAAAATCCAGCTACCTAAAATATATTTTAAAAAATCTAAAAAAATATATATAAAAAATATTTTTAAAAAATCCACGTCCCTAAAAAAATATTTTTAAAAAATCCACGTCCCTAAGGAAATATTTTTAAAAAAACCCACGTCCCTAAAAAATACTTTTAAAGAATCCACGTCCCTAAAAAAATATTTTTAAAAAATCCACGTCCCTAAGGAAATATTTTTAAAAAAAACCCACGTCCCTAAAAAATACTTTTAAAGAATCCACGTCCCTAAAAAAATATTTTTAAAAAATCCACGTCCCTAAGGAAATATTTTTAAAAAACCCACGTCCCTAAAAAATACTTTTAAAGAATCGACGTCCCTAAAAAACTATTTTTAAAAAATCCAAGTCCCTAAAAAAAATGTAAAAAATCCACGTCCCTAAAAAAATATTTTTAAAAAATCCACGTTCCTAAAAAATATTATTAAAAAATCCACGTCCCTAAAAAAATTTAAAAAATCCACGTCCCTAAAAAAATATTTTTAAAAAATCCACCTTCCTAAAAAATATTATTAAAAAATCCACGTCCCTAAAAAAAAAATTAAAAATCCACGTCCCTAAAAAATATTTTTAAAAAATCCACGTACCTTAGAAAATATTTTTAAAAAATCCACGTCCCTAAAAAAATATTTTTAAAAAAACCACGTCCCTAAAAAAATATTTTTAAAAAATCCTCGTCCCTAAAAAATATTTTTAAAAAATCCACGTCCCTAAAAAATATTTTTAAAAAATCCACGTCCCTAAAAAAATATTTTTAAAAAATTCACGTCCCTAAAAAAATATTTTTAAAAATCCATCTCCATAAAATATTAAAAAGAACGTGCCCCTAAGCAAATGTTTTAAAGAAATCTACGTCCCTAAAAAAATTTAAAATCCAGGTTCCAAAAAGTATTTAAAAAAATCCACGCCCCAAAAAGAATTCATAAAAAATAAGGGTCCCTAAAAAAATTCTCTGTAGTTAGAAAACCTTAAACAAGTCTTATGTTATAGAAGAACAGGTCTCCTAGGGTTTTCAAGAAAATTTAATGTTAAAGTTTTAAAATTCATTTATTGTATTCCTCCAAACTGTTCTACTTCTTTATGGCAAATTCAAAGATTCATATCTCGGCAAAGTTTTCCTTATGTGTTTCATTTGCCTTCTCCTTTTATTGTTTGGAATTATTGTGGTTGCGACAAATTTACGACTTCCGTTTTTCATTAAAGTAACAGAAATGAAAAAGAAGAATTTTAGAGAGATAAAGCAGACAACAGAATAAAGACAAGGAAGAAGGTGGTAGGTTAAACAAAAGAAGAATAACACCACGAACATGCCGAAAACTCCAAAATACATCAGCAAATGTTGGGGGGCTAAACATGTGTATACTACATGTATAACAATCTTCTTCTTTCTATATATATATTCCTCTGCAAGTGTTCCACTGAAATCCATAATATCCTAAGCTTCCAGAGCAATGTCATAAAATATACTTAGCATAGATCACATTACAAAAGTTGAAGATATGGCGAATGTGATAGCTATTGCTGGTGTTGGTGCTGTTCGTTTCAAACTCCAAACGTTAAATGGCTTCTGGCGGTTTTGTCTCATAACACCAAGGAGCGAGCCTTCCTTTCTAGCCACTATTCTACTCTGTCTATCATGTACTACGTGAAACATTTTCATTCCTTGGGATAGCTGTCTGTTAAATGTAGTAATTGCCTTAAAACTGTAACGATTTGTCACGTGCTGTTGGAATTTGTAGACGTTGACTGCACTGCACTCTTATGTCGTCTACTGGTGGAAAATTGTCTTTTTCAAAAGGAAAGTGTTTCAGTGTCAGTGTTTCGGTGTGGAACAGCCGTCACTGATATTATCTCATATTACTTGTGTCGGATTCTATAAACAACTGGTGGCATTCGGGAGTGAGTGTTGGTCTAATGAAAGTCGTATGGCTAGTGTTGTATTTTCAAGAAGTTTTGAGCATTTGGTGCTGCTGGTTGGCCCGGCAAGGTATCTTTAACTATTTCTTCTTCTATAGAGTATGTATTTAGCGTAACAATTTTTGGCTTATCACTGTCACTAGGTATGTTTATGTTTTGTGGTAAATATGTGTGTTTTCTTATATTAAATGATTATTTTTTGAGGGGAAGAAGGTATTAAAGTTTTTAGGCAAGATACTATAAAAATCAATAAAAGGAACTCTGTCTTTAAAAAACGGTTTCAAGTTCCTCCTACTTGAAGACACATTTTACAAGGGCTTATTTCTAAGGTATATCTTTCTGAAAGTCCTCTTTTCAAAGTCGTATATCCATAGAGAAAGACGGCCTATTGAAGGCTTTATATAACATTTTGCAGACATTCTTCACACCGAACACCTTTTGAGCAAAGTTCTTATATTCACAGACTACTAATTGAAGACCTTTTTATAGATGACGATTTGAAGGTCTTGTTTTCATAGAAGACCTTATTTTTAGAGCAGACCATTTGAGGGTTTTCTTTCTTTAGAATATCCTTTGAAAGTCTTCCGTCCATAAAAGGTCTTTCGAAGGTCCTAAAATCTTTAAACTTGTTTAAAAAAAAATCTCGCCCAAAAATATTTTTAAAAAATCTTAAAAGATGTTCTAAATATCCACTTACAAACAATATATTTTAAAGTTTTTTTAAAAAATTTGATTAATTAAAAATTTTACAATTTTTTTCGGCAGCTTCTAAGGAAGGAAAACCTTCAGCAGTTCGTCTGTAGTCAGAATATCATCAACAGGTCTTCTGTATAATAGAAAACCCCGATAGGTCCCCCACAGCCAGAAGACATCTAACAGGCCTAATCTACTTTGGAAGACCCATAATAGGGCTCCTGTTGTTAGAAGAACTTTGTCAGGTCTCCTACGGTCAGATAAAGATTTTCTGGGGATCTTTAACAGGTCTTCTGTAGTTAAAAGATTCTGTACATATTTTTTAAACAAAATCCACGCCCCCAAAAATATTTGAAAAAAAATTAGAATATCCACGTCTCTAAAAATTATTTTTTTAAAAATCCACGTCCCTAGAAAATATTATTAAAAAATCAAGTAAAATAGAAATATTAAAAAAAGTCCACGGTAAAAAAATATATATAAAAAACACGTCTATAGAAAATATTAAAAAAAAACCACATCCCACCAAATGTTTTTAAAAACCACGTCCTAAAAATATTTTTAAAAAATACACGTCCCGAAAAATATTTTCAAAAAATCCAAATGTGTCCCTAAAAAATATTTTTAAAAAAAATACATGTCCCTTAAAAATATTTTTAAAAAAATTCACGTCCCTAAAAAAATATTTAAGAATTCCACAACCCTAAACAATAATTAAAAAATCTATGTCCCTAAGAAAACGTCCCAAAAAAAATTAAAAAATCCACTTCCCTAAAAAATCGACGTCCTGATTTCTTAAAATACACTTTCCTACAAATGTTTATAAAATATTTTTTAATAATCCACGTGGCTAAAAAACTCCACTTCCCAAAAAATCTTAAAAAATATACTTAAAATGAAAAATATTTTAAAAAACCCTCGCCTCGAAATAATTTCTTAAAAAGTTATTAATAATATTTAAAAAAAGTCCTCATTCCTAAAAATTCTTAATTTTTTTTTAAAAATTCACGTTCCAATAAAAGAATAAAAAAAGTTAGTTTTAAAAAATTCACGCCCAAAAAATGTTTATACTTTTTTTTAAAAAGTCTCGCCCAAAAATATTAAAAAATATTTTTAAAAAATCGACGTCCCTAAAAATCTTAAAAGATGTTCTACTAAATGCACTTACAAAAAATATATTTTAAAATTTTATTTAAAAAATTCTATTCATTAAAAACTTTAAAATGATTGTTTAATAATTTGCGTCGCTAAAAAATTCTTAATAAATGGTTTTAAAATGCACATCCAAAAAAATCAACAATTCTAAAAAAATATTTTTTGAAAGAATATTTTAAAAAAATCCTCGACCTCAACAATCCGCGTTCCTAAAAAAATCTTAAAAAATATTACAAAAAAATCATAGACCCCAAGGAAATTTCTAAAAAAAAAAATACACTTCCCTACAAATGTTTATAAAATATTTTTTAATAATCCACGTGGCAAAAAAACTCCACATTCCAATAAAATCTTAAGAATTATAATTAAAATGAAAAAATATTTTATAAAAACTTCGCCCTGAAATAATTTCTTAAAAAATTGTTAACAGTATTTAAAAAAAGTCCACATTCACGTTCCAATAAAAATAAAAAAGTAGTTTTAAAAAATTCACGTCCACAAAATCTTTAAACTTTTTTTAAAAAGATCTCGCCCAAAAATATTGAAAAATATTTTTAAAAAATAAGAAATAATTTCTTAACAAAAATTATTTCAAAATTTCAAAAACTCACATCCGAAACAATTCTTAAAAAATCGACGTCCTGAAAGAATATTTTAAAAAATCCTCGCCCTAAACAAATTCTTAAAATAAATTAAAAAAATCCACGTCCCTAAAAAATAATGAAAAAATTTTGCAAAAATCATAGATCCCAAGAAAATTCTTAAAAAATACACTTTCCTACAAGTGTTTATACATTTTTTTAATAATCCACGTGGCTAAAAAACTCCCCTGAAATAATTTCTTAAAAAATCTAAAAAAATTATTTCAAAATTTTAAAACAATTCACATCCGAAACAATTCTTAAAAAGTTGACGTCCTAAAAGAATATTTTAAAAAAATCCTAGCCCTACACAATTTCTTAAAACAAATTAAAAAATCCACGTTCCTTAAAAATTCTTAAAAAATACACTTTGCTACAAATGTTTATAAATTATTTTTTTATAATTTTATTTTTATTTTTTATAATTTCTTAAAAAATCCACCTGCCTAAAAAAATCAATACCCTATAAAATTATTTAAAAAAATTCATATCCGAAACAATACTTAAAAAATCGACTTCCTGAAAGAATATTTTAAAAAAATCCTCACCCTTAACAATTTCTAAACAAATTAAAAAAAATCCACGTTCCTAAAAAATTCTTAAAAATATTAAAAAAAATCATAAACCCCAAAAATATTCTTAAAAAATGCACTTCCCTACAAATATTTATAAAATATTTTTTTTATAATCCACGTGGCTAAAAATTTCACATTCCAATAAAATCTTAAAAAATATATTTAAAAATCCACGTCCCAAAAAAAGTGTAAAAAATCCACGCACAAGAAATATATTTTATAATTTTATTTTAAAATTTTTAAAAAAAAAATCGATTAACTAACGTAGGCGATGGAAGATACCAAGGAACGGTCCTGGCCGGTTTTAACATGGCAAAGCCCAGGATTTATCTTGGTCCCTCTTTCATCTTAAGTGGACACTGACCTCCCCGTGGTGTCACCTGGGGAACTGCCTTTAACACCCGTTAAAAGTAGTGAGCTAACATGTGCCGCGCGTTTGCCCTTAAGAACGTAAAAACTTGGGTTTGGGCATCGGGTTAGTAACCCTCCCCTAGAAAAAACAGCCTACTATGAAAAAACGAAAGAAAAGAAAAACTATGACATTAAAATTATTCTAGGCGATTTTAATGTCAAAATTGGAAAGGAGAATACCTTTGGCCCAACAGCCGGGAAATTCAGCCTCCACAGTGAAACATCTGGCAATGGTATGAGGCTGATAGACTTTGCAGCTGCAACAACATGGTAGTTAGCAGTACCAGATTTAATCATCTCGATATTCATAAGGGTACCTGGCTGTCTGCAGATCAAAGAACAAGTAATCAAATTGATCATGTTGTGATTGATGGAAGACATTCATCGAGCTTGTTGGATGTACGATCGTTCCGAGGCGCAAACATTAATTCGGACCACTACCTTGTTGCAGCAAAGGTACGTACCCGTCCAAACGTTGCAAATAAAGCATGAACAGACACAACGCGGAAGTTGGACATCGATAGGCTACAAACACAACAGATAGCCACAACATATTCCACTCAACTAGCCCAATTGCTTAATGAGAGCACTCCTTGTCCCGATAACATAACAACACAATGGCAAAATATTGCCCACTCCATGCAAATAGCCGCAAAATCCATACTTGAATACCAGAGACCTCTACAAAGGAATTCATGGTATGACCAAGAGTGTCGTACTGCTACCGAAGAGAAAAATGCGGCATATAGAGCTACCTCACAATCAGTAGCAACGCGTAGCGCACGAGAGAGATATCGGGAGAAAAGGAGAGAAGAGAAACGTCTTTTCCGCAAGAAAAAGAGAGAAATGGAAAAGCGGGAGTGTGAAAAAATCGAGATGTACAGGAGCCAGAATGAAGTCCGAAAATTCTACCAAAGAGTGAAACATCAAACAGATGTCTTTGGTATAGGCACATCCTCCTGTAGAGACCAGCAAGGTAATCTGGTAACAGATACAGATAGCGTGCTCAGGATATGAAAGGAACATTTCTCCAATCTGCTGGTATCCAATAGTAGCGAAGACGATGATACCACAGATCCAATCCCAGAAGATGGTATCGAATGTATACCGCCCGTCCAAGATGAGGTAAAAGCAGTAATCAACCGGCTGAAGAATAATAAAGCAGCAGGAACCGATGGCTTACCAGCCGAGCTGTTTAAAACCGGAGACGACGCGCTGATAAGGTGTATGCATCAGCTAGTTAACACCATCTGGCAGGAAGAACGCGTACCCGACAATTGGAACCTGAGCATCTTGTGTCCCGCCCACAAGAAAGGAGATAAGACTGTATACTCCAACTATAGGGGCATAAGTATTCTCCCTATTGTCTACAAGATAGTGTCAGGGATATCGTGTGAACGACTAAAGCCAATGGGCAACGAAATAATTGGACCATACCAATGTGGCTTTAGACCTGGCCTGCTGCAAATCCTGGAGAAGACCCATGGGATGCAGATCGACACATATCACCTTTTTGTCGATTATAAAGCAGCATTCGACAGTCCCCTCCGATCATATTGCATGCAATGTCTGAATCTGGTATCCCCGCAAAGCTCATCCGGCTTTGTAAGATGACTTTCACAAATACTTGGTCCTCAGTTAAAATTGGAAAGAACCTCTCCAATCAGTTCAGTACCAAAAGAGGTTTCAGACAAGGAGACAGCCTTTCGTGTGACCTATTCAACATTTTGCTGGAAAAGGTAATACGAGATGCAAATGTCAAAATTAATGGCACAATTTTCACCAATAGCCACATGTTACTTGCTTATACTGATGACATAGACATCATGGGACGATCAGTAAAGGAAGTTACTGATACCTTTAGGAAGGTCGAAGCAGAATCTGCGAAAGTGGGTCTGGCGGTAAACGGCGAAAAGACCAAATTGATGGTGTCGACGCGCAAAGCGTCCATAGAGCTCGAACCAACTGTGGAAGTTGTACCTACAATTTTGAGGTAGTTAAAGACTTCGTCTACCTCGGCACTGCCATAAACACAACAAACAACATCAGTTGTGAAATAAGAAGAAGAATTGTATTGGCCAACAGATGCTACTATGGTTTAAGTAAACAATTTAAAAACAAAGCCACATCTCGTCAAACAAAAATAACACTATACAAAACGCTGATACTACCCGTGCTAATGTATGGCTCCGAAGCATGGGTACTTGCGCAGCAGATAAGGCAGTGCTTGCTCTGTTTGAGAGGAAAATTCTTCGAAAGATCTACGGGCCGATTTGCGTTGACGGTGAATATCGACGCCGTATGAACCACGAGCTATAAGTATAAGCTATACAAAGACATGAATATAGTTAAACGTATCGAAATGCAACGATTGCGTTGGCTAGGCCATATCATAAGAATGAACGATGGTGAACCCGCTAAAAAGGAGTATGAATACATGCCACATGGCGATGCACGTAGAATCGGCAGGCCTAAGCTCCGTTGGAGCAGACAAGTGGATGAAGAAATGAAAAGGGGCGGTATTCCAGAAAGCGAAGAGAAAAACAGAGAGTATTATGGGCCAGCTAAGTAAGTAAGTAAGTAGTAAAAATTTAAAAATGTTTGTTTAATAATCTACTTCGCTAAAAATCTTAATAAATGGTTTAAAAAAAGTTATTTAAAAATTCACATTCGTCAAATTTTTAAAAAAAATCTACATTCGTCCAAAATTCTTAAAAAATATTTTAAAAAAATCTTAAATTTTTAAAAAATATAAAAAACCACGTCCTTAAAAAATAGTTAAAATTATATAAAAAATCGACATCGCTATGGAAGACCTTTTAAAATAACAACCATCCATAAAAGACCTAAAAAAACTTCTTTTTATAGAATACCTTATGAAGGAATCTTATCAATAGATGACTTCTTGAAGGTCTTCCATCCATAGATGATCTCTTCAATGTTTCCATTCATATTATTGCATCTTCCAATATTGGAAGTCTTTTGAAGATCTTTTATGTATATAAAGTCTTTTTATCATCTTCTTTTGAAGATTTTAAGATCTTCTATTTGTAGAGTAATAAATCTTTAGGTCGTCTTTTATGGTCTTCATAGAGAATATTCCATAAAAGACCTTAAAAAACCTTCTTTTTTATCAATAGATGACTTCTTGAAGGTTTCCATCCATATCCTTGCATCTATTGGACGCCTTTTAAAGATCTTTTATATAAAGAATGTCTTTTTATGATCTTCTTTGAAGATTTTAGGACCTTCTATTCGTAGAGTAATAAATCTTTAGGTCTTTTATGACCTTTATAGAGGATATCCTACCTTTTGTACAAAACCTTAAAATGATTCTCCAACTTTAGAAAACCATTAGCAGGTCTTCTATCTTAAGATAGCCAAGCATTTTCCCAAATTAAGAATATGTTCTCCACACCACAGTTCAGACATCCTTTGGTTTACAAAATGAAAAGAAAAAAATCACCAGCAAGTTTGCTAACAATTTCTTCTCCTTTTTTCATTACAGATAAAAATCACACGGGCTTTTGTCTCCAATAAACGATTTTCCATTTTCATTTGCAACATCTATGTCTTAAGTGTAACAATAGATAGCAAACATACATAGCCTTGTTAGTATTAAATGCTCCCGAAAAAAAAATAAGAAAATAAAGGCAGACAAAAAAGGATCAATTTGGCTCACTCACTTCTGCGGCAACTGGCATTGGTACTTATTGGCATTAGGAAATCAATGGCGAATATAACCTAAAAAAATCTAAGAAACGAAAACAAAAAACGTTGTAAAGCACTTTTTTCTCATGGTTGGGGAGAGAGTGTTTGCAAGATTTATGAGTTTTTATTTTCACACAAATAGGAAATCGGGCAACCCCTACCAAAGACACCTCAAAATAAACAGCATAATTTCTGCACCAGACCACGTAGCATTGGCGCAGTATGCTGCCATAACATGGATGGTGAATGTGTTTTGGGCCACATAATAGTATCACACAGCCTGTTGTACTGCAGCAAGCAGCATATGTTTATTTGCTACACTCAGTGGATTGTTTTGATAAGTATTAAGAGATGTTGCTGTTGCTGCTTCTGCTTTTTTTTCCTTAAGCTTACAATGACATTTCAGTTTTTTTTTCTTCTTCTCCTTGTGTTTTTTGCAATGTCATATCTGAATCTCAGATGACATTTTCCTTATGTAACATGTTGTTGTTCCGTGTAATTTCTTCTTATTAAGCTGTCACATTTCCCGTGTTGTGCTATCTGCTTTTGTATCTTTTGTTCGCTTTGGCAATAACACATGAAATTATCGTTTCATTTTGGATTGAAGTTAATATAAGATCTCCCTCCCATATTTGTTATTCTACTTTTGTAGAAATTTTGAGATTTTCTAGTTAGGGTGTGGAAGATATGCTGCCGCTTTTGTCTCCTGTAAATTGTCACTTTAGATTTTGTAATATTTGGAAGATCTGGGTATGTGTAAATAAGCTTATGTTAATGTATATCTAAACGTATATTATTTAAATTAATATATATTCGATGTTGTATGCTAAATTTATAAATGTTCCAATTGTTCAGATTATAAGTGTAAATTGGGCCATTATGATGAAATGTATTCTTACTTGTATAGTGTGCTACATTATGATTCTGAGAAAAAGACAATAGTTTAATTTTTTCTAAAATTTTTACCATCCATTCTGAAATTATGTAAATTGGTTTCCACAACGTCCCCGAATTGACAACGCCGATTCATATTGGCTCAATGATATGGGACCTACTTTTTATCGGCGAATCCGAACGGCGTTTTAATCCATCCTCCCATACATGCTTCCCATACATCCTTCCGAATATACATTTATTCTAAATACCTTAAGGACCTACCTCATCAAGCAAACAAATACTCCCAAGATGCCCAAAACAATTTCAAGCTTCAATTAAATTGGGAAAGCAAATCAAAACTCCAATGGTGTTTGAAAAATCGCAAAGCATATTGGCATGACATTCAATTTTTGTTTGGGATATTTGGCATCATTTATTTGAATGCTCATATGGTGTTCATGTATCTGCGGCATTGTTTGTGACTGTGCTCCGTCACTACTGAAATCGATGCCTAGGTTTTGCTTAAAATGGTCTGGGTTGGTTGGTCTTTTCAATTTTCCGATTTTTGTTCATTCCGGCATTTAATGCTTCCCCCGAGTAACACTTGAACGAACGATTGGGTTTGGCAATCGTCGATTCTCCCATAAGTGTTCATTGGGTAAACATTGAGAGTACTTTTGGTGTGATTGCTGTTGCGTAAAGGAACAACAATAGCAGAAGCATCAGTTTGCACCAATATGATGTCATTCAAAGCTACGTGATGGTGTTACCGATGATGATTAGTTAAGGGGGGAGAGCAGGAGAAAGAGGGCTAGGGTGAATCTTCCACATCCTTTGTTTGAAGGGCAATTGCCACAACAAAACCAGGCCATAAATGTTTTTGTTTGTTTGATATTAATTTCATTTTGGGTGAAATGGTGGTGATGATTGTTTTCGATGTTTTGTTGCCCTCTCTCCTTAACTGCTTCCTAGTTTTCGTGTGATGATGATTTTGGCCATTTAATTAAATGGCGAAATGAGCAAAATGACCCATATGAAACCTAGAAGCGAGCAGTTTAAGAACAACAAGTGTTAAATATTCTCGGTTCAATGGCCAACAAAACCTAACTTTCAATGAGTTTTATAGCCATTACTCGGCAATGTATTTAAGTTTTATTTTTATTATTATGACTTTTGTTTGTTTTGTTGGGATTTCACATTTTGAAAATTAGATAATTAGGCTATTATATAGAAGAGGGTAGAAGAAGAAGAATATCTAGGAACAACAAGCGCCTTGGGGTATGTTTTTTTTGCTGACTGGAAACATTTGTTTCATGCATTCATAAAACTTAAAGTCTAAATATTTAATGGGATTTTTAATGCCATTAAAACAATTCACTTTAACTGTCCATAATGGCAGGCAGATTTTGTCTTTGATGACATTGCTGCTGCACTCTTTTGATTTATCTTTAGGGGAAATTTGAATTATTGTTTGCCTTGCGTCCTGTTGGGTGGATGTGTAAGAGTGCATATCTGGCTTTTGGTACACTCTATAGAATTCTTAGACAAATTTAATAAACCATCATATGGTGGAGGGTATACAACATCAGGGTACGTTCTTCTGATGGTCTTCAAAAATATTCTTAAAATTTCACGTTAAAAAAATAATAAATAATTTCACGTTATAAAAAGTATTTAAAAAATCCGCGTTTATTAAATAAATAAATAAATAAAATAAATAAAAAGTCCCCTTTAAAATATTTGTAAAATTCAAGTTCAAAAATATTCTTACACAAAGAATTATCAAAAAAAAAAACAAAAAAATATTAAAAAAAAGTCTGTTTAAAAAAATAAAAATATTCCTAAATAAAATTTTTGTAAAAACTCCAAGTTTTTAAAATTTTTTTTGCAAAATCCACATAAAACATATTCTTAAAATTTCACATTAAAAAAAATAATTTTGAAACATCCAGGTTTAAAAATATTTTTTTAAAAATTCATATCAAAACATAGTTTTAAAAAATCCAGGTTTAAAAATATTTTTTACAAAATTCACATTAAAAAATAATTTTAAAACATACAGGTTTAAAAATATTTTTTAAAAATTCACATTAAATCATAGTTTTAAAAAATCCAAGTTTAAAAATATTTTTTTTAAATGCACATTAAATACATAGTTTTTAAAAAATCCACGTTTAAAAATGTTTTAAAAAACCGGAGTATAGAAAAACATTCTTAAAAAAATAATACAGGTCCAAATACGTTATTTGAACAAAAATTAAAACAATTTTAAATTCAAATATTCATTATTGACTCTCTTTAAAAACTAATAATTTAAAGTCCTAAAATATATTTTCCAAAAATCCAAGTCCTTAAAAAACAATTTCAAAAAGTCCACATACTTTACAAAATATATCCAAAAAGTCCAAATGATTTTAAAACTATTTTCAAAAATACCAAGTTCTTCAAAACTATTTTTAAAAAATTCGAGTCCTTAAAAATATTTTTAAAAAAAAATCTACGTCCTTAAAAAATATTCACAAAAAATCCATGTCCTTCTTAAAAACAACGTTTTCAAGAAATTAAAAGAACATTTTCAAAAAAATTAAAAGAAAACATTTTTAAAAAATACTCGCCAATAAAAAAATGTTTTCCAATTACCCACGTAATTTAAAATGTCTACTAATAATCGAAGTAATTGAAAAAAAATTTCAAAAAAATTCGCATCCTTAAAAATATTTTTTAAAATCCACGTACCTAAACAAATATGTTAAAAATCTACGGCCTTAAAAAAGATTTTCAAAAAAGCAGAGTCTTAAAACCAACGCTTTCAAAAAAATAAAAGAATATTTTCAAAAAATGAAAAGAAAATATTTCCAAAAAACCCTCGTCGTTAAAAAATGTTTTTCCAATAATCCACGCAACTAAAAATGTCTTCTAATAATCGACGTAACTGAAAAGTAATTTTCAAAGATCCACGTTCTTAAAAGATATATCTTTAAAAATCCAAGTCCTTCAAAAACATCTTCAAAAAAAATCCAAGTCCTTCAAAAACATTTTAAAAAATCCACGTCCTTAAAAGAATGTTTTATAAAAATCCACGCACTTAAAAAATATTTTTAAAATATCGTGGTCCTTAATTTTTTGTTTAAAACCCAGGTCTTAAAGAAATGTTTTCGAAAAAGCCACATCTTTAAAAAATATTTTCAAAAAGTTCAAGTCATTCTTATAAACAACGTTTTCAAAATATTAAAATATTTTAAAAAAATTAAAAAATTTAAACAACATTTTTTTTCAAAAAATGTCCTTAAAAGAATGTTTTCCAAAAATTCACGCACTAAATTTTTTTTTTTAAAAAAATCGTGGTCCTTTCAAAAATGTTTAAAAAAATCCTGGTCTTAAAAAAATGTTATCAAAAAATCAACGTCCTTAAAAAATATTTTCAAAAAATCCACGTCCTTAAAATTTTTTTTCAAAAAATGAAGTCATCCTTACATACAATATTTTCAAAAAACTAAAAGAATATTTTCAAAAAACAAAAAAAATTAAATATAAATTTAAAGAACATTTTTTTCAAAAAATCCTCGTCATTAGAAAGATGTTTTCCAATAATTCACGTCCTTAAAATAATAATTCACGCCCTTAAAAATGTTTTCTAATAATCGACGTCCTTGAATAGAATTTTCAGAAAATCCACGCCAAAAAAAAAAATATCAAAAAACCACACCCTTAAAAAATATTTAAAAAAACGACGTCCTTAATAAATATTTTAAAAAATCCAAGTCCTGTTGTTGGCTTTGTATTGTTGGACTGCAAAATAATACTTGTTGTGTATTTATTTCAGCTATAGTCCATATTTTGTTGCTTCAAAAATTTGAAGAAACAAAATGTTTAACAGTGGATAATGAAATTGATTAAAAAATTTATCAAAAAATCCAAGTTCTTAAAAACTATTTTAAAAAATTCTCGTGCTTTAACAAATGTTTTAAAAATCTAAGTCCTTAAACATTTTCAAAAATCCAAGTCCTTCCTAAACCAACGTTTTCAAAAAATTTAAAGAATATTTTCAAAAAAATTGAAAGAAAACATTTTTAAAAAAATCCACGTCATTGAAAAAATGTTTTCCAATAATCTACGTAACTAAATTTTTTTTCTAATAATTGACGTAGCTGAAAAGTATATTCAATAAATCCACGTCCTTAAAGAAATATCTTCAAAAATCCAAGTCCTTCAAACACATTTTCAAAAAATCCAAGTCCTTTAAAAATTTTTTAAAAAATCCACGTCCTTAAAAGATTGTTTTTCAGAAATCCACGCACTTAAAACCTATTTTTAAAAAATCGTGGTACTTAAAAAAATGTTAAAAAAATCCAGGCTTAAAAAAAAGTTAAAAAAATCCAGGCTTAAAAAATTTTTTTCGAAAATCCATGTCCATAAAAAGTATTTTAAAAAAATCCACGTCCTTAAAAAACATTTGCAAAAAATTCAAGTCATTCTTATAAAAAACTTTTTCAAAAAATTAAAATTTTGAACAAAAAATGTCTGAAAAAATCATTGAAATTTTTTTCCAATAATTCACGTCCTTAAAAATATTTTCTTATAATTCACGTCCTTGAAAATTTTTCTAATAATCGACCAACTTCAAAAAATTCTAGCCCAAAAAAAAAAATTTCAAAAACTCCACGTCCTTAACAACCCAGCAAAAAGTTTGCCTCCAAAATTAAATGATATGTACAGGTGATCTGGAAGTGCATCAAATTATGCATTTTCACTCATGATTTTTACAAGAGCGTGACTACTGAAAGAGGCACTCCATTGCACTGCATTTTAACTGACCCTTTGGCACTGCATTCTAACTGACCCTCTGGCACTGCATTTTAACTGACCCTTTGGCACTGCATTTTAACTGACCCTTTGGCACTGCATTTTAACTGACCCTCTGGCATTGCATTTTAACTAACCCTCTGCGAAAATTGTGCAAGCCATTACAAAATATGCTAGAACAAATAAAATGCATTTATTATTTGTGTAAAACAAAAATATTAAGAACTTTATTACATAATCACACATTTTGAAAATTCTCCATTGAATTCAATCGCAAACATGCGTGTTTCCTCCGCTCTCCATTTGTTCCCAGCTGAACTGTTTTTACTTCATTTGCTAAATGGGTTGTCTTCCAATCACCAGTTAAGATTTCGACATGTACTCCAACAGCACTCCACTCGGAAATTTTCTTCTCGTGAGTTACCGGAAAAATGTTCACAAATTAAATATTATTTAGTTTGTATTAACAAATGTTTGGATATGTTAACACGCTTATCTCTTTTTGGAAAATTTATGCCGCTGCCTGTAGAGATGTACAAACTGATTTATGTACATGTAGGGATCTCTAACAACTGCTAATAAAATGTAGCGAACGGAGTGCCTTTTTCACGACTCCGTTTGGACTGCATCCGGATGCTGTTAAATTGTGAGGAATTGGAGTGCCTTTTACACGACTCCGCTGAACTGCATCCGGATGTTGTTAAAATGTGACAAGTTGATGTGATTCTTTGGATTGCATCCAAATGCGGTTAAAATGTGAGGACTGGAGTGCCTTTTTCACGACTCCGGTTGAACTGCATCAAAACATGCCGTGACAGAACTAGTCCACATTGCACTACTTCCAATTTATTTTGCTGGGAAATATTTTGAAAAAACTGCGTCCTTAAAAAATTTATAAAAAATCCACTTCTTCTTTGTATAAAATCCACCTTCTTCAGAAATATTTTCAAAAAATTCACGTCCTATAAATATATTTTCTAAAAATCATCGATCTTCAAAAAAATCTTTAAAAAAATCTACATCCTAAAAATATATTCTCCAGGATCTTCAAAAAATATGTTCAAAAAAATCCATGTCTTAAAAAATATTTAAAAAACCACGTTGTTAAAAAAATATTTTCGAATATTCCACGACCTTAAAAAATATGTATATTTATAAAATCCACGTGCTTAATCAAATATTTTCAAAAAATATACGTCCTTCAAACTATTTTAAAAAAATTTACGTCCTTCGAACTGTTCTCAAAAACTATACTTCCTTCAAACTAATTTCTAAAACTAACTGCAAACTATTTTCAAAAAACCACGTCCTTTAAAAATATTTTCAAAAAATCAAGCCCTTAAAAAATATTTAAAAAAAGTCCGTTTTTCCCTTTAAAGAATACATTTAAAAAAAATCGAGGTTTGTTTCCCTTAAAAAAATGTTTTTAAAAATTCGAAGTTTGTTTCGATTAAAAATAATTTTTAAAAAATCCACGTTGGATTTTTGATAAAAAAATATTTTTTAAATATCCACGTTGTACTTTTATCTACAAATTAATTTTTTAAAAATCCACATTTGATTTTCCTTAAAAATAATTTTATAAAAACAACTTTGGATTGTCATTTAAAAAAGGCTCTTTTTAATCTACGCTGGATTCTCATTAAATAATATTTTTTAATTATCCACGTTGGATTCCCATTAAAAAAATAATTTTAAAAAATACACGTTGGATTCCCTTTAAAAATATTTATAAAAAACCCACGTTGTATTCTCATTAAAAAATATTTAAAAAAATCAACGTTGGATTCTTCCTCATTAAAAAAATATTTTTAAAAAATTCCAACGTTGATTCTTCCTCATTAAAAAAATATTTTTAAAAAATCCACGTTTAATTCTCATTAAAAATATTTTTAAAATAACTCGTTGGATTCTCATTCAAAATATTTTAAAAAACTCCTTTGATTCTCTTAGAAATATTTATTTTTTTTTTTTAAATTAATTTTTAAGAATATGTATTTTTTATGTAGGATGCAAATGCCTCGACTATCGCAACCTCAATGACTTTTACTTTATCATTTACTTGCAATTGTAATTACATTAGCTTCAGGGGCCAACATGGCATATGTTAAAGTGCCAGACAATTTGGGGATGATTACCACTGGCTTTAAAAGCAATCTTCAGAGTCTGAGCAAAAATTCGAAATTCTGTGAATCCATAAATAAGCGCCATTTAATATAGAAACTTGCCCATAAATCACTTTACAATGTAATTGTTCCATTTACAGTTTTATGGCAGAAATATTTAAGCAAAGAGGAGAAAGATTTACAATGTGAGTGTGTTGCATATAGGCTTACTCAGCTCATAGTTAATGATTCATACGGCAAAATATACGAAAGAAAAATATATGCGACAGATACCTCGAAATGCATTAACAACTTCAACTACTTAACGATAGAAAGGCTCATAATAAAACATGCAAAGTATCACTGCCTTTATCGTTGTCATGCTGCTTCACATTCGTCCTGTGGCAAAAATGTCTGTGGTGTCTCTAGGACGCATTTTAAAGTAATTAAAAGTCACCGATTACATTTCTATTAAATTGTAAAATTGTTCACATTAGTGTTTTTAATAAGAGGCGAAGGCTCCATGCTCCATACTTTAAATCGCAATTAATGTCAAAGAGAAAGTTTGCTCCTTTTCCTGGAGAACATGTTTCGTAAAACCAATAGGAAAACTTTTCTAATGCGACACTGTCAAGTACTTTCTGAACAAGCTCGGTAACATTCATTATCACAATTCGTGTGGTTATGTACATGACATAGAGAACAGTGATGGAAAAGTTCACCGTTACACAATTCTTTGTTTTATAGAAAATTTTCATCGTCTTGCGATGAACGATTTTCGTATAGAAAATTTTCATCGTCTTGCGATGAACAATTTTCGTATGGAAAATTTTCATCGTCTTGCGATGAACAATTTTCGTATGGAAAATTTTCATCGTCTTGCGATGAACAATTTTCGTATAGAAAATTTTCATCGTCTTGCGATTAACAATTTTCGTATAGAAAATCATTTTCATCGTCTTGCGATGAACAATTTTCGTATAGAAAATCATTTTCATCGTCTTGCGATGAACAATTTTCGTATAGAAAATCATTTTCATCGTCTTGCGATGAACAATTTTCGTATAGAAAATTTTCATCGTCTTGCGATGAACAATTTTCGTATAGAAAATTTTCATCGTCTTGCGATGAACAATTTTCGTATAGAAAATTTTCATCGTCTTGCGATGAACAATTTTCGTATAGAAAATTTTCATCGTCTTGCGATGAACAATTTTCGTATAGAAAATTTTCATCTTCTTGCGATGAACAATTTTCGTATAGAAAATTTTCATCTTCTTGCGATGAACAATTTTCGTATAGAAAATTTTCATCGTCTTGCGATGAACAATTTTCGTATAGAAAATTTTCATCGTCTTGCGATGAACAATTTTCGTATAGAAAATTTTCATCGTCTTGCGATGAACAATTTTCGTATAGAAAATTTTCATCGTCTTGCGATGAACAATTTTCGTATAGAAAATTTTCATCGTCTTGCGATGAACAATTTTCGTATAGAAAATTTTCATCGTCTTGCGATGAACAATTTTCGTATAGAAAATTTTCATCGTCTTGCGATGAACAATTTTCGTATAGAAAATTTTCATCGTCTTGCGATGAACAATTTTCGTATAGAAAATTTTCATCGTCTTGCGATGAACAATTTTCGTATAGAAAATTTTCATCGTCTTGCGATGAACAATTTTCGTATAGAAAATTTTCATCGTCTTGCGATGAACAATTTTCGTATAGAAAATTTTCATCGTCTTGCGATGAACAATTTTCGTATAGAAAATTTTCATCGTCTTGCGATGAACAATTTTCGTATAGAAAATTTTCATCGTCTTGCGATGAACAATTTTCGTATAGAAAATTTTCATCGTCTTGCGATGAACAATTTTCGTATAGAAAATTTTCATCGTCTTGAAAAATTTTCATCATCTTGCCATGAACAATTTTCGTATAGAAAATTTTCATCGTCTTGCGATGAACGATCTTCGTATAGAAAATTTTCATCGTCTTGCGATGAAGATTTTCGTATAGAAAATTTTCATCGTCTTGCGATGAACAATTTTCGTATAGAAAATTTTCATCGTCTTGCGATGAACAATTTTCGTATAGAAAATTTTCATCGTCTTGCGATGAACAATTTTCGTATAGAAAATTTTCATCGTCTTGCGATGAACAATTTTCGTATAGAAAATTTTCATCGTCTTGCGATGAACAATTTTCGTATAGAAAATTTTCATCGTCTTGCGATGAACAATTTTCGTATAGAAAATTTTCATCGTCTTGCGATGAACAATTTTCGTATAGAAAATTTTCATCGTCTTGCGATGAACAATTTTCGTATAGAAAATTTTCATCGTCTTGCGATGAACAATTTTCGTATAGAAAATTTTCATCGTCTTGCGATGAACAATTTTCGTATAGAAAATTTTCATCGTCTTGCGATGAACAATTTTCGTATAGAAAATTTTCATCGTCTTGCGATGAACAATTTTCGTATAGAAAATTTTCATCGTCTTGCGATGAACAATTTTCGTATAGAAAATTTTCATCGTCTTGCGATGAACAATTTTCGTATAGAAAATTTTCATCGTCTTGCGATGAACAATTTTCGTATAGAAAATTTTCATCGTCTTGCGATGAACAATTTTCGTATAGAAAATTTTCATCGTCTTGCGATGAACAATTTTCGTATAGAAAATTTTCATCGTCTTGCGATGAACAATTTTCGTATAGAAAATTTTCATCGTCTTGCGATGAACAATTTTCGTATAGAAAATTTTCATCGTCTTGCGATGAACAATTTTCGTATAGAAAATTTTCATCGTCTTGCGATGAACAATTTTCGTATGGAATATTTTCATCGTCTTGCGATGAACAATTTTCGTATAGAACATTTTTCATCGTCTTGCGATGAACAATTTTCGTATAGAAATTTTTTCATCGTCTTGCAATTTTCGTATAGAAAATTTTTCATCGTCTTGCGATGAACAATTTTCGTATAGAAAATTTTTCATCGTCTTGCGATGAACAATTTTCGTATAGAAAATTTTCATCGTCTCATCGTTCTATACGAAAATCTTCAGTGATAGACGATGAAAATTTTCTATACGAAAATCTTCATCGAAAGACGATGAAAATTTTCTATACGAAAATCGTTCATCGCAAGACGATGAAAATTTTCTATACGAAAATTGTTCATCGCAAGACGATGAAAATATTCTATACGAAAATTGTTCATCGCAAGACGATGAAAATTTTCTATACGAAAATCTTCATCGCAAGACGATGAAAATTTTCATGGTTCTTCGATGAAGATTTTTATATAGAAAATTTTAGTCATCGTTCTACGATGAAGATTTTCGTATAAAAAATGTTCTTCATCGTTCTACGATGAAGATTTTCGTATAGAAAATTTTCTTCACCGTCCTACGTTGAAAATTTTCTATACGAAAATCTTCATCGCAAGTCGATGAACATTTTCATGGTTCTACGAAGAAGATTTTCGTATAGAAAATTTTCGTCATCGTTCTACGATGAAGATTTTCGTATAAAAAATGTTCTTTATCGTTCTACGATGAAGATTTTCATATAGAAAATGTTCTTCGTCGTTTTACGAAGAAGATTTTTGTTTAGAAGATTTCTTATAAAAAATTTTATTCATCATTCTACGATTAAGATTTTCGTATAGAAAATTTGTTTCATCGTTCTACGATGAAGATTTTCCTATAGCAAAGTGTTCATCATTCTATGATGAAAAAGATTTTCGTTTAGAAAACGTTCCTTAAAATTCTTCCACTGTGTTTTGCTTGGAGAAAGTTTTACAAAATCACATTTTACGGCGACCAGAAGAAGATAGAGAAAGGGCACAAATATCGAAGTTTAAAACTTTAAAATGCTTGGGCTGAGCTGGAGATATCAAACAACTATGTGGTTGTCGCTAAGACTGGGGTGTTAATGGAAGTAATAAAATTTCAAATGCATACTGTGAAGGGAGGGGTTACTGGGGAAAAGCTACCCCACAAAACCAACAAGAGGAAATTAAACTTTGTTTTTCCTGAGATTTTTATGGCTTTGACGCACTTTTGGAAATATTTTAACTCCTCCATACCTACCATAAAATCGTTACAGATTTTTATTGTTCGGATTGGCAAAAGCGCATTTGTTAATTATTGATAAATGCCTGTGGTCCGCCTGCCTTGAAGGACAGATGGCATTCTTCCCAAACTGGATTTTAAAGGTATTCCCTTTTTCATTCTTAGAGGACTTCAGGGTTTCTAGATGTGGAAGGATGTCTATAGCGGAAATAACTCACAAGTAGCAATCCTCTTCGTTTTGAAATTCATGCCAAATGTGGTGTTTATGGTTATAAGGATGTGCGTGCAGCTCATTGCTATCCATGTCCGCCTACTGCCATACACGTGCCATCAAAATGCACGTGTTGCATATTAGCGCCTTTATGTCACGCAGAACACTTTACTGCGAAGACTGTGAGTTAAAAGCAAAGCAAATGTCGTTCATACGAACAAGGGTAATTGATTCTTTAAATAAATGTTTTTTCTAGTCTTCTGTTTGGCCTTCTCTTCATTCCATTTAAGTGGTCACAATGTGTAAATATTTCAAGTAGTCATAGTGGTGGTTGTGGACAAATCCTGTTTCACAGGGATTTAATTTGAAATTGAAACCAAATATTTTAATGGCGACAATTGGAAAAAGGATACTTTGTTTCTTAGAAACATCCCTTAGAAAAATAGAAATAAAAATAAAAAACCTAAAGAAATAGAGATTATGAATTGAGTTATTTTGTGGTACAACGGCTTATACTCAGTCATTTATTTTGTACAGCTTTCCAACTGAAGAACACAATACGATTTCTTAGATTTTTCTAATATATTTGACAAGTTATAACCCTTTTAAAATGTTCAAGAAAGTTTTAAAAATTTTCTTCAACTAAAAAACATATGAAATTTATTTTTGTCCAACAATTTATTTGATTTCCAAATAATAAAACATTTAAACGAAGGGTGGTGGACAATTTGTTTTCAAAATAGACAACGCACTTTACCATAATTCCAAAGAAAATAAATAAACAAACCAAGAAGAAAGACAACGACGACGACAGCAACAAATAGAAGATACGAACGAAGTGATGTCACATAATTTCTTGAAGCACCCAAAATATTATGTTTAACAAATGTTCAATGATGACATTTGTATTCATTCATTCCATTCACTGCAAAAGGTCAGGGTGTTTTTCCAACTAGAAATAGAATTCGGAAGCATTAGAACGAGGGCTATTGGAGGGAGCCATCAAGATCCACTCAATTGCCTCAACTAAGAAAAACAAATAATTTACAAATGGCCAGAAGAAGTGTTGTTGGTGGTGTTTGATTTCGAAATTGTCGAACGAAGAGGAGGACTATTGTCGCCAAGTGTATTTAAGTTATGACAATAAACATCTGTGTGTTCATAAATTCCCCAACAATCGAACAAATCACGAACATCACGAGAGATAGTAATGCAACAATTGCATTAAATATCAAATTAAAGTGATGTTAGAGAAATCTACCCTATCCTTTGTCTGTAGGGTTTAATTGATGATGTACTTTCCGTGCAGTGTTGCCGGATTGGACTTATTATAAGAACCAAATATTTTGGAGTAAAATACAAACGGGCACACCAAAAATCTCAAAATAACTCAGACAATTGATTGACAGAACTGCCATTGTCACATTGACGCCCACACCCCGAACTCGTAGGCCACCACCATCCATCCCAACAGAAGAATACCAGCTGCCGAGTGGTTTTAGTCCAACAAAGGATTCGGGCAATGCAGCGGTGATGCAGATCGACACTTACCATCATTTTATCGATTATAAGGAAGAAATCCAAAGTACAGTGGATTGATTCCATGGTCACGAAGTTGATATAAGTCTTGCATCAGAAACAGGTCCATTGTTCTTCTGTGTTCTTGGTCGTATCCATTTGTCTACTCTGAGAAGAAATATTAACCTTATATAATATGAATCCAATGGTTGTCTATAAGAAGAATCATCAGTCTTCTGTGATACAGCCAAATTTCAAAAAGACACATTCCTGGGAAGACTTTTGACAATTTCAATTGTTCGAAAATCCTCTTCTTCGAGGAGACAAATATTGTTAAAGAATATTTTTGAGGCTCGTTCATTTTTTTAAAGAATATTATTTAAGCTCGTGGATTTTTTTAAAAATATTTTTGATTTTGAATTTTTAAGAACATTTTTTTTTAAACTCTTGGATTTTTTAAAAAACATTTCTGAGGCTCGTGGATTTTTTATAAATATTTTTGTGGCTCGACGATTGTCTAAAGATTATTTTTTTAGCTCGTGGATTTTTTAAGAATATTTTTGAGGGTCGTGGATTTTTTTAAGAACTTTTTTAAAGGCGTTGGTTTTTTCTAAGAATGTTTTTGAGGTTCTTGGATTTTTTTAAGAATGTTTTTGAGGCTCGTGGATTTTTTTAAGATTGTTTTTGAGGCTCGATGTGTCTTTTAAGAATATTTTTTAGGCACGTGGATTTTTTTAAGAATATTTTTGAGACTCGTGGATTTTTTAAAGAATATTTTTGAGGCTCGTGGATTTTTTAAAGAATATTTTTGAGGCTCGTGGATTTTTTAAAGAATATTTTTGAGGCTCGTGGATTTTTTAAAGAATATTTTTGAGGCTCGTGGATTTTTTAAAGAATATTTTTGAGGCTCGTGGATTTTTTAAAGAATATTTTTGAGGCTCGTGGATTTTTTAAAGAATATTTTTGAGGCTCGTGGATTTTTTAAAGAATATTTTTGAGGCTCGTGGATTTTTTAAAGAATATTTTTGAGGCTCGTGGATTTTTTAAAGAATATTTTTGAGGCTCGTGGATTTTTTAAAGAATATTTTTGAGGCTCGTGGATTTTTTAAAGAATATTTTTGAGGCTCGTGGATTTTTTAAAGAATATTTTTGAGGCTCGTGGATTTTTTAAAGAATATTTTTGAGGCTCGTGGATTTTTTAAAGAATATTTTTGAGGCTCGTGGATTTTTTAAAGAATATTTTTGAGGCTCGTGGATTTTTTAAAGAATATTTTTGAGGCTCGTGGATTTTTTAAAGAATATTTTTGAGGCTCGTGGATTTTTTAAGAATATTTTTG
Source organism: Musca autumnalis (assembly GCF_047663935.1). Taxonomy (NCBI): domain Eukaryota; kingdom Metazoa; phylum Arthropoda; class Insecta; order Diptera; family Muscidae; genus Musca; species Musca autumnalis. The sequence goes on along the minus strand of NW_027411755.1, from coordinate 248,754,212 downwards.
AGGCTCGTGGATTTTTTGAGAATATTTTTGAGGCTCGTGGATTTTTTGAGAATGCTTTTGAGGCTCGTGGATTTTTTAAGAATATTTTTGAGGCTCGTGGATTTTTTGAGAATGCTTTTGAGGCTCGTGGATTTTTTTAAGAATATTTTTGAGGCTCGTGGATTTTTTGAGAATGCTTTTGAGGCTCGTGGATTTTTTTAAGAATATTTTTGAGGCTCGTGGATTTTTTAAGATTGTTTTTGAGGCTCGTTGAGTTTTTTAAGAATATTTTTGAGGCTCGTGGATTTTTTAAGATTGTTTTTGAGGCTCGTGGATTTTTTAAGATTGTTTTTGATGCTCGTTGAGTCTGTTAGGAATATTTTTGAGGCGCGTGGATTTTTTGAGAATGCTTTTGAGGCTCGTGGTTTTTTTGAGAAGGTTTTTGAGGCTCGTAGATTTTTTAAGATTATTTTTGAGGCTCGTGGAGTTTTTTTTTTGAGAAGGTTTTTGAGGCTCGTGGATTTTTTTTTAAGAATATTTTTGAGGCTCGTGGAGTTTTTTTTTTTTTTTTTGAGAAGGTTTTTGAGTCTCGTGGATTTTTATACCCTCCACCATATGGAGGGTATAATTAAATTTGTCATTCCGTTTGTAACACCTCGAAATATTTGTCGGAGACCCTATATAGTATATATATTATTGATCAGCATAAAATTCTATGTCGATTTGACCATGTCCGTCTGTCCGTCCGTCCGTCCGTCTGTCTGTCTGTTGAAATCAAGATACAGCTCGCAATTTTAAAGATAGAGAGTCAAAATTTGGTACAGAAGTTTTTATTACTTGCAGGATGGTTGGTATTGAAAATGGGATATATCGGTCCACGTTTTGATATAGCCCCCATAGAACGGTACCTCCCGATTTTCGGTATTTTTAAGGTTTTAGCTTCATTATCCTACAAAAATGGCTGAAATTTGGTACGTAGTCTTCTTTAGGGGTATAAAACTTTCCCCCAGCATTTAGTCGGTATCGGTTCACACCTTCATATAGCCCCCATAGAACGGTACCTCCCGATTTTCGGTATTTTTAAGGTTTTAGCTTCATTATCCTACCATAATGGCTGAAATTTGGTACATAGTCTTCTTTAGGGGTACAAAACTTTCCTCCAGAATTTTGTCGGTATCGGTCCACACCTTCATATAGCCCCCATAGAACGGTTCCTCCCGATTTTCGGTATTTTTAAGGTTTTAGCTTCATTATCCTACCAAAATGGCTCAAATTTGGTACGTAGTCTTCTTTAGGGGTATAAAACTTTCCTCCAGAATTTTGTCGGTATCGGTCCACACCTTCATATAGCCCCCATAGAACGGTACCTCCCGATTTTCGGTATATTTAAGGTTTTAGCCTCATTATCCAACCAAAATGGCTGAAATTTGGTACGTAGTCTTCTTTAGGGGTATGAAACTTTCCCCCATAATTTTGTCGGTATCGGTCCACACTCCCATAGAACGGTACCTGCCGATTTTCGGTAGTTTGAAGGTTTTAGATTCATTATCACACCGAAATGGCTGAAATTTGGTACTTAGTCTACGTTGGTGGTATAAACTTTCCCCCAGAATTTTGTCGGTATCGGTCCATGCCTTCATATAGCCCCCATAGAACGGTACCTCTCGATTTTCGGTATTTTGAACGTTGTGGCCTCAATATTCCACCGAAATGGCTGAAATTTGGTATTTAGACTTCGTTGGGGTACTCAAACTTCCCCTTTAAATTTGTCGGTATAGGTCTACGCCTTCATATAGCCCCCATGGATATAAAACTGTTCGCCAGAAATATGTCTGTACAGGTCTACGCTTTCATATTGCCCAATTTCTGACTAAAATTCGTCGGTATAGGTCCACGTTTCGATTAGCCCCCATAGAACGATACCTCCCGATTTTCGTAATACTGAAGATTGTGACGCCAAAAGGCTGAAACTCATTATTTCGTCTTCCAAGTGTTATAAAATATTCCAGAAGAGTATTATCAGTATAGTTCCACGTCTTCGTATATCTCCATAGAAGCGTACTTCTTGATTTTCGGTATTTTTAAGTTTTAGCCACATTCTCTTACCGAAATATAGGAAATTTGGTATTTAGTCTTCTTTGATCCTAAAAACTGTCCGTCAGAAATTTGTCAGTATATATCGACGTTTTGAAATAGCCCCCATAGAATGGAGCCTCACATTGTTTTACCGAAATTGCTGAAAATTTCATACACGAAAGGAAACTAATTATTCCATTTTACTTCAATACAACTTGTGGTGGAGGGTATAAAAAGTTTGGCCCGGCCGAACTTAACGCCGTTCTTACTTGTTTTAAGAATATTTTTGAGGCTCGTGGAGTTTTTTTTTTTTGGGAAGGTTTTTGAGGCTCGTGGATTTTTTTAAGAATATTTTTGAGGCTCGTGGATTTTTTTAAGAATATTTTTGAGGCTCGTGGATTTTTTTTAAAAAATATTTTTGAGGCTCGTGGATTTTTTTTAAAAAATATTTTTGAGGCTCGTGGATTTTTTAAGAATATTTTTGAGGCTCGTGGATTTTTTTTAAAAATATTTTTGAGGCTCGTGGATTTTTTAAGAATATTTTTGAGGCTCGTGGAGTTTTTTTTTTTTTTTTTTGAGAATGTTTTCGAGGCTCGTGGATTTTTTTTAAAATATTTTTGAGGCTCGTGAATGTTTTTAAGAATATTTTTGAGGCTCGTGGATTTTTTAAGAACTTTTTTTAGCTCGTGGATTTTTTTAAGAATATTTTTTTGAGCTCGTGAATTTTTTAAAGAATATTTTTGAGGCTCGTGGATTTTTTAAGAACTTTTTTTTAGCTCGTAGATTTTTTTAAGAATATTTTTGAGGCTCGTGGAATTTTTAAGAACTTTTTTTTAGCTCGTGGATTTTTTTAAGAACTTTTTTTTAGCTCGAGAATTTTTTTAAGAATATTTTTGAGGCTCGTGGATTTTTTTAAGAATATTTTTGAGGCTCGTGGATTTTTTTAAGACTATTTTTGAGGCTCGTGGATTTTTTTAAGAACTTTTTGTAGCTCGTGGATTTTTTAAGAACTTTTTTTAGCTCGTGGATTTTTTAAGAACTTGTGGTTTTTTTAAGAATATTTTTGAGGCTCGTGGATTTTTAAAAATAGTTTTATTTTTTAAAAATTATTTTTTTAAAAATATTTTTTCAATAAACGTAAATTTTTTAAAGAATATTTTTTTCAATAAACATCGATCTCTTAAAGAATCTTTTTAATAAACGTCGATTTTTTTAAAGAATATTTTTTCAATAAACATCGATTTTTAAAAGAATAATTAAAAAAAAATCGAAAATCCTCTTCTTCGAGGAGACAAATAGTTTTCTCATAGAGAACCGATACCAGAAGTCAATCGATCCGATGAAGTACACAAGTGAAGCACTAGATAAAAAATCGAGATATTCAAAATTTGGAAATAAAAGCAACAAATAGATAGGACAAATGCTCTGTTGGCGGTCTCTTAGGTGAAATACAGAAGGCAATCTTCCAAGCGGAAAGTGTCAGTTTATTGAAAAAAGATGGTGTTGAGAGGTAAAGGTTTCGCATAAAGACCTCGACACATAAGAAGCATGGCATTCTTGCTTAAGTCATATCTTATAAAAGACTAAAGACCAAGTTCGACCTAATAAAAAGGTTTCAGAATTATATTTAAATTAGGTCGAACTTGGTCTTTAGTCATTTACCAGACATGACTTAAGCAAGAATTCCATGCTTCTTATGTGTCGAGGCCCAAAGTCTCACCTCTCCGTCGTTCTACAGAACCCAAACGTGGAATTTTAAAGGGTCTTAACAGGACCCAAACTTGGATCGTTTAATGATTTTTAGGGGACCCAAACGTGGATCTTCTAATGGTTTTAAGGGGACCCAAGCATGGATCTTTTAATGATTTTTAGGGGATCCAAACTAAGACTTTTTTTGCTTTGGTATTTTGGAGGTTACAGATTTTCTGTATGTTGACAACTTACACTTACATATGTTGCCGTGTTCCGGCGTGCATCCCCGCCCATAACTACATTCCGTCCCCCAGAAGTTCTAGCGGTTGACAACAATAGTGAGAAAATCGCTGTCATTGTTCACATTTGTAATAGTCATACACAGTGAGGTTGTTGCACTGATGGAAGTGAAGACTGACAGTTGTGGATGTCTTGTCGTATTGCCAAGTAATATATTTAGCAAAAGTTGGAGTAGTTAACAACAAATTTCCGACCAGTCTTTTTCGAATTACTGATAACTTCCGACCACTTTTGTTCCATTCAAATACCATACATATGTGGAAACATACCCTCTCTTAATAGCATTGTAGCACTTTATTAAATGCATTCCTTCACTTCATTTTCTATTTTTACCCCAATAAGGTGAACAAGCAACAACTTCCCCCTCCCTTCAATAGCCTTGAATAACTTCAAAGTGCACAAAAACAAAAAATATTTCAAAAGAAAAATGTCTCGGCTAGGCTTAGTTTTGAGGCAAAATATTTTGGTTTGTTTTTATATACAAAAAGGGATTAAATTATTATAATTGTCATATTCAACATTTTATATCACGACTGCTGGCGATCATCCCTTGTTGTGTGAGTGAGTGCTTGAGGTGGCTCCGCAACTCCCTCCTCTCTCATTCTGTGTGTCTTGTTAACAGTGATATTTATTTAGAGATCTTAATTCCTTTCTTTCGATTTGAGGTATTTTATTTGTTGTGTGGTATAGAGGGGGTTGGGGTGTGAGTTCTCAAATATTAAACAGCTGCCTTATTTAGAATATTTTGAGGTCTCACAACAAGACACAATCAGTAGTGATTAAGGATGTCAAAGATAGTGGGTGGCATTAAATGGTCTTAAGTTATGAAATTTATGTTGTCAAAATGCATTTTTAAACAAATCCCTGAAATTCCATAGATGATGCATTTTATTCATGGGCAGCCAAGTGATAGCAAACAGTTGCAGCTGGGCATTTGCATGTGAGTAAATACACTTACCGGGGATTAGTTGTGTTAATGTATCTTTATTTCTAGCTGAATGTGTGGTGTATTAATGTTTCAATGGCAAAAGAAGGAATAAATTATGAAATATTTTTCTTTCTCAAGAAACTTCCAAGTTGATATTGAAAAATGGATTAAAAGGATAAGTAAAACGTGAGAATAACAAGAATTGTTGGAAAATTAATTTCGACGGGTTTGGAAACGCCTCAAGATAACCTTAAACCCAAAAGAGAAAACATTGTTAACTCCACAGTGATAAGACAAATATATTTTCAAGAAGTTGTTTATATGTGTATTATTTAAGAAGGGATTGCTGGGGGTCATTGTACCTATACAAAGACTTCTATGGGAAAATTGTTTAATTTTTATATTAAAGAGTAGTTTTGAGCCTCGTGGATTTTTTTAAAGAATATTATTGAGGCTCGTGGATTTTTTAAACAATATTTTTGAGGCTTGTGGATTTTTAAAAAATATTGTTCAATAAACGTAGATTTTTTAAAGAATATGTTTAAGGCTCGTGGATTTTTTAAAGAATATTTTTGTGGCTCGTGGATTATTTTAAGAATATTTTTGAGACTCGTCGATTATTAAAAGAACGATTTTTAAGACTCGTGTATTTTTTAAAGAATAAGTTTGTGGTTCGAAAATTTTTAAAAAATATTTTTGAGGCTCCTTGATTTTTTAAGAATATTTTTGAGGATCGTAGATTTTTTAGAAATATTTTTAAAGCTCGTTTATATTTTTTAAACAACGATTATGAGTCTCGCGTTTTTTTTTTTTTTGAGGCTCTTGGATTTTTTAAACAATATTTTTGAGGATTGTGGATTTTTAAAAAATATTATTCAATAAACGTCGATTTTTTAAAGAATATGTTTGAGGCTCGTGGATGTTTTAAAGAATATTTTTGTGGCTCGTGGATTTTGTAAAGAATATTTTTGAGACTCGCAAATTTTTTAAAGAATATTTTTGAGGCTCGTGGATTTTTTAAAGAATATTTTTGAGGCTCGTGGATTTTTTAAAGAATATTTTTGAGGCTCGTGGATTTTTTAAAGAATATTTTTGAGGCTCGTGGATTTTTTAAAGAATATTTTTGAGGCTCGTGGATTTTTTAAAGAATATTTTTGAGGCTCGTGGATTTTTTAAAGAATATTTTTGAGGCTCGTGGATTTTTTAAAGAATATTTTTGAGGCTCGTGGATTTTTTAAAGAATATTTTTGAGGCTCGTGGATTTTTTAAAGAATATTTTTGAGGCTCGTGGATTTTTTAAAGAATATTTTTGAGGCTCGTGGATTTTTTAAAGAATATTTTTGAGGCTCGTGGATTTTTTAAAGAATATTTTTGAGGCTCGTGGATTTTTTAAAGAATATTTTTGAGGCTCGTGGATTTTTTAAAGAATATTTTTGAGGCTCGTGGATTTTTTAAAGAATATTTTTGAGGCTCGTGGATTTTTTAAAGAATATTTTTGAGGCTCGTGGATTTTTTAAAGAATATTTTTGAGGCTCGTGGATTTTTTAAAGAATATTTTTGAGGCTCGTGGATTTTTTAAAAAAATATTTTTGAGGCTCGTGGATTTTTTAAAGAATATTTTTGAAGATACTCTTTAAGCTCGTGAATTTTTTAAAGAATATTTTTGAAGATACTCTTTAAGCTCGTGAATTTTTTAAAGAATATTTTTGAAGATACTCTTTAAGCTCGTGCATTTTTGAAAAAATATTTATGGGGCTCGTCGATTTTTAAAGCACATTTTTGAGGCTCGTCGATTATTAAAAAAACAATTTTTAAGGCTCGTGGATTTTTAAATAATATTTTTGAAGATACTCTTTAAGCTCGTGAATTTTTAAAAAAATATTTATGGGGCTCGTCGATTTTTAAAGCACATTTTTGAGGCTCGTCAACTATTTAAAAAACTATTTTTAAGGCTCGTGGATTTTTTAAAGGATAAGTTTGAGGTTCGTATATTTTTTAAAAAATATTTTTGAGGCTCGTGGATTTTTTTAAAGAATAGTTTTGAGGCTCGTGGATTTTTTTAAAGAATATTTTTGAGGCTCGTGTATATTTTTAACGAATATTTTTGAGGCTCGTGTATATTTTTAACGAATATTTTTGAGGCTCATGGATTTTTTAAAGAATATTTTTGAGACTCATAAATTTTTCTAAAAATATTTCTAATTCTCGTCGATTTTTAAAACAAAATCTTTTTGAAGATACTTTTTAAGCTCGTGGATTTTTTAACAAATATTTTTGGGGCTCATCGATTTTTTAAAGAATATTTTTGAGGCTCGTCGATTATTTAAAGAAAAATGTTTAAGGCTCGTGGATTTTTTAAATAATAAGTTTGAGGTTCGTGAATTTTTAGCTCCGTGGATTTTTTAAAGAAGATGTTTAGGGTCGTGGATTTTTTAAAGAATATTTTTGAGGCTCGTTAATTTTTTAAAGAATATTATTTAAGCTCGTAGATTTTTCTTAAACATATTTTTGGGGCTCGTGGATTTTTTAAAAAATATGTTTGAGCCTCGTGGATTTTTTAAAGAATATTTTTGAGGCTCGTTCATTTTTTAAAGAATATTATTTAAGCTCGTGGATTTTTTTTTAAATATTACAAAATATGGATTTTTTAAAAAAATATGTTTGAGTCACGTGAATTTTTTAAGAATATTTTTGAAACCCTTGGATTTTAAAAAAAAAAATTTAGCTCGTGGATTTTTCTAAGAATGTTTTTGAGGCTTTTGGATTTTTTTAGAATGTTTTTGAGGCTTGTGGATTTTTTTGAGAATGCTTTTAAGGCTCCTGGTTTTTTAAGAATATTTTTGAGGCTCGTGGATTTTTTAAGAATGCTTTTGAGACTCGTGGAGTTTTTTAAAGAATATTTTTGAGACTCGTGAAGTTTTTTAAAGAATATTTTTGAGACTCGTGGAGTTTTTTAAAGAATATTTTTGAGACTCGTGAAGTTTTTTAAAGAATATTTTTGAGACTCGTGGATTTTTTAAGAATATTTTTGAGACTCGTGGATTTTTTAAGAATGTTTTTGAGACTCGTGGATTTTTTAAGAATAAACGTCGATTATTAAAGAACATTTTTTCATTAACGACGATTTCTTAAAAAATATTTTTTCATTAACTTCGTTTTTTTAAAGAATGTTTTTTCAATAAACTTCGATTTTTTAAAGAATATACTTTCAATAACCGTCAATTTTTTAAAGATTTTTTTTTATTAAACTTCGATTTGATAAAGAATATTGTTTAAAGAATTTTTTTTAAAAAACATGGAATTCTTATAAAATATTTGTTTAATAACCGATAATTTTTTAAAGATTTTTTTACTAAACGTAATTTTTTTAAAAATATTTTTTCAATAAACGTCAGTTTTTTTTAAGAATATTTTTTTTTCAATAAACATGGATTTCTTTAAGAATTATCTTAATAAACGTCAATTTTTTAGAGAATAATTTTTTAATAAACGTCGATTTTTTTAAGAATAATTTTGAGCCTAGTGTGGGGTTGGTCTTCTGTATGGAAGTCTTTTGGTCTTCTTTGAGAAAACCTTTAAGTCCTTATGGGCAGATATATTTGAAGGATCGCATATGTAGAATTTGGGAAATATATTTTTTGGGAAATTATGGATTTTTTTAATATTTTTTTAAAGATGAACAGACATGTGTTCTGCGAGACGATAAAACCATTGACCTATTATAAAACTCCATAGGTCTCAAGTGTGAAGTATTTAACCTGAAAATTACCAAGAACCACGGCTTCCTTAATAATCAAAAAAATCCTCCATTTCCTATTAGTCATTGCACATGTTTTGCGTAACGAAATAATATTAAAAGTATTTTTCTTGTGTGTTTTAGACATTCCTGTCACATAATAATATGGCCAAACTTATGATAATTTCCTCACATAATAGCAGAATAGGAAGCTCATAGCAAAAAAACTGGGAATATATAATTTTATTACATTTCGAATGCTAAAACACGTAATATCATTCCATTAAATCAAATGTATTAACCTAATGAACAACCAATGTTTTTCTTTATCTAAGTTGAGCTGTTTTTTCTTCATTCATTTTTTCCAGAAGAGGAGGGAGGACTGATTTGCCTTGATGCCACCCAGCTAGCAACAACATATTAGTTACAAAGCAAACAAAACAACAAAAATATGTAGGCTCCAAAACACCCACTCCACTAAATAGGTAACACATCCCGGCATCCCGCTACAATTGTGACAACAACAAAACAAATTACTTAATCCACTTAGGAAACTTTACAAATTGAAGAGAGAAAAAACGAATAAATCCAACATCAGCAGCAGCAGTTACAAAATAGGGAATAAAGAAACAACTTTTTTCTACAAATAAATCCCACCCCAATCCAAAAACAAAAAGCAAAAAATGCAAAGAAATTACATAAAACAAGAAATTCTAAGCACATTTTCATCAACTAAATGACTTTCCAAAATGGAATGAAGAACAACATAAGCCCTGTCATCGTCGTCATACATACCAAATGATTGGCAGGCATCCTCGTCTGGCCTTACGAAGGCCATACACAAGAAAACAAAAACACAAACTGTCGCGTTTCTCATCAAAAACTGTATTGAGGTAACAACACAAGTTCGCATAGCATTATTAGAATCGATAGCAACCATGACAGCATCAACAAATCCTCCATTACCAAAGACAAGGGACACTGGACGATGTTGTTGTTCCTGTTCCAGTGGCAACAAATGCAAATATCCAATATTGAAAAAATGAAACGAAATCTACCTAATTTATGTATCATTGATTTCGTTAGTAACCTAATGTCAGAATTTGGTCAAAAGCTGTAACATAAGTCGGAAGCACAGTGGGTACATAATCAATAATCAGTGTCGTTCTGAGAATACTCATAGTATTAGCAGTATCTGTAGCCTATCGATGCGAAGTCTTTCTGTTTTTCAATGAATTCTTTAAAAAATATTTTTATAGACATGGATTTTTAATAATATTTTTTATGGATATGAATTCATTAAAAATATTTTTTATGGACGTCGATTTAAAAATTTTTTTTATGACGTTAATTTTTTAAAAAAATTTTGTTATAAGCTACGATTTTTAAAAAAAAATACGTAGATAAGAAAACGTTAATTTTTAAAAATATTTTTTATCTTTTTTATGAACAGGATTTAAAAAAAGTTTATGGATATTTTTTAAAAATGTTTGTAATGGACTTGGATTTTGAAGAACAATTTTTTAATATTTTCTATGGACGTGGATTTTTTAAAAATATTTTTTAGCACATGAATGTTTTAAAAACATTCTAAATTACGTCAGTTTAAAGAATTATTTTTGAGGCTCGTGGATTTTTTAAAGAATATTTTTGAGGCTCGTGGATTTTTTAGAGAAAGTTTTTTGGAGCTCGTGGATTTTTTAAACAAAGTTTTTTGAAGCTCGTGGCATTTTTAAAGAAAGTTTTTTCAAGCTCGTGGCATTTTTAAATAAAGTTTTTTGAAGCTCGTGGCATTTTTAAACAATTTTTTTAATAAACCTAGGTTTTTAAAGAATACTTTTTTAATAAACTTCGATTTTTTAAAGAATATTTGTTCACTAAACGTAGTTTTTTAAAGAATATTTTTTCAATAAATGTCGATTTTTTAAAGAATATTTTTTTAATAACCGTCAATTTTTTAAAGAAATTTTTTTTAATAAACCTCGATTTGTTAAAGAATATATTTTCAATAAATGTAGCTTTGATGGATTTTTTAATAATATTTTATATGGATATGAATTTTTTAAAATTATATTTTATAGGTGTGGATTTAAAACAAAAAAAATTATAAGCTTGGATTTTTTAAATATTTCTTATGGACGTTGAGTTTTTAAAAATATTTTTAATATTTTTTATGGACAAGATTTTAAAAAAAATATGGATATATTTTAAAAAATGTTTGTCATGGACTTCAATTTTGGAGAACAAGTTTTTAATATTTTCTATGGACGTGGATTTTTTAAAAATATTTTTTAGCACTTGAATGTTTTAAAAACATTTTAAATAACGTCAATTTTTTTAAACGGTTTTTTAAGAACGTGAAGTTTTTAAAAATATTTTTTATGGACGTGGATTTTTTAAAAAATATTTTTTAGCACTTGAATGTTTTAAAAACATTTTAAACAACGTCAATTTTTTAAAACGGTTTTTTAAGAACGTGAAGTTTTTAAAAATATTTTTTGTGGAATTGGCTTTTCTTTAAATTTTTTATGGACGTGGATTTTTTAAAAAATATTTTTGGTGTGATACTTTTATGAGCGTTTTTTTTTAAATTATTTTTATGGGTTTGATTTTTTTAAAAATATTGTTTATTTTCGTGATTTTTTAAAAATGATTTTTGTGGGCGCGATTTTTTTAAAAAAAATTATGGCGTAATTTTTTTAAAAAATAATGTGATTTTTTTCCGGCGTAATTTTTATTTAATTATTTTCTATGGTCGCGATTTGTTTTTAAAATATTTTTTATGGGCGTGTATTTTTTTAAATATTTTTTGTTGACATTGATTTTTAAAAAATATTTTTTATGGAAGTTGATTCTTGACAAATATTTTTTATGGACGATTTTTGAAAAATAATGTTTAAAAATATTTTTTAAAATATTGTTCTAATATTTGTAATGGGCGTGGATGTTTTACAAACGTTTTTAAAGTTTTTACAAACATTTTTAAATACGTGGAGTTTTTAAAATATTTTTGTACTTGGATTTTGTAAAAATATTTTTATAGACGTGGATTTCTTAATTTTAAAAATATTTTTATAGATGTGAATTTTTTAAAAATATTTTTTATGGACGTGGTTCTATAATTTTTTTTTGTTATGGACTTCGATTTTTTAAATTTTTTATGGACGTGGATTTATAAAAAAATAATTTTTATGGCCGTGGATTTTTTTAAATATTTTTTATTGATATGTATTTTTTAAATGGACTTTTAAAAAAAATTTATGGACGTGGATTTTTTAAAATATAGTTTTATGGACGAAGTTTTAAAAAAAATAGTAGATTTTTTAAATATAGTTTTATGGACGTACATTTTTTAAAATATAGTTTTATGGACGAAGTTTTAAAAAAAAATAGTAGATTTTTTTAAATATAGTTTTATGGACGTACATTTTTTTAAAAATAGTAGATTTTTTTAAAAATAGTTTTTTAATATATTTTTTATTGACGTCGATTTCTGGAAAAATAATTTTTGAAAATTTTGTTTCAATATTTCTTTAAAAAATATTTTTTATAGACGTTGAATTCTGGAAAATAATTTTTGAAAATTTTGTTTTAAAAATTTTAAGGACATGGATTTAAAAAAATTAAAATTTTTTAAGGGTGTGGATTCTTTTAAAAACATTTTTAAGAACGTGTTTTTAAAAAAAATATGGACTTACATTTTTTTTAAAAATATTTTTTAAAGACGTTAACTTTTTTATAAACACATTTTAAACAAATTTTTTGCACGTTAATTTTTTAAAAAAAATGTAAGGAAGTGATTTTTTAAAAATATTTTTTAGTTGTGAATTTTTTTTAAAATATTTTTTATTGACGTATTTTTTTATTTTTCTATCCTCTTGTTACGGGCTTCGATTTTTTAAATTTTTTTATTGATATGTATTTTTTGTAAAAATAGTTTTTATAGACATGAATTTTTAAAAATAGTTTATATAAACAAGAATTTTTAAAAATATTTTTTAAATTTTTTTTTTGGACGTTGATTTTGTAGCAAGTATTTTTTATGAACGTGGATTTTGTAAGAAAATATTTTTTATGAACGTGGATTTTGTAAGAAAATATTTTTTATGAACGTGGATTTTGTAAGAAAATATTTTTTATGAACGTGGATTTTGTAAGAAAATATTTTTTATGAACGTGGATTTTGTAAGAAAATATTTTTTATGAACGTGGATTTTGTAAGAAAATATTTTTAATGAACGAGGATTTTGTAAGAAGATATTTTTTATGAACGAGGATTTTGTAAGAAAATATTTTTTATGAACGTGGATTTTGTAAGAAAATATTTTTTATGAACGTGGATTTTGTAAGAAAATATTTTTTATGAACGTGGATTTTGTAAGAAAAATTTTTTTATGAACGTGGATTTTGTAAGAAAATATTTTTTATGAACGTGGATTTTGTAAGAAAATATTTTTTATGAACGTGGATTTTGTAAGAAAATATTTTTTATGAACGTGGATTTTGTAAGAAAATATTATTTATGAACGTGGATTTTGTAAGAAAATATTTTTTATGAACGTGGATTTTGTAAGAAAATATTTTTTATGAACGTGGATTTTGGAAGAAAATATTATTTATGAACGTGGATTTTGTAAGAAAATATTTTTTATGAACGTGGATTTTGTAAGAAAATATTTTTTATGAACGTGGATTTTGTAAGAAAATATTTTTTATGAACGTGGATTTTGTAAGAAAATATTTTTTATGAACGTGGATTTTGTAAGAAAATATTTTTTATGAACGTGGATTTTGTAAGAAAATATTTTTTATGAACGTGGATTTTGTAAGAAAATATTTTTTATGAACGTGGATTTTGTAAGAAAATATTTTTTATGAACGTGGATTTTGTAAGAAAATATTTTTTATGAACGTGGATTTTGTAAGAAAATATTTTTTATGAACGTGGATTTTGTAAGAAAATATTTTTTATGAACGTGGATTTTGTAAGAAAATATTTTTTATGAACGTGGATTTTGTAAGAAAATATTTTTTATGAACGTGGATTTTGTAAGAAAATATTTTTTATGAACGTGGATTTTGTAAGAAAATATTTTTTATGAACGTGGATTTTGTAAGAAAATATTTTTTATGAACGTGGATTTTGTAAGAAAATATTTTTTATGAACGTGGATTTTGTAAGAAAATATTTTTAATGAACGAGGATTTTGTAAGAAGATATTTTTTATGAACGAGGATTTTGTAAGAAGATATTTTTTATGAACGTGGATTTTGTAAGAAAATATTTTTTATGAACGTGGATTTTGTAAGAAAATATTATTTATGAACGTGGATTTTGTAAGAAAGTATTTTTTATGAACGTGGATTTTGTAAGAAAATATTTTTTATGAACGTGGATTTTGGAAGAAAATATTATTTATGAACGTGGATTTTGTAAGAAAATATTTTTTATGAACGTGGATTTTGTAAGAAAATATTTTTTATGAACTTGGATTTTGTAAGAAAATATTTTTTATGAACGTGGATTTTGTAAGAAAATATTTTTTATGAACGTGGACTTTGTAAGAAAATATTTTTATGAACGTGGATTTTGTAAGAAAATATTTTTTATGAACGTGGATTTTGTAAGAAAATATTTTTTATGAACGTGGATTTTGTAAGAAAATATTTTTTATGAACGTGGATTTTGTAAGAAAATATTTTTTATGAACGTGGATTTTGTAAGAAAATATATTTTATGAACGTGAGTTTTGTAAGAAAATATTTTTTATGAACGTGGATTTTTTAAGAAAATATTTTTTATGAACGTGGATTTTGTAAGAAAATATTTTTTTATGAACGTGGATTTTGTAAGAAAATATTTTTTATGAACGTGGATTTTGTAAGAAAATATTTTTTATGATAGTGAGTTTTGTAAGAAAATATTTTTTATGAACGTGGATTTTTTAAGAAAATATTTTTTATGAACGTGGATTTTTTAAGAAAATATTTTTTATGAACGTGGATTTTGTAAGAAAATATTTTTTATGAACGTGGATTTTGTAAGAAAATATTTTTTATGAACGTGGATTTTGTAAGAAAATATTTTTTATTAACGTGGATTTTGTAAGAAAATATTTTTTATTAACGTGGATTTTGTAAGAAAATATTTTTTATTAACGTGGATTTTGTAAGAAAATATTTTTTATGAACGTGGATTTTGTAAGAAAATATTTTTTATGGATTTTGTAAGAATAATTTGTTGGACGTGGAAAAAATATTTTTTATTGACGTTGATTTCTGGAAAAAATATTTTTTATTGACGTTGATTTCTGGAAAATAATTTTTGAAAATATTTTTTTATTATTTCTTTAAAAACAATATTTTTTATAGACGTTGATTTCTGGAAAATAATTTTTGAAAATTTTGTTTTATGGACATATATTTAAAAAAAAAAATAATTTTTCTTTAAGGGCGTAGATATTTTTTTATAGACGTGGATTTTTTAAAAATATTTTTATAGATGTGAATATTTTAAAAATATTTTTAATAGACGTGTTTTTTATTTATTTTTTTTTTTGTATGGACATCGATTTTTTAAATTTTGTTATGGACGTGGATTTATAAAAAATAATTTTTATGGTCGTGGATTTTTTTAAATACATTTATTGACATGGATTTTTTAAAAATAGTTTTTATAGACATGAATTTTTAAAAATAGTTTATAAAGACATGAATTTAAAAAAAAAAACTAAATTTTTTGTGGACGTGGATTTTTTAAAATATATTTTTTATGGACGTGGATTTTTTAAAAAATATTTTTTATGGACGTGGATTTTTAAAAAATAATTTCTATGAACGTAGATTTTGTAAAAATTTTTTTTGGACGTGTAAAAAATATTTTTTGTTGGCGTTGATTTCTGGAAAACAATTTTTGAAAATATTTTTTTATTACTTCTTTAAAAACAATATCTTTTATAGAGGTTAATTTCTGGAAAATAATTTTTGAAAATTTTGTTTTAAAAATGTTATGGACATATATTTAAAAAAATTAATTTTTCTTTAAGGGCGTGGATTCTTTTAAAAATATTTAAAGACGTGTTTTTTTCAAATTTTAAAGACTTACATTTTTTAAAAAATTTAAAACAAAAGTACGTTAACAAAGAACGTTAACTTTTTTATAAATATTTTTTAAAAACATTTATTTTTTGGACGTTAATTTTATAAAAACATTTTTAAGGAAGTGAATTTCTTTAAAAATATGTTTAAGGACGTACATTTCAAAACATTAGTTTTTCATATTTTTTAAGGACATGTTTTTTAAAATATTATTTTTAATTTTTTTAAGACTTACATTCTTAAAAATATTTTTAAGGGCTTGCATTTAAAAATAGTATCTTTTCATTTTTTTAAGAAAGTGGATTTTTTAAAAACTTTTTTAAGGACGCGGATTTTGTAAACATATTTTTAAAGGACGTGGATTTTGTAAAAATATTTTTTAAGGACGTGGATTTTGTAAAATATCTTTTAAGGACGTGGATCTTATTGCAAATATTTGTAAAATAAAAAAACATTTTTTATATATTTTTTAATTACGTTGATTTTGTAAAAATAATGTTTATATATTTTTTAAAAATGTTGATTTTTTAAATATTTGTACGGACGTTGTTTTTGTGCAAGAAGACCGACACACATCTTCTGTGCCAAGACTATGAGAATACTTGTCGGTCTTCGATACGAAGACTTGTTGTCTACGGAAAGATCCATTGGTCTTTTGAGAAGACCCATCAATCTTTTTGGTCTAATGAAGACACCTTGGTCTTCTATGAAAAGACACGTTGGTCATTTATGGAAAATCCAACCGTCTTCTAAGAGAACCTTTCTATGAGAAGACCAATTTTTCTTCAAAGAGAGGAACCATCGGTTTTCTGTGAGTAGACACACTGTCCTCTATAAGAAACCCAATGTGTCTTCTATGAAAGGATATATTTGTATGTCTTCTTTTAAAATACTAATCGGTCTTCTATTCTTCTAAAAGTGTGTTTTGGGAAATTGTGAACCACTGTTCCTGTTGTGTAATGAACTGTCATTGATACAATATCATATTCTGTCCCACTCCCCCCTCGGAATTGACTCTGGCAACAGTTGCGAAATTAATCTCTTCCATTTGTTATATTTAACTGTTTAAGGAAACTTTATCAAACATGTGGAGCTGAGGACTGCTGCTACTGTTTTCATAGCAACCAATGCCAAGTGAAACAACAACAACAATTTGAACACAAATGGCCACTAAAGTGCTGACATTGATTGTTTTTCTTTCTCGAGTGGCGGCATTAGACAGACGACGATACAATCAAAATGAACAAATTGTTGATGCCGCCGCACGATGGTCTCAAGTCATTTGCATGAGTCACAGTGAATCAATTGTTGTTGCTATGACCTTTCATTTCCAATGTGGACAAATGAAAAATCAATCAAAAAAGATGATGTTAACAAAAAAAGAAAGAAAAAAACAACAAAATATTGGAAATGCTGCGGCATCGTTCCTGCAAAGATCCAACTGTTCTCTGTAAAACAACAGAATTTCGGAAAAACTGATGACATTGAATGTCTGATTTTTGAGGTTTTTGGAATGTCATCAAGTTCTTTCTTTTATTTCTGTTTTTCAGAAAGTTGTTTGTAAAATCAATTTTTAATGTTGTCACTGCCTGTCTGCTGTGGTGGAGTCTGAAGAAGACATTTGGAAAAACTTCGCCAATCACTGTTGCCATTCTTCCCTATATCCTGAGTTTTTGCCAAAGAAGTCACAATATTTGTTTGCAATTTTTTGTGTCTTACTTTGTTATTGTTGTTATTTCAAATCAATACCGTAAGTCAAGTGGAGCCATCCATTCATTTATTCATTTTTTGGTTGTGATTTGATCTGCAAGCCACTTTTCATCGCATCATTCTTCATTCAATCATCCGGAAGACAATAAACCCATCTTTTTATGTTCCTGATACGTTTTTTTGTTTCCTTTTTCAGACTCATTGGGCATTACCTTTGGCTCACCATTGTTGCTGATGTTGACAATTGTCATTGATGTAGTAAATGAATCAATGAATGAATTGCATTTTATTTGCTGAACTTTCTTTTCCGCCGAACTGCACAAAAAGAAGTTGTTTTCTTTTCAGGAAAGTTATTTATAAAGTAAGTTTTTGGAATTCTATTAACGACACTCTTTGTATTGTAAATGTAGGGCTTAAGTGACAGTTCAATGGATGTTTCGTTAAGAAATGTTACTCAAAAGTATTGAACGATAGATTACAATGAAATAAAGATACAATAAATGTAGATCGTAGAACAAGACTAAAACTCATGGTTGTCCCTAACGGCTGACACCTATTTCCAGAAGCACCCTACGAATTTTATGATTTTGCAATAAGAAATCATAGTTCACTCGGAATAGACATGCGTATGAGGGGGAAACAGCAAACATTCTTACAAAAGTACCCTTCGATCCCATGTTTGCAAAAAAAGTCGGGGTGGGGCTTGAATGTTTAAAAAAATTTAAATATCCTAGTTTTAATTTTTTTTAATACATCGAAAGAAATGAAGGAATATTTTAAAAAATTAAAAAAAGATTTTAAATTTATTAAAAAAAAAAAACAAAAAATTAAAAAAGTTCAATTATTTAAAAAAAATAATGAAAAAATATAATAAATTCAAGTTTTTAAACATCTTTTTAAAAGTTAAAAAAATCAAGTGTTGACAATTTTTTAAATTCAAGTTTTTAATGAAACTTTAAAATTCAAGTTTTTAAAAAACTTATTTTTAATAATATAAATTTTAAAAATTTTTTTCACAAATTCAAGTTTTAATTTTAAAAAACTTTATTTTAAAATATGTAAAAACTCAAGTTTTTAAAAAATTAAGATTTTAAAGTAAGAAAATAAAATTTTATTTTTTTTTAATTCCAGTTTTTAAACTATTTTAAACAAAATATTTTTTAAATATCCACGCCTCAAAAATGCTTTTAAAAAATGCAAGTTCTTAAGATTTTTTTAAATCCACGTCCTTAAAAGTATTTAAAAAAAATCTACATCTTTAAAAATATTTTTAAAAAAATCATGTCCTTGATAAATATTAAAAAAAAATTAAAAATCCACGTCCTTAGAAAATGTTTAAAAAATCCACGTCCTTAGAAAATATTTAAAAAATCCTTAGAAAATGTTTAACAAATTTCAGTGCTTAGAAAATGTTTTAAAAAATTCACGTCCTTAGAAAATATTTACATAAATCCCCTTCCTTAAAAAGTGTTTAAAAAAGTCCACTTTCTTAAAATTACTTAAAAGCAAAATTCACGTCCTTAATATATTATAAACAAATCTTCGCTTAAAAGGATATTTTTAATATATCCACGCCTTAAACTAAACACATCCTTAAACATATTTAAAAACTATTCCTTAAAAAATGTTTAAAAACACTTCTTTAAAAATATTTAAACACATTTCCTTAAAAAATGTTTCAAAGTCCTCTTCCTTCGAAAATATTTTTAAAAAAAAATCCGGGTTCTTCAAAAATATTAAAAAAACCCGTAAAATATATATATAATACATCCCTAAAAAATATTTTTAAAAAAATACACATCCTTAAAAAAATATTTTTAAAAAAATGCACATCCTTAAAAAAATATTTGTAAAAATAACCACGTCCTTAAAAAATATTTTTAAAAAAATACAAATCCTTAAAAAATATTTGTAAAAATAACCACGTCCTTAAAAAATATTTTTAAAAAAATACACATCCTTAAAAAATATTTATAAAAAAAAATATTATTAAAAAATCCACGTCCTTAAAAAATATTTTTTAAATAATCCACGTCTTTGAAAAATATTTTTAAAAAATCCACGTCCTTAAAAAATATTTTTAAAATAATCCACGTCTTTAAAATTATTTTTAAAAAATCCACGTCTTTGAAAAATATTTTTAAAATAATCCACGTCTTTAAAATTATTTTTAAAAAATCCAAGTCCTATCTTTAAGAATCCACGTTCTTAAAAAAAAATATTTTTAAAAATCCACGTTCTTAAAAAAATATTATTAAAAATTTACGTTCTTAAAAAAAATATTTTTAAGAATCCACGGCCTTAAAAAAATATTTTTAAAAATCCACGTCCTTAAAAAAAATATTTTTAAAAATCCACGTCCTTAAAAAAATATTTTTAAAAAAATCCACGTCCTTAAAAAAATATTTTTAAAACAAGCGAGCAAAGGCTATAGTCGGGACGGGGCCGACCATGTGATACCCTACACCACTACCCCTGTGCATAGGCTTTTCACTGGTAAACATTTCTTTTAGGGAATATAATCCGACTACCACCAAAAATAATATGCCTCTTTCTCTCTGGGACCCCCATAAGCAACCAAAATTTCGTGACCATCCGATCAAAATTACGACCTGAGCAGCTACGACAACTTAATTTACATCGTTGTAAAGGTGATATTTCTACGTTCCTTGCCAGGTTTGGCTTTAGATATACTTCTTAAAGAAACAGAGATATTGGCTTTGAAATAAAACGTTGACCTTTCTCCAAATAAGTGTTTGCCCATTCCGACCCCTGAATATTATCCGACCATCATCAAAATCAATAGGCTTCTTTCTCTTTGGGACCCCCATTAACCACCAAGATTTCGTGACTATCCGATCAAAATTGCGACCTGCAGCGTGATTACAAAAAAAATCGGAAAATGGGATGCATTATCGACTATTGCCATATCTCCGCTATTTGACCACCTACGACAGCCTACTTTACATCGTTGTGAAGGCGATATTTTCTACTTTCCTTGCTAGGTTTTGCTTTTGATATACTTCTCAAAGAAACAGAGATATTCGCTTTGAAATAAAACGTTGACTTTTTTCCAAATAAGTTTTTTGGCCATTCCGACCCCTGAATATTATCCGACCATCACCAAAATCAATATGCTTCTTTCTCTGTAGGATAACCATTAGCCCCCAAAATTTCGTGACGATCCGATCAAAATTGCGACCTGTAGCGTGATTACAAAAAAATTAAAAAATGGGATGTATTGCCGACTATTGTGATATCTCCGTTATGTGGCCACCTACGCCAACCTACTTTGCATCACTGTAAAGATGGGATTTTCTACTTTCATAGTCAGACTTTGTTTTTGGAAGATCCCCAACCGAAGCTGTGATATTCGTCATTATTATTAAAATCGCAAAAATAAAAAGTTGGGTTCTATTAGCGGCTATTGCGATATATTCGTTGTTTGATCACCTACGAGAACCTACTTTACATCAGGCGATATTTTCTACTTTCATGGCCAGGTTCTGCTCTTGGTATACCCCATATTGAAGCTGAGATATTCGCTTAGGAAAAAAACGTTGTCTTTTTCTCCAAATAAGTTTTTTGCCCACTAAGGCCCCTAAACACTATCCGACCATCACCAAAATCAATAGGCTTCTTCATCTGTGTGACCCCCATTAACCCTCAAAATTTCGTGATGATCCGATCAAAATTGAGACCTGTAGCGTGATTTCCAAGAAAGTGGAAAAATGGGATGTATTACCGACTATTGCGATATCTCCGTTATTTGGTCACCTACGCCGACCTAGTTTACATCATTGTAATAATGGGATCTTCTACTTTCATAGCCAGGCTTTGCTTTTGGAAAGTCCCCAACCAAAGCTGTGATATTCGTCATTATAACTAAAATTGCAAAAATAAAAATTGGGTTTTTATTTGCGACTATTGTGCTATATTCGTTGTTTGATCACCTATGAGAACCTACTTTACATCATTAGAAAGGTGATATTTTCTACTGTTATTGTCAGGTTTTGCTTTTGGTATATCCCGTATAGAAGCTGAGATATTCGCTTTGGAAAAAAACGTTGTCTTTTTATCCACATAAGTTTTTTGCCCATTCCGACCCCTAAATATTATCCGACCATCACCAAAATCAATAGGCTTCTTCCCCTCCGGGACCCCCATCAACATCCAAAATTTCGTGACGATCCGATCAAAATTGCGACCTGTAGCGTGATTACAAGGTTTAGATGGACAGACGGACAGACGGACGGACTGACGGACGGCCACACATAGCCAGATCGACTCAGCTCGTCGAGACATTCATTTTGATATATATAAGTATGGGTCTACGACCATTATTTCGATGCGTTACAAACTTTTTGGCCAAAACCAACTTATAATACCCTCCCCACATAGTGGTGTAGGGTATAAAAATCCACGTCCTTAAAAAATATTTTTAAGAAAATCCATGTCCTCAAAATTTTTTTTAAAACAATCTACGTCCTTAAAAAATATATTTAATAAATCCACGTCTTTAAAAAATATTTTTAAAAAAATACACGTCCTTAAAAAATAGTTGTAAAAACATCCACGTCCTTAAAAAATAGTTGTAAAAACATACACGTCCTTAAAAAATATTTAAAAAAATCCACGCCCTTAAAAAATATTTTTAAAAAAATCCACGTCCTTAAAAAATACTTTTAATATAATCCAATTCTTTTTAAAGAAATCCAGGTCCTTAAAACATATTTTTAAAAAAATGCAGGCCCTTAAAAAATATTTTAAATAAATTCCACGTCCTTAAAAAATATTTTTAAAAAATCCACATCCTTAAAAAATGTTTTTAAAAAATCCACGTCCTTAAAAAAATTTTTAAAAATCCACGTCCTTAAAAAATTTTTTAAAAAATCCACGTCCTAAAAAATGTTTTTTAAAAAATCCACGTCCTTGGAATATATTTCAAGGATTTTTTAAAAATCCCCGTCCTTAAAAATATTTTTAAAAAATTAACGTGCTTAACAAATATTTTTAAAAAATCCACGTCCTTAAAAAATATTTTCAAAAAATCCACGTCCTTAAAAAATATTTTTAAAAACTCCACGTCCTTAAAAAAATATTGTTAAAAAATTCACGTCCTTAAAAAATGTTTAAAACAATCTACTTCCTTGAACAAATATTATTAAAAAATCCACGTTCTTAAAAAGCATTCTTAAAACAATCCACGTCCTTAAAAAATATTTTTAAAAACATCCACGACCTTAAAAAATATTTTTAAGAAAATCAAAAAATATTTTTTAAAAAACCAGCTTCTTACAAAATATTTTTAAAAAATCAACCTTTTTACAAAACATTTATAAAAAATCCACGTCCTTGAAAAATATTTCTTTAATTCTTAAAAAAATATTTTTGAAAAATCCAACTTCTTACAAAATATTTTTTTAAAAAATCAACGTCCTTAAAAAAATGCTTCAAGAAATCTAAGTCTCCAAAAAAAAATATTTTAAAGAAAATTCAGGTCCTTAAAAATATTTTTAAAAAATCCGCGTCCTTAAAAAATATATTTAAAAATACCCACGTCCTTAAAAACACTTTTAAAAAACATCCACGTCTTTAAAAAATATTTTTAAAAAATCCAACCCCTTAAAAGATTTTTTAAAACAAATCCACGTCCTTAAAAAATATTTTTAAAAAATCCACGTCCTTAAAAAATTGTTATAAAAACCACGTCCTTAAAAAATATTAAAAAATCCGCGTCCTTAAGATATATATTTAAAAAAATGCACGTATTTAGAAAATATTTGTATATACATTTTCTAAAAATATATTTTAAACTTTGAACATATTTTTTAAAACATCCACCTATTTAATAAAATATCTACGCTCTTTTAAATATTTTCGACTGGACCCTGGATATTCTGTAATCGCCTTATTATTTTCAGTTTTGATTTTAGGAATTATTTCTTTATCACATTTTTCCTATATCATCCCTAATGTATCCCCAATTATTTCGCGCAACAATATTTCCAAAGTTTTTGAACAACATTTATCCAATTTATAAAGTCTTCATTGTAAGTAACTTCTTCATATTTTTTGGAGTGGAGTGAGAAGTGAACATGAACAAATGGAAATATCATTTTTTGTGTTTGATGAATGTTGTCTAGTAGGAACTAGTGACGTCAAGAAGCAGCAGGGAAAAGCAACAGCATCGCCAGCTTCATGGGCTCTAAAAGTAAATGAAGCGCAGTGCCGTTTTTAACACTCGTAAATATTTTAAGTGGCATTTACACAGCCTGCATGTAAATTTTGGGCGGATCCTAGCACTCATCTTTTAGTCTTCATTCTAGAAATTCATCTTACAATTGCTGCAAATGTAATAATGACACTTCAGGCAGGCAGGCTGGCTGGCTGGGTGACTAACTTGTAACTGAATGGCTTTCGAAAACTCATTTTTACAAAATTTACAATTCCTCTCAAGATTTTCGTGGTGTTAACGGTGGGGTCTTCCACTTGATTGTGCTTAACTAAATTTAGACAAATCCTGTTGAGTGTTGTTGAGGCAGGAATACAAACTAAATGAAGAAGATGGAGAAGAGGTCCTTAAGAAGTTACTTTAATGGGAATTAACTGGGAAAACAACTTATTGCTCATTACCCTGTGTTTCGAAAAATAAAATTAAAACTTTTAGTTAAAGACATTTTTAAGGGGCGAGTTTTGGTTCCACAAATAAATAAATAAAATCTTGGGATATCTAATTAGAGGAAATAGAGAGAGAATGAAAATAAAAAGAAATTCCAGCCTAAGGCCACATTTAAGTTTTGGAGTTTGAATGCTGCTATTTGTTGTAATGTGTCCCCCGAGTATTTGTCATGTGAAATCTTTAAGAGAGGGGAGTAGATTGACTAGACACGTGCTTGTGTGTATTAAGTTTCATTTCATTTTTTCGGGGGAAGATTTTCCACCTGTTCTTGTTTGAGGTTGTTGTTGTAAAAAGGGAAAATAAAAACAATTAAACACGTAGTCAAAACTAACTTCTGATTGAAATGATGAGCCAGTCTAGATGGGTGTAAATCGCTTGAGATTTTTGTTTGATAATTTGAATTCTAAGATAATTATAGAAATGGTCAAGAGTCATCTTCAAGCAGGAAACGTTTAAATGACTGCCAAGATAAATTGTTTGTTATTTGTTTTTAAATAAATTTTTGATTTTTAGTGGCACTTGGGGACATGTTGTTTGATTGTTCTTAACGAGTGGGGAACGAGGGAAATAATAAAGCAGATGTTTTGTAGTAAAACTTGTTGTATTGATATATAATAAAATTTCATGTTGTTTTTTTTTTTTTGCCTCCACAATGGCATCGAGGTTTTATTGCATGACCATGGCATATTATTGTTCTAGTCGCAGAATCTAAATATATATTTTTTAAAATCCAGTCCTTTAATATTTCTTTTAAGAAAGAAATAAAATAAAAATGTTTATAAAGACGTGAACTTTTTAAAAATTATTATTAACTGTATTTTTAAGAGTGTACATGTTTTTTAAAAATGACGTAGACTTTTTAAAAATTGTGATGTTATGATTTTTTAAAACTATTTTTAAGAACCTGGATTTTTAAAGATTTAAATTTTTAATAATATTCTTAAAGTTTTGGACTTATTAATATATATTTTAAATATTTTTAAACACTTGAATTTGTATTTTTTAACTTGGGTTTTTTTTAAACAATATTTTTTTAAGACTCGAGTTCATATTTTTGTTTTAGTTGAAGATTCAATCATATGATTGCTTAAGTCTGGAGTATTCCCTCATTGGCTTAACTTCATCATTACCTTTCTATACAGAGAGTAATGCTTACAAAACGCACTGACAGCCTGACAATTTTTTTTTTAAAATTAAGACGTGGTTGAAAAAATGGGGAGGTAAATTAAAAAAAATAAGGACGTAAATTAAAAAAATAAGGACATAAATTAAAATAATAATAGCGTAGGCTATTTAAAATTTTTAAGGTCGTGGATTTTTTGTTGCTTTTCTTTTTTTTTTCAATATTTTTAAAGAAGTTGATTTGTTTTTTTTTTTTAATATTTTTAGGACCTGGATTATTATAGCTGCCATGAGGTAAAGCATGAGTTTGGTTGCGGATTCGTAGTTAGTCGGAGACTAAAACATCTAGTATCCAGCTTTACCCCAGCGAATGAAAGACTTGCTGCAATTCGAATAAAAGCTAAATTCTTCAACATCAGCTTTATTTGCGCTCATGCTCCCCTGAAGAAAAGGACGAACAGACCAAAGATATATTTTAAGAGCGCTTAGAAGAAACATATGACCGTTGCCCTGCCCATGACATTAAAATCATTCTAGGCGATTTTTAAGCCAAAATTGGAAAGGAGAATATCTTTGGCCCAACAGTCGGGAAATTCAGTCTCCACAGTGAAACATCTGACAATGGTATGTGCCATAAGGGCACATGGCTGTCTCCAGATCAGAAAACAAGAAATCAAATTGATCACGTTGTGATAGATGGAAGACATTCATCGAGCGTGTTAGTTGTACGATCGTTCCGAGGCGCAAACATTGATTCGGACCACTACCTTGTTGCAGGAAAGGTACGCACCCACTTAAACGTAGCAAACAAAGTACGAATAGACACAACGCGTAAGTTGGACATCGATAGGCTGCAAACACAACAGATAGTCACAGCATATTCCACTCAACTAGCCCAATTGCTTAACGCGATCACTCCTTGTCCCGATAATATGGCAAAATATTGCCCACTCCATGCAAACAGCCGCAAAATCCATACTTGGATACCAGAGACCTCCACCAAGGAATCCATGGTATGATGAGGAGTGTCGTGCTGCTACCGAAGAGAAAAATGCGGCATATAGAGCTACTTTACAGTCAGTAGCAACGCGTAGCGCACGAGAGAGATATCGGGAGAAAAGCAGAGAAGAGAAACGTCTTTTCCGCAAGAAAAAGAGAGAAATGGAAAAGCGGGAGGGTGAAAAAATCGAAATGTACAGGAGCCAGAATGAAGTCCGAAAATTCTACCAAAGAGTGAAACATCAAACAGATGGCTTTGGTACAGGCACATCCTCCTGTAGAGGCCAGCAAGGTAATCTGGTAACAGATACAGATAGCGTGCTCAGGATATGGAAGGAACATTTCTCCAATCTGCTGGTATCCAATAGTAGCGAAGACGATGATACCACAGATCCAATCCAAGAAGATGGTATTGAATGTATACCACCCAGCCAAGATGAGTTAAAGACAGCAATAGACCGGCTGAAGAATAATAAGGCAGCAGGAGCTGATGGCCTACGAGCCGAGCTGTTTAAAACCGGAGGCGACACGCTGATAAGGTGTATGCATCAGCTAGTTAGCTCCATGTGGCAGGAAGAACGCGTACCCGACGATTGGAACCTGAGCATCCTATGTCCCGTCCACAAGAAAGGAGATAAGACTGTATGCTCCAACTATAGGGGCATAAGTCTTCTCCCTATTGCCTATAAGATAGTGTCAGGGATATTGTGCGAACGACTAAAGCCAATGGTCAACGAAATAATTGGACCATACCAATGTGGCTTTAGACCTGGCAAGTCCACCATTGACCAGATATTTACCCTGCGGCAAATCCTAGAGAAGACCCAAGAGATGCAGATCGACACATTTCACCTATTTGTCGATCATAAAGCAGCATTCGACAGTCCCCTTCGATCAAAGGTATTCCACGCAATGTCTGAATTTGGTATCCCCGCAAAGCTCATCCGGCTTTGTAAGATGACTTTAACTGATACTAGGTCCTCAGTTAAGATTGGAAAGAACCTCTCCGAAGAATTTTGTACCAAAAGAGGTTTCAGACAAGGAGACAGCCTTTCGTGTGACCTATTCAACATTTTGCTGGAAAAGGTAATACGAGATGCAAATGTCAAAAGAAATGGCACAATTTACACCAATAGCCACATGTTACTTGCCTATGCTGATGACATAGACATCATGGGACGATCAGTAAAGGAAGTAACTGATACCTTTAGGAAGATCGAAGCAGAATCTGCGAAAGTGGGTCTGGCGGTAAACGGCGAAAAGACCAAATTGATGGTGTCGACGCGCAAAGCGTCCATAGAGCTCGGACCAACTGTGGAAGTTGGTACCTACAATTTTGAGGTAGTTAAAGACTTCGTCTACCTCGGCACTGCCATAAACACAACAAACAACATCAGTTGTGAAATAAGAAGAAGAATTGTATTGGCCAACAGATGCTACTATGGTTTAAGTAAGCAATTTAAAAACAAAGCCACATCTCGTCAAACAAAAATAACACTATACAAAACGCTGATACTACCCGTGCTAATGTATGGCTCCGAAGCATGGGTACTTGCGCAAGAAGATAAGGCAGTGCTTGCTGTGTTTGAGAGGAAAATTCTTCGAAAGATCTACGGGCCGATTTGCGTTGACGGTGAATATCGACGTCGTATGAACCACGAGCTATATCAGCTATACAAAGACATGAATCTAGTTAAACGTATCGAGATGCAACGATTGCGTTGGCTAGACCATATCATAAGAATGAGCGATGATGAACCCGCTAAAAAGGCGTATGAATACATGCCACATGGCGGTGCACGCAGAATCGGCAGGCCTAAGCTTCGATGGAGCATACAAGTGGATGAAGAAATGAAAAGCGCGGTATTCCAAAAAGCAAAGCGAAAAACAGAGAGGAATGGGGATCTTTTCTTAGTTCGGTCTATGGAACAAATGTTCTGTAATGGGCCAGCTAAGTAAGTAAGTAAGTAAGTAATTTTTAAGTTCGCGGAATTTTTTACATAAAAACTTTTTTAAATTCTTGGATTTTTTTTTAAATAATATATATGGACGTGGATTTCTTCCAAATATTTTTAAATAGGTAGATTTTATATAAATAATTGTTAAACACATAGATTTTGTACAACAAATTTTTAGACTCTAAAGGCCTGCGTACATAAGCTGCCTTGCCTGCTTACCTTGCTTACTTCTGATAAAAGAATAAAAAAGAAAAGGGCAACCCAGTTCGAAATTTCCTCGGCCTTCTTTATTCTTTTATTTTTATTATGTCAAAAATGAAGCAGGAAAGCAAGGCAATCAGGCAGAGCAGCTTATGTACGCAGGCCTTAAGATTTTTAACAAATAAATTTTAAGGAGGTGGATTTTTATAAATTGTTAAATGTTTACCTATATCGAACGTATTTATAAGGAATAATATGATGAATCGGTTTATAAAACAAACATGTACATTTTTGCCAAAAATATAACGATTTTTTATCATTCTCTATATGGAAATTTCTGAGTGAAATCTGACACTTTTTCAAAAAGTGTTTTTTGTTAAATAATGTATTTTTTATTTTTATTTTTGTTTTTGTATTTCTATTATTTTTTGGTAAATCGTATTGACAAATTTTAAAAAAATTAAGAAAAAATAGAAATTATTCGAATTCCACTACCAAATATTACTTAAATTTTTGTAATAATTCGTAGTTTAATAAAAAAATAAAAAAAACCTAAGTGTATAATTATTGTTAACAATTGATTTTAACTATTAAATCGCGAAAAGTGCATCCAATCCCACTGCGTACTTTGTTCTATTTTTTATTAAATACTTGATAGAACAACAAAAAATACAAAACAAAAGATTTTTTAATTGGACCAATATTAAAGAAGTTATAAGCATTTCTTTGTATATAGTTTTCACATAATTCGACTTTTTCAAGGCGCGATATCTCTGAAAATCTGAAAATATATAAAAATGTTTTGCTGATGAGCAGCATCACCACAGCAAAAACTAAAGAAAATCAAAAAACAATTTTTAAAAAAGTGTCCGATTTCACTCAGAAATCTCCATATATTTTTATTTGTCCCGGCAGTTACGTTATAGACAGGTTCGACTGTATTAGTAGTAAGATTAATTTTTGTAAAAATTGGACATCTACACAACATCCTCTTCATTAAAAAGCTTCTAATCCGCCAGCAAAACAAACACTAAAAATACCCACCAATAATAAATAACAGCGTAACAAATTACCAATACATGTTCAACAAATTCCATGACTAATTTTTATTTTGTTAGCACAACATTGAACTTCACTTTGTCAATGAAATAAAAATGGAAACTAATAAATGAATGCCTCGCCGAAATACTTTAGCTACTTGTGATGCACATTCACTTGATAATGGCACGCAACAAAATTTTAAGCTACATTTACAAAATAAACCATTAACAACAACGAAGACGACGACATCAAATCCTCTTTCTGCTCTTCCGAAGAGGCTCTACAAATTTTAAATTTAAGTGACAAGGAAAACTCATAACTTCAACATCATTAACTTGTCCATAATTCCAACAAACAGTAATGGTGGTCTATCTAATTCCCCTGTGATACTGTTGCTGTGGCATAGAACTATGGTGTAGGATTTAAAGGGCTGTTGGTTGGTAGATTAAAAACGCCAAAATTCTGAAAACTCATTTTGACTTGTGGAAAATCTGTCGTTGTGACATGTTGTTGTAAAATAGGCCATCATACCAAAACGGCCGGCCATTTTCGTAGTAGCATAATTTGCTGTCTTCTTGCTTTTGCTCTTTCTGCCATATCCTTCATTTGTTGTTTCATCTGTAAATCATCTTGTCAACAGACACTTTTCACACTTCATAGTTCGTTGAAGAGTGTTGGAGCGGCGTTCCACATGAAAATTATGATGGATTCAATGAAACGAAATGAAATGATGATGAATACTATTACAACTATAATCGCCACCGCAAGGATAGGCAAGAATGAACTTAATGGTATGGAATGCGATGTCAAAATTATGCGTCTGATTTACATCTACGAAGGACGCATTGTTAAACCTGTCGCTTAGAATACGGTATTTTTGGAGAGGGCAACGGTGTCTAATTATGGAAGACCCTCCCTCAGGATATATTCTTATATAAGGCTATGAAGGAGTTTTGAAAACTTGTATAAAGATGTGGATTTTTTAGTACGTTGATTTTTTAACAATATTTTAAAGGGCGTGAACTTTTTTTATTTTTTTTAAGAACGGGTATTTTTCAAAAAATCTAGGATTATAAAAAATTCCAAAATAATAAAAAATATTCCTATGGATGCATTATTTTTAAGAATAAATACTTTTAAAAAATCTATGATTAAAAAAAATATATATAAAATAATACAATTTTTAAAGACATGAATTTTTTAAAATATTTTTAAGGATGTGAATTTTTTAAAAATATTTTTAAGACGTTGATTTTTTCAAAACTTTTTTAAAGATGTGGAATTTTTTTAAAGACGAGGTTTTTAAAATATGTTGTTAAACGACGTGGATTTTTAAAAATATTTTTTTAAGGACGAGGATTATTTTAAAAGGTTTTTAAAAAAGTGGATTTTTAAAAATATTTTTATACACTTGAATTTTTAACCTTATTTTTAAGGATTTGTAAACTTTATTAAAAGACGTGGATTTTTTACAAATATTTTTTAAGGACGTGGATTTTTTTAGGAATATTTTTTAAGGACGTGGAATTTTTTAAGGACGTGCATTTTTTTAGGAATATTTTTTAAGGACGTGGATTTTTTTAAGAATATTTTTTAAGGAAAGGAAATATTGATTGTTTTTAAGTCTGGAGTGTTCCCCCAATGGCTTAAGCTTCATCATTACTCTTTATTACAGAGAGTAATGTTTTCAAAACGAACTGACAGTGTTGCAAAATTTTACTGATCGCTACCAATATCATGATTTCATCCCGGCGAAGGGAATTATCAATTGGCTTCTCAGTTTTTGAAATGATGCCTTTTTAGCGAAAAAGCGAACTCTTTAAGTGTCTAGTATTCTCATATGAATGAGAATCACACTAACTTTTCGGCTTTTCCAAAGAAACACCAAAATCAAAATATTTTGCAACATGTCAGCTAGTATCAACTAAGAATTCTTCGAATTCTGTGAGTTGAAAAGAACACCAACACAGCCTGTGAGGTTGTTGTTGGAGTTTTGTTTTTATTTTTAGACAAAGCTCCCCGACGCGTGCCAATCGCTGTTTTTTGTT
Organism: Musca autumnalis; assembly: GCF_047663935.1. Taxonomy (NCBI): domain Eukaryota; kingdom Metazoa; phylum Arthropoda; class Insecta; order Diptera; family Muscidae; genus Musca; species Musca autumnalis. The sequence continues at coordinate 248,722,642 of NW_027411755.1, read as the reverse complement.
TATTATTATTATTATTATTATTATTATTATTATTATTATTATTATTATTATTATTATTATTATTATTATTATTATTATTATTATTATTATTATTATTATTATTATTATTATTATTATTATTATTATTATTATTATTATTATTATTATTATTATTATTATTATTATTATTATTATTATTATTATTATTATTATTATTATTATTATTATTATTATTATTATTATTATTATTATTATTATTATTATTATTATTATTATTATTATTATTATTATTATTATTATTATTATTATTATTATTATTATTATTATTATTATTATTATTATTATTATTATTATTATTATTATTATTATTATTATTATTATTATTATTATTATTATTATTATTATTATTATTATTATTATTATTATTATTATTATTATTATTATTATTATTATTATTATTATTATTATTATTATTATTATTATTATTATTATTATTATTATTATTATTATTATTATTATTATTATTATTATTATTATTATTATTATTATTATTATTATTATTATTATTATTATTATTATTATTATTATTATTATTATTATTATTATTATTATTATTATTATTATTATTATTATTATTATTATTATTATTATTATTATTATTATTATTATTATTATTATTATTATTATTATTATTATTATTATTATTATTATTATTATTATTATTATTACTACGTGGATTTTATTAAAAATATTTTCTAGGAACGTGGATTTTATTAAAAATATTTTTTAGGGACGTGGATTTTATTAAAAATATTTTCTAGGGACGTGGATTTTATTAAAAATATTTTCTAAGGACGTGGAATTTTATTAAAAATATTTTTTAGGGACGTGGATTTTATTAAAAATATTTTTTAGGGACGTGGATTTTATCAAAAATATTTTCTAGGGACGTGGATTTTATTAAAAATATTTTCCAGGGACGTGGATTTTATTAAAAATATTTTCTAGGGACGTGGATTTTATTAAAAATATTTTCTAGGGACGTGGATTTTATTAAAAATATTTTCTAGGGACGTGGATTTTATTAAAAATATTTTCTAGGGACGTGGATTTTATTAAAAATATTTTCTAGGGACGTGGATTTTATTAAAAATATTTTCTAGGGACGTGGATTTTATTAAAAATATTTTCTAGGGACGTGGATTTTATTAAAAATATTTTCTAGGGACGTGGATTTTATTAAAAATATTTTCTAGGGACGTGGATTTTATTAAAAAATTGTTTGCGACTTTATTATTATATTATTTAAGGATGTAGATTAATTGGATTTTTTAAAAATATTTTTTGCGACGTGGATATTTTAAAAATATTTTTAAAAAATCCACGTCCTTTAAATATATTTTTAAAAAATCCACTTCCTTTAAATATATTTTTAAAAAATCCACGTCCTTTAAATATATTTTTAAAAAATCCACGTCCTTTAAATATATTTTTAAAAAATCCACGTCCTTTAAAAATATTTTTAAAAATCTACGTCCTTTAAAATTTTTGTTAAAGAATCCACGTCCTTTAAAAATATTTTTAAAAAATCCACGTCCTTTAAAAATATTTTTAAAAAATCCAGGTCCTTTAAAGAATCCACGTCCTTTAAATTTTTTTTAAAAAATCCACGTCCTTTAAAAATATTTTTAAAAACTCCACGTCCTTTAAAAATATTTTTAAAAACTCCACGTCCTTTAAAAATATTTTTAAAAAATCCACGTCCTTTAAAAATATTTTTAAAAATTCCACGTCCTTTAAAAATATTTTTAAAAAAATCCACGTTCTTTAAAAATATTTTTAAAAAATCCACGTCCTTTAAAAATATTTTTAAAAAATCCACGTCCTTTAAAAATATTTTTAAAAAATCCACGCCCTTTAAAAATATTTTTAAAAAATCCACGTCCTGTAAAAATATTTTTTAAAAATCCACGCTCTTTAAAAATATTTTTAAAAATCCAAGTCGCAAAAAATATTTTTAAAAAAATCAAATTAATCTACGTCCTTAAGGATATGAATTTAAAAAAAATGGGACTTGGATTTTTTAAAAATATTTTTTGCGACTTAAATTTATTAAAAATATTTTCTAGGGACGTGGATTTTTTTTTAAAATGGGATGTTTGTGGAGCAATTATTAAAATTTTTTTTTAAAATATTTTTTAAGTCGTGGATTTTTTAAAAATATTTCGAAAGCGCGCGGATTTTTTCAAAAATATTTTTTGATGGCGCGGATTTTTTAAAATTTTTTTGTTAAGGGCAGTGACTTTAAAAAATGTGTTTTTTTCCTATTTTTTGTAAAAATGTGGATTTTTAGAAATATTTTAAAGACGTAGATTTTTAATATTTTTTTTAATATTAATAGATTTATTATTAAAATGTAATATTTTTAAGGGCATCAATTATTCAAAAATATTTTTAAGGACGTGGATTTTTAATTTTTTTAATATTTTGTAAGGGCGTCAATTTTTCAAAAATGTTTTTCTCGTATATTTTTAAGGACGAAGAAATTTCAAAACTGTTTTTTTACATTTTTCGCGACATGTTTTTTTTTGTCGACGATATTTTTTTTGAAGACTAGAAGTTAAAAACTTCTCCACAAGTGATGTGTTAAGACACGCCGTTCGGACTCGGCGATAAACAGTAGGCCCCTTATCATTGAGCTAAATATGAATCGGGATGCACTTATTGATATGAGAGAAGTCTCCCTTGTCTGTATGGGATGTTGTGGAACAATGTTTTGTTGATTTAGAAGCTATTTTCATAGAAAATCGGAAATTACTCTCACAGAATACCAAAGAGATCTTCTACTAGAAGTCAAACATATCTTCACATAAAAGAACCAAAGTTAAATTCCATTGGGGACCAGAATGTGTTCTCATAGAAGACCCGAAAACATTTTCATTGAAAAGCAGAATATATTTTCATAGAATATTTTCTCGAAGAAGACCAAAGCTTCTCATCATAGAATGCCGGAAAGTCTACTCATAGAATACCAAAAGGTTTTATCATAAGACAAAGAGGTCTACCCATAGAAGAGCAGAAAGTCTTCCAAGAAGACCCAAAGATCGTCTGATAGAAGACTAGGAAGTCTAATTATACAAGACCAGAACATCTTCTCATAGAAGACCAGAAGGTATTCCAGAAAATCTTCTTATGGAATACGAAAAGGGGTAAACAAGGTATTTTCACAGAAATCAGATGGTCTTCCCATGGTTTACCAGAAGAAGAATGGATGGCCTTCTCCTATATGAGCAGATTGGGTACATAGAAGAACAGAAGGTGTAAAAATCAGTGGGTCTTCTCATAAGATACCAGAAGGAGACGTGAAAGACTTCTTATAAAATACCATAAGTTCTTCTCTTAGGAGACCACAGAAGACCAGAACATCTTTTCATGGAAAAAGAAGGTCTTCTCTCGAAGACCAGAAAACCTTCTTATAGAAGATCAGAAAACTTCTCACAAAAGACCATATGTCTTCTTATAGAATAGCAGAAGACCTTCTCATAAAAGGACAGAAAAATCTTCTCATAGAAGACCAGCAAATCAAAAGTTACTGTAACAGAAGAACATACGGTATATTAATATAAGGCAAGTATTTCTCAGAATAGACCAGAAGATCTTCTCTGGGAAGAACAGCACGTGTTCTGTGAGAAGTCTTTACATAAAAGGAAGAATAGGACGACTTCTTATTGAAGGTATTCCAATAGAAGATCATGAGGCTCAAAAGAGGCAATGAGGGCAATTATGTTTCTTACAGATTTCCAAGAGATCTCCTACGCCATCTCCATTTAAGTCAGTTCACAGACATAATGGGCTGTAAGGATCCTAGGGAACTAATTCATTTGAAAGTGTATATAAAGTTTTAATCTTAAAAGTTAATTGAGAAGCTGAATGGACACATGAAAGTATAACAAAGTAACCGAACTAATGTTTTACTAACAGTTAAATGCCCAGATATAAAACGGCGAAATCTGAATGGAATGACAACTTGAAATCGGTCGCGAAATTGCCTAATGCACAAGTTTTAGCGCTTCTTTCTTAATGACTTAATGCCAACACAATTATCTATTGGGACAATAAATTCAAATTTTGTTCATTAAGCAGACCCAAAAACCCGCTGACTAAGAAAATATATCCACATGCGTCTGCATAGCTTTTATATCTCACAACCAACTATCCCACATCTAGTCTTCAAAGGATTTGACTAGCAAAACAACTACAAAGTATTACGCCCACTTAAAATTATAAATGGCGCTTACTGAAATCCTGCAAAATCATGCATTCATCAATTTTAATGGGAAACGTTTCAATCAATCCTCTTAAAATTGCTTTGGCAAAACAAAAGCCCAAGCCTGGCAAATTACCTCTCTTTGTTGTGCAGCACACACTCGAGAACAATGCACAAAATAGGCAACTAATCTGTATTCAAAGAAGTAAAACTCAATAAAAATGCAATGCCATAAGCAATGACAACACAAAAGCGTTCCAGAGAACAAAGGTGTTCCAATGAAAGAAAAACAACAACACTGCTGCTGCACTTAATTAAGATAGCTGCTTTTTTTTGAGGAACTTTACTTTCACTACTCGACAAATGTTGTGTGCATGGCTTGCATTTTATGGGAGCCTTTCCCAGCATCCCAAAAAAATCTAATTAAACTTCCCTTATTCTTCTTTTCGTTGAAAAGGCGGAATTATCAAATTTGTTACAACCGTCGGACAATACACTTACCTGGCATAATAGGCTGCTGCTGCCATGGCTTGAGCTGTTTCCAAACTAACTTCGATTTTTTTGCCATGACGATAGGGTAATTTGGCTGTGCCATCCTCTTCGAGTACCAGCACATCCTGAAATTCACCGGTATCCTCTTCGAAAACAATGGGCAATGCTGAGGGTCGATTATTGCGTCCATTATTGTTGTTGCATTGTAAAGATGCAGCTGATGCGGATGGTGCCGAGGATGAATTATTGTTGATGCTTGTAGAATTTGGCAATAGACCTGCCTTATGTAAAGCCTGTTCCACAGACAGTTGTTGCATGGCAGCCTCAGTTTCCACATCCATTATGTCATTTGTGATTGTTTCGCCCTGTTGGCCAGAGGCAAGTGCTCCTGCTGTTGCTTGTTGTTGGGTGGTGGTAATATTGTTGTTAACCGGTTGGCCAGTTATGACACCTTCATCATGGGCACCTAAAGGATGTTCACGCATACCATTTGCAGGTATCTGGTTGACGTTATGTTTCTCCATGTTATTACTTAAATGCTGGCCTCCATTTCCTGCACTATCCGTGGAGGATGCTTGCATTAACTTTTGTTGTTGTTGATGGTGTTGCAGTTTTTGTTCTCTTAACTGCTGATACAACATGGATTTATGTTCTCCATCGGCTTTGGTTCTTTGCTGAGGATTATATGCAGGATTTTTTGCAGCACTGGAATTTGTAGCCATAACTAAGGGCGGTGGCGCCACATAAGCTGGAGGCTGATTGTGTGTCAGTTTGTTATTGTGGTGGTGCTGTTGTGACTTCTTATCCTGTTCCAGTTTGTCATGGCTGGACTTTTTGTGAGATTTATGGCCCCTGCCAGCTTCACTAGCACCTTGAGCTGCCTGAGCCAGCAATTTCTTCTTTAACAATCTCGATGGAGGCAATGGAGGAGGTATATTATTAACATTTTGATTTCGCTCAGGCGGTGGTGGAGGTAGTGGTAAGGGAGGCCTCTCTTTAATGGTCTCATAGACATGATTTAAGGGGGCTGGTGGTGGAGGTGGTTGTGATTCCATTAGAAAATGTTTCTTGGTATCGACAGGATCCACATATGCATCGGAAAATTGAAAATGTGATGACTGATACAGGGTGTTGGCGGCCGGGCTCGAGGCACTGGGAGGTGCTATAATTTTATTAAATGTCTTTAATTCTCGGGGCTTTTGTGACCAATTTTGCGAACCATTAGCTGTTGTTGGCAGAGGAATTTGAGGCCTGCCGGCATTGCGTTGTATTTGCATGAATTGCTGATGCTGCAGCTGTTGTTGTTGCTGCAGCAGTAATTGTTGTTGCTCATTTTCTGCTGCAAATGTTGTCTGACTCAACAAGTTACGCTCATAGATATCATTCAAGAGATTTGTGGCATTCTTTGAAATTTGATTGAATGTTGATGTCGGCTGCGGATGGTTTTGATGGTGATGCGAAGCATGCTGTTGTTGCTGCGGTTGTTGTGGTTGCATCTTTTGATGTTGTATTGGTATGCGGCTCATTGCTTGGGAATTGAGGGATTTTGATGTTTGTTGGCCATTGCTTAGACGTTGTTGCTGATGTCCTGGCGAGGATAGCAAAAAGTGATTATGTTGAGGCTGTATGTCATAGACAACAGTGCCACCCCCACCCACTTGCTGTTGCTGCTGTTGGCCAGCTGCATTCACATTTGTACCCTTGGTCTTTGGTAAATTTGCAATGTTTACACTGTAATAGGGTTGTTGAAAGTGCATTTGTTTCTGTTGATTTTGTTGTTGCTGCTGTTGTTGTTGAAATTGCATTCTTCGTTGCTGTTGATACTGTTGATATGTTTGTCTACCACCACCTCCAGAACCACCGGCTGTCATTGTATTCCCTGGTGCATGTACAATGGCGGCTGTAGTTCCGTTAGCTACATTTGTTGTTGTTGCTCCAGTATTGTTGACTGTGGCAACATCATTACGTTTCATACCCGCATGTCGTGTACGATGAACAGAGGCCTAGACAGATAGACGAAAAGAAGAAGTAGAATGGAGAGAAAAAATATGTTAAATATTTCTGTTAATTACGGAATTTTGTAATCATCATTGTTGGAAAAAAATTCTTTGTTGATTTTAAATTAAATTCGGAATTATTCTTTCTGGGAAAGAGAAAGAGGGAGAGATTGCAGAGGGTGAAAGTAAGGTTGACCTGTTGCCTATATTTTAATTTAAAAGGTTGTCAGATAGACAAACATTTTAAGAGAACAAACATTTTAAAAATATGAGGCATTGGGATTTTTGAGGCCTTCGTGTCCCTAAAGGGCCTATAAAAGGGTTGTAGAATGCACAGAAAACAGAAAGGGTCTATAGAAGCACCCTTTCTTTCAGAAAGGGTCTATAGAAGCACCCTTTCTTTTAGAAAGGGTCTATAGAAGCACCCTTTCTTTTAGAAAGGGTCTATAGAAGCACCCTTTCTTTTAGAAAGGGTCTATAGAAGCACCCTTTCTTTTAGAAAGGGTCTATAGAAGCACCCTTTCTTTTAGAAAGGGTCTATAGAAGCACCCTTTCTTTTAGAAAGGGTCTATAGAAGCACCCTTTCTTTTAGAAAGGGTCTATAGAAGCACCCTTTCTTTTAGAAAGGGTCTATAGAAGCACCCTTTCTTTTAGAAAGGGTCTATAGAAGCACCCTTTCTTTTAGAAAGGGTCTATAGAAGCACCCTTTCTTTTAGAAAGGGTCTATAGAAGCACCCTTTCTTTTAGAAAGGGTCTATAGAAGCACCCTTTCTTTTAGAAAGGGTCTATAGAAGCACCCTTTCTTTTAGAAAGGGTCTATAGAAGCACCCTTTCTTTTAGAAAGGGTCTATAGAAGCACCCTTTCTTTTAGAAAGGGTCTATAGAAGCACCCTTTCTTTTAGAAAGGGTCTATAGAAGCACCCTTTCTTTTAGAAAGGGTCTATAGAAGCACCCTTTCTTTTAGAAAGGGTCTATAGAAGCACCCTTTCTTTTAGAAAGGGTCTATAGAAGCACCCTTTCTTTTAGAAAGGGTCTATAGAAGCACCCTTTCTTTTAGAAAGGGTCTATAGAAGCACCCTTTCTTTTAGAAAGGGTCTATAGAAGCACCCTTTCTTTTAGAAAGGGTCTATAGAAGCACCCTTTCTTTTAGAAAGGGTCTATAGAAGCACCCTTTCTTTTAGAAAGGGTCTATAGAAGCACCCTTTCTTTTAGAAAGGGTCTATAGAAGCACCCTTTCTTTTAGAAAGGGTCTATAGAAGCACCCTTTCTTTTAGAAAGGGTCTATAGAAGCACCCTTTCTTTTAGAAAGGGTCTATAGAAGCACCCTTTCTTTTAGAAAGGGTCTATAGAAGCACCCTTTCTTTTAGAAAGGGTCTATAGAAGCACCCTTTCTTTTAGAAAGGGTCTATAGAAGCACCCTTTCTTTTAGAAAGGGTCTATAGAAGCACCCTTTCTTTTAGAAAGGGTCTATAGAAGCACCCTTTCTTTTAGAAAGGGTCTATAGAAGCACCCTTTCTTTTAGAAAGGGTCTATAGAAGCACCCTTTCTTTTAGAAAGGGTCTATAGAAGCACCCTTTCTTTTAGAAAGGGTCTATAGAAGCACCCTTTCTTTTAGAAAGGGTCTATAGAAGCACCCTTTCTTTTAGAAAGGGTCTATAGAAGCACCCTTTCTTTTAGAAAGGGTCTATAGAAGCACCCTTTCTTTTAGAAAGGGTCTATAGAAGCACCCTTTCTTTTAGAAAGGGTCTATAGAAGCACCCTTTCTTTTAGAAAGGGTCTATAGAAGCACCCTTTCTTTTAGAAAGGGTCTATAGAAGCACCCTTTCTTTTAGAAAGGGTCTATAGAAGCACCCTTTCTTTTAGAAAGGGTCTATAGAAGCACCCTTTCTTTCAGAAAGAGTCTATAGAAGCACCCTTTCTTTCAGATAGGGTCTATAGAAGCACCCTTTCTTTCAGAAAGGGTCTATAAAAGCACCCTTTCTTTCAGAAAGGGTCTATAGAAGCACCCTTTCTTTCAGAAAGGGTCTATAAAAGCACCCTTTCTTTCAGAAAGGAACTATAGAAGCGCCCTTTCTTTCAGAAAGGAACTATAGAAGCACCCTTTCTTTCAGAAAGGGTCTATAGAAGCACCCTTTCTTTCAGAAAGGGTCTATAAAAGCACCCTTTCTTTCAGAAAGGAACTATAGAAGCGCCCTTTCTTTCAGAAAGGAACTATAGAAGCACCCTTTCTTTCAGAAAGGGTCTATAGAAGCACCCTTTCTTTCTATAGAAGCACCCTTTCTTTCAGAAAGGGTCTATAGAAGCACCCATTCTTTCAGAAAGGGTCTATAGAAGCACCCTTTCTTTCAGAAAGGGTCTATAGAAGCACCCTTTCTTTCAGAAAGGGTCTATAGAAGCACCTTTTCTTACAGAAATGGTCTATAGAAGCACCCTTTCTTTCAGAAAGGAACTATAGAAGCGCCCTTTCTTTCAGAAAGGAACTATAGAAGCACCCTTTCTTTCAGAAAGGGTATATATAAGCACTCTTCTTTCAGAAAAAGTCTAAAAGCAGCACCCGTTGCAGAAAAAGTCTAAAAGCAGCACCCGTTTCAGAAAGTTTCTAACCGAAGCCCCCTTTCTTTGAGAAAGGGTCTAAAAAACACACTTTGTTTCAGAAAGGGACTAAAAGAAGCACCCTTTTACAGAATGGATCTACAGAAGCACCTTTTTTCAGAATGGATCTACAGAAGCACCCTTTTTCAGAATGGATCTTCAGAAGCACCCTTTTTCAGAATGGATTTACAGAAACACATTTTCCTGCAAAAAGGGTCTAAAGAAGCACCCTTTCTATCAGAAAGGGTCTATAGAAGCACCATTTCTTTCAGAAAGGATCTACAGAAGCATCCTTTAATTCAGAAGGAGTCTACAGAAGCACCTTTTCTTACAGAAATGGTCTATAGAAGCACCTTTTCTTACAGAAATGGTCTATAGAAGCACCTTTTCTTACAGAAATGGTCTATAGAAGCACCTTTTCTTACAGAAATGGTCTATAGAAGCACCCTTTCTTTCAGAAAGGGTCTATAGAAGCACCCTTTCTTTCAGAAAGGAACAGTAGAAGCACCCTTTCTTTCAGAAAGGGTCTACAGAAGCACCCTTTCTTTCAGAAAGGGTCTATAGAAGCACCTTTTCTTTCAGAAAGGGTCTATAGAAGCACCATTTCTTTCAGAAAGGGTCTATAGAAGCACCCTTTCTTTCAGAAAGGGTCTATAGAAGCACCCTTTCTTTCAGAAAGGGTCTATAGAAGGACCCTTTCTTTCAGAAAGGTCTGTAGAAGCACCCTTTCTTTCAGAAAGGGTTTATAGAAGCACCCTTTCTTTCAGAAAGTAACTATAGAAGCACCCTTTCTTTCAGAAAGGGTATATTTAAGCACTCTTCTTTCAGAAAAAGTCTAAAAGCAGCACCCGTTTCAGAAAAAGTCTAAAAGCAGCACCCGTTTCAGAAAGTTTCTAAACGAAGCGCCCTTTCTTTGAGAAAGGGTCTAAAAACACACTTTGTTTCAGAAAGGGACTAAAAGAAGTACCCTTTTTCAGAATGGATCTACAGAAGCACCTTTTTTCAGAATGGATCTACAGAAGCACCCTTTTTCAGAATGGATCTTCGGAAGCACCCTTGTTCAGAATGGATTTACAGAAACACATTTTCCTGCAAAAGGGGTCTATAGAAGCACCCTTTCTTTCAGAAATGGTCTATAGAAGCACCCTTTCTTTCAGAAATGGTCTATAGAAGCACCCTTTCTTTCAGAAATGGTCTATAGAAGCACCCTTTCTTTCAGAAAGGGTCTATAGAAGCACCCTTTCTTTCAGAAAGTGTCTATAGAAGCACCCTTTCTTTCAGAAAGGTTCTGTAGAAGCACCCTTTCTTTCAGATAGGGTCTACAGAAGCACATTTTCTTTCAGATAGGCTATATATAGAGGCACTTTTTTCAAGAAGGGATCTATAGAAACACCCTTTCTTTCATAAGGAGTCTATAGAAGCAACCTTTCTTTCGGAAAGGGTCTATAGAAGCAACCTTTCTTTCAGAAGGGGTATACAGAGTACCCTTTCTTTCAGAAAGGGTCTATAAAAGAATCCTTTCTTTTATAAATGGTGTATAGAAGCACCCTTTCTGAAAGAAAGAAGAAAGGGTGCTTCTATAGATCCATTCTGAATGAAGAAGTGCTTCTGTAGACCCTTTCTGTCAGAAAGGGTCTATAAGAAGACCTTTAGAATGTCTTCTATCTATTGAAGTCCGTTAGAATATCTTCTATCTTGAGAAGGCCTATAGAAGAACTTCTAACTGAAGAAGGCATTAAGAATGTCTTCTACCCTTATAACGCCTTTATAATAGATAATCTATCTCTGGAAGATCAATTGAAGGTATTTTATCTGTATATTATCTACCTGCAAAAGACTTATTGAGATCTCCTATCTTTAGGAACTCTAATGAAGGTCTTTTCCCTTTATTTTATTTGTGCTTAAAGAAAATCTTCTACGCATAAAATTTGCTGCTTTCCAAAAATAGCACACAGTATAATTTACATTCATTCAAATCAGATATCTGTGGCAAGATAATGAATCAAACATTTAAATGACACTAAAATAATTAAAAATATTTTTTTAACAAAACCAAAAAAAAAGTTTGAAACGGAAAGCAATGAAAAATCAACCCAGAAAACGTGAATTCGTGTTGATTTTTGTGTAGAACTCAAAATAATAACACACAATAACGAATGGGGAATGGTAGTCCTGAACAACAACAAAGACAAAACAAAAGAAAAAAAAAATTGATGTAAATGCCCAATTTTATGACAAGTGCAACATGATGATGATGACTATGATGCTTCTGTGTTGAGTTTGTGCGTTCAGTTTTTGACAGACAACAGACAGCATAAAATGCTCGTATATACAACAACAACATCAGCCAAACATAGTTTGTTGTCTTCTGCTTTTCGTGGTGAACGAGCGATATGGCACAATCCAGTCGTCAATCATAAATGAAAACAGAAGATAAGTAGTTTGGTCGATATTTATAGAAATGATTTTATTCTTCTTGTCGAGATCACTGGCAATTAATTTGGACACAATATTCAATACAGAAAAATTTCAGATGAACGCCCAAGTGGATTTCAAAAGAATTTCCAAGAGTTAGGCATGCCTAAGGCATAAAGGGGATTCTGTGTTTTGTGGAAATTCCTCAATGATTAATGCTAATTGAAATGGAAATGAATAACACAAGGGAGGATGCACAGGGAGGGATGTTAATGACATTGGCAATTAGGGGAAATTACATTTTGGGAAATAATTTTGGAACATGTGGAATACAAAGAAAACGCATGACAGAAGGAGATATTCTTGTTTTCAAAATTCCATCATTGATTCGTTTCGTTGAAAATGCAAATTGGTTAAGACGTTTACAAGGAATCATACATACTGTGATCGAAATGCTAAATTGCAATTTTTGGGAGATTGTGTGGAAACGTTTTACAAAACAACATTAGGAGACAATTACACAATCGGTTGGAAGCGTTTGATATTCATGTCCCAATTAGAAATGGCAATATTTCATTTCTCATACATACATGCATATTTGAGATTATTTTACACAAGAATTGGGAGCGTCATCTGATATACTAAGTTTTTTGACATTTTTTGTATATTTTTCTTGCAAAAGTTCAATTTTTGTTCGTTGGACAAAATTCACAAAAAATAGCATTAATTTACTTAAATGACCTATTGGGGATCGTTTTAAAAATTTTACAGCTTATAGTACTGAGGGTCAATTTTATGCTTCTAGAGATAATGATATGATATGTGCTCTGTGCACACTACATTCACAACAAAAGAAAATGTTGTTAGTCGGTTTGGCTACAGAAATGTGCCCTTAGCCTTTACCAGCAAAGAATAAAAATAAATTCATTTTCTTTTTTAATTTTTACAAGAAAACGACATTTTGTTGGTAAGTGTAAGGTATTTCGGATTTTCCGAGGCCCTAGTATAGGAAAATTTTAGCATATCCGTGAGAAAAGAAACTCCCGTAATCAGGACCACGAAGTGTGTCCGGTGTAACAATGTCAAAACTATTCGAGAAGAGGGCATAACATGAATTTAAGTGCAATTTTTTTCAATTTTTTTGGGAGGAAGTACTCGAAGGGGAGTGTCTGAAGATTTCAATGACAAATCCAACACCGTCTATTCAAAAATTATGTTTTCTTATTTTGTATCCACCACCACCAGACTGCTTGAAACGGATTTGATTTTATTTCACACATTTTTAATCGTATCAAAGTGTATGCACGGTGCTCTTGAAACAATTTTAAATGGAAGGTGCTTACACCTCGGAAGTTTTTGCGGATTCTGAAACTACAATGTTTATAGATGAGAAAAATCAAAAAACAAAAAAAAAAATCGCCGGAGCGCTTTTTTAATAAATCGCGATTAAAATTGAAATGTTTAGGTGTTGTTTAGGTTTTCACGGTTTTGCTTAGAAACCGCATGTCCTATCAAAATGGGACTAAAGAAAATGTTGTAGCTATGAAAATTCTCTACAAGATTGACCTTTATGGTATTCTCGTCGGTTTTACGGTTTTTGAGATATAGAAGTTCAAATTGGAACAATTCAAATTCAGTTCAATTCTGTATCGCCCCCTTATAAAACAATGTGATGACTGCAAATTCCCAACTTAAACTCATATATCTAAAATAAAAAAATAGTACAACTTAGGATAAGTTACTAAAGCCAGTCTTGTAGAGAATTTTCACAGCTTTAATATTTTCTCAGGTCCCATATCGATAAGACCTACCGTATTCAAGCAAAATCGCGAAACCATAACAAAAAATCTAAAAATTTAAACTGAGCTTCTTTATCTCAAAAATGGTACAGGCTGGGAACAAATATTAAACGCCAATCCTCTAGAGAATTTTCACAGCTACAACATTTTCTTTACCTCCATTTCGATTGGACTTACGGTTTCCAAGCAAAATCGTGAAAACCTATAAAACACCTAAAAATGTGAATTTTGTCCGCGATTTATTTAAAAATCCCTACAGCGATTTTTTCTTGTTTTTGGATTTTTCTCATCTATGAACATTGCTGTTTCAGAATTCACAAAAACTTCCCCTGTGTAAGCGGTTTTCATCAAAAGTTAGTTAAGGCACACCCTTCATGACATTGTTTTATAAGGGGCCGATACACAATTGAATTGAATTTGAATTGTCCCAATTTGAACTTCTATATCTCAAAAATGGTAAAAACTACGAAAATACCATTAACGTCGGTCTGGTAGAGAATTTTCATAGCTACAACATTTTTTTTAGTCCCGTTTTGATTCGACTTGCGGTTTCTAAGCAAAATCGTGAAAACCTAAACAACCCCTAAAAATGTCAACTTACATCGCGATTTATTTAAAAAGCGCTCCGGCGATTTTTTTTGTTTTTTTTGATTTTTTTCATCTATGAACATTTTAGTTTCAGAATCCGCAAAAAGTTCCAAAGTGTAAGCACCTTCCATTTAAAATTGTTTCAAGAGCACCGTGTATGGTGATAAAACACGGCAGGTGCGCCCGATATCTCACGATGGGGGTGGCTGATGTGGTTCAATTATGGGATATGTGCCTCATTGAAATAATGGTTAGACCCCATGTATGTTTGAACTAAATCCATTCCATATCCGTATCCATATCGGTCTAATCCTTAGGGTACCTCCCCCACAAAAGTTCGAAAATAGGAAAATTTGTGCGCACGACAACTCTTGAAGGGAGTAAACGATTTGGTCCATAATTTGCATATCCGGAAATTTCAACCAGACTTACATGAGGTTTCAATATGGACTCAATCGGTTCAGTCCTTCGGGTACCTCCCACACAAAATGTCGGAAAAGTTCAGATTAGGATCTGCTCTCGAGTTGGTTTGATTTTTGCTGTAGCAACTTGTATTCACTGCCCCCATACGACGGTATAAATTTCATCTGGGGCAAGTATTTACATCCTGAGAAAACAGCCTGAAAGGTACAAAAAAACCTCTATGATACCGTGTGTAGTGGTTGGAGCGCAAGATAACTCTAGAACAGATCTGCCGATTCGGTCCAAAATTTGGCCTTAGTAATATTTTGTCCAAACATAGTTTTAGTTCGAAGATAAACCATATCGGTCCACTCCTTCAGGAACCTCCCCCACAAAAGTTCAAAAATGTTCGGAAAAATTGTTCGTACGGTAACTCTTGAAGGGAGTGGCCGAATTGGTCCATACTTTACACATCCTAATATATCTACCAGGTTCAAATATGGACTATATTTGTCTACTCCATCCGGTACCTCCCACACAAAATTTCGGATAAGTTCACTTTAAGACCTGATATCGTATCACTTTGATTTTCATTGAAGCAACTTGCATTCGCTGCTTCAATTGCGATGGTAAAAGTTTTTTTCAGGGGCAAGTCCATACTTCTTGAGCAAACATCCCGAAGGGTGTAAAAACCCCCTATGGCACCGTAAGTAGTGCCTGGAGATCCACTTCCAAAAACTTTTGATCTCTAATACTGATGAAAATTTTTGTCGGTTCAAATTCCCAAAATTTTAAAAAACCCCTAAGTACATACCTTTTTGGGAACAAGTTGTTTCAATACATACAGGCTGAGGGTATATCTCTGTCGGCAAAGCCGACTGATACTTTTTTACTTGTTTGTTTTAGCAACTTGTATTCACTGCCCCCCATACGACGGTATAAGTTTCATTAGGGGCAAGTCCATACTTCCAGAGAAAATAGCATGAAAGTTGCAAAAATCCCTATGACACCGTGTGAGGTGGTTGGAGCGCGAGATAACTCTCGAACGGATCTGCCGATTCGGTTAAAATTTTGGCTTTAGTAATATTTTGTCCGTTTGTTTAAGTTCGAGGATAAGTCATATCGGTTCACGCCTTCAGGTACCTCCCACACAAAAGTTCAAAAATGTTCGGAAAATTTGTTCGTACGGTAACTCTTGAAGGGAGTGGCCGAATCGGTCCATATATCTACCAGATATAAATCAGGTTCAAATATGGACTGCATTTCTCCACTCCATCCGGTCCCTCCCACACAAAATTTCGGATAAATTCACACCTGATATCGAATCACTTTGATTTTTGTTGAAGCAACTTACATTCGCTGCCTCAATTACGATGGCAAGCGTTTTTTCAGGGGCAAGTCCATACTTCTTGAGCAAACAGCCCGAAGGGTGTAAAAACCCCATAGGCACCATATGTAGTGGCTGGAGATCCACTTCCATAATGGTCAATGTCGATACTTTTTTGCTTGTTTTGTTTTATTTTATTTTATTTTATTTTATTTTATTTTATTTTATTTTATTTTATTTTATTTTATTTTATTTTATTTTATTTTATTTTATTTTATTTTATTTTATTTTATTTTATTTTATTTTATTTTATTTTATTTTATTTTATTTTATTTTATTTTATTTTATTTTATTTTATTTTATTTTATTTTATTTTATTTTATTTTATTTTATTTTATTTTATTTTATTTTATTTTATTTTATTTTATTTTATTTTATTTTATTTTATTTTATTTTATTTTATTTTATTTTATTTTATTTTATTTTATTTTATTTTATTTTATTTTATTTTATTTTATTTTATTTTATTTTATTTTATTTTATTTTATTTTATTTTATTTTATTTTATTTTATTTTATTTTATTTTATTTTATTTTATTTTATTTTATTTTATTTTATTTTATTTTATTTTATTTTATTTTATTTTATTTTATTTTATTTTATTTTATTTTATTTTATTTTATTTTATTTTATTTTATTTTATTTTATTTTATTTTATTTTATTTTATTTTATTTTATTTTATTTTATTTTATTTTATTTTATTTTATTTTATTTTATTTTATTTTATTTTATTTTATTTTATTTTATTTTATTTTATTTTATTTTATTTTATTTTATTTTATTTTATTTTATTTTATTTTATTTTATTTTATTTTATTTTATTTTATTTTATTTTATTTTATTTTATTTTATTTTATTTTATTTTATTTTATTTTATTTTATTTTATTTTATTTTATTTTATTTTATTTTATTTTATTTTATTTTATTTTATTTTATTTTATTTTATTTTATTTTATTTTATTTTATTTTATTTTATTTTATTTTATTTTATTTAATTTTATTTTATTTTATTTTATTTTATTTTATTTTATTTTATTTTTTTTTTTATTTTATTTTATTTTATTTTACATTTTATTTTTATTTTATTTTATTTTATTTTATTTTATTTTATTTTATTTTATTTTATTTTAATTTTTCTTTTATTTTCTTTTATTTTATTTTATTTTATTTTATTTTTATTTTATATTATTTTATTTTATATACATAAGTAGTTATTTTTGTTTGCATTACTTTGTAATGGCATACATAATGACTCCTTCGTCATCTTAATTTGCAAACCCGTATCCGGATATTAGCGATCCATTTCACTAAGGGATCCGATTTTTTTGCTGGGATGTAACTAAAAAATTGAATAAAAATCTCCTTACAATTATGTTTATACCCTCAGCCTTTAGGCTATGAAGGGTATATACACTTTCATACGGGCAAAATGTGCCTCATCGAAATAATGGTTTTAGACCCCAAGTATGTTTGGACGAAATGTGTTTCAGACAATTTGGAGTCGATTGAGCAATGTCCGTCCGTCCGTCTGTCTGTCTGGCTGGCTGGAGCGCACGATAACTCTTGAACGGATAAACCGATTCGGTTCAAATTTTGGCTTTCGTAATATTTTACCCAAACTTAGTTTAAGTTCGAAGATGGGCTATATCGGTTCACTCCTTCCGGTACCTCCCCCACAAAAGTTCGAAAATGTTCGGAAAATTTGTGCGCGCACGATAACTCTTGAAGGGAGTAACCGATATGGTCCATACTTTGCCCATCGTGGAGCGTGTACAAGACTTAGATAAGGTTTCAATATGGACTCAATCGGTCCACTCCTTGGGGTACCTCCCACACAAAATTTCGGAAAAGTTCAGTTTAGGGCCAGCTCGAATCGCTTTGATTTTTATACCCTACACCACTATGTGGGGAGGGTATTATAAGTTGGTTTTGGCCAAAAAGTTTGTAACGCATCGAAATAATGGTCGTAGACCCATACTTATATATATCAAAATGAATGTCTCGACGAGCTGAGTCGATCTGGCTATGTGTGTCCGTCCGTCAGTCCGTCCGTCCGTCCGTCTGTCCGTCTGTCCATCTAAACCTTGTAATCACGCTACAGGCCGCAATTTTGATCAGATCGTCACGAAATTTTGGATGTTGATGGGGGTCCCGGAGGGGAAGAAGCCTATTGTTTTTGGTGATGGTCGGATAATATTTAGGGGTCGGAAAGGGCAAAAAACTTAGGTGGATAAAGAGACAACGTTATTTTCCAAAGCCAATATCTCAGCTTCTATATGGGGTATACCAAAAGCAAAACCTGACAATGAAAGCAGAAAATATCACCTTTCTAATGATGTAAAGTAGGTGCTCGTAGGTGAACAAACAACGAAGATATCGCAATAGTAGCAAATAAAACCCCAATTTTAATTTTTGCGATTTTAATTATATTGACAAATATCACAGCTTTGGTTAAAAGTTTTCCAAAAGCAAAGCCTGACTATGAAAGTAGAAGATCCCGTCTTTACAATGATGCAAACTAGGTCGGCGTAGGTGACCAACTAACGGAGATATCGCAATAGTCGGTAATACATCCCATTTTTCTATTTTTTTGGAAATCACGCTACAGGTCGCAATATTGATCGGATCGTCACGAAAATTTCAGGGTTAATGGGGATGGAGAAGCATTTTGATTTTGGTGATGGTCGGATAATATTTAGGGGTCGGAATGGACAAACACTTATTTGGAGAAAAGTCAACATTTTATTTCAAAGCCAATATCTCTGTTTCTTTAAGAGGTATATCAAAAGCAAAACCTGGAAAGGAAAGTAGAAAACATCACCTTTACAACGGTGTAAAGCAGGTTGTCGTAGGTGGTCAAATAGCAAAGATATGGCAATAGCCGATAATGCATCCCATTTTCCGATTTTTTTGTAATCACGCTACAGGTCGCAATTTTGATCGGATGGTCACGAAATTTTGGGGGTTAATGGGGGTCCCAAAGAGAAAGAAGCCTATTGATTTTGATGATGGTCGGATAATATTCAGGGGTCGAAATGGGCAAAAACTTATTTGGAGAAAAGGTCTACGTTTTATTTCAAAGCCAATATCTCTGTTTCTTTAAGAGGTATATCAAAAGCAAAACCTGGAAAAGAAAGTAGAAAATATCACCTTTACAACGGTGTAAAGAAGGTTGTCGTAGGTGGTCAAATAGCAAAGATATGGCAATAGCCGATAATGCATCCCATTTTCCGATTTGTTTGTAATCACGCTACAGGTCGCAATTTTAATCGGATCGAATTTTTTGGGAGTTGATGCGGGTCCCACATGGGAAGAAGCCTATTGATTTTGGTGATAGCCGGATAATATTTAGGGGTCGGAATGGGGGAAAAACTCATTTGGAGACAAATTCAAAGTTTTATTCTTTGTGAATATATCGGCTTCTAGTAGGGGTATTCCATCGACAAAGCCTGTCAATGGAAGAAGAAAATATTACCTTTACATTGGTGTAAAGCAGGTTGGCGAAGGTGGTCGAACAAGGGAGATACCACAATAGTCGGTAATGCATCCATTCTTCCATTTTTTTGCAGTCAAGCTACAGGTCGTTATTTTGATCGGATGGTCACGAAATTTTGGTTGCTTATGGGGGTCCCAGATACAAAGAGGCATATTATTTTTGGTGGTAGTCGGTTTATATTCCCTAAAAGAAATGTTTACCAGTGAAAAGCTTATGCACAGGGGTAGTGGTGTAGGGTATCACATGGTCGGCCCCGTCCCGACTATAGCCTTTGCTCACTTGTTGTTTTAGCAGCTTGTATTCACTGCCCTCTATACGACGGTACAAGTTTCAGCAGGGGCAAAATCATACTTCCCGAGAGAATAGCCTGAAAGTTGCAAAAAAACCCTATGACACCGTGTGAGGTGGTTGAAGCGCAAGATAACTCTCGAACGGAACTGCCGATTCGGTCCAAAATTTGGCCTTAGTAATATTTTGTTCAAACATAGTTTAAGTTCGAAGATAAGCCATATCGGTCCACTCTTTCAGGTACCTCCCCCACAACAGTTCAAAAATGTTCGGAAAAATTGTTCGTACGGTAACTCTTGAAGGTAGTTGCCAAATTGGTCTATACTTTACACATCCTAATACATCTACCAGATATAGATCAGGTTCAAATATGGACTATATTTGTCCACTCCATCCCGTACCTCCCACACAAAATTTCGGATAAGTTCACTTTAAGACCTGCTATGGAATCACTTTGATTTTTGTTGAGACAACTTGCATTCGTTGCCTCAATTACGATGGTAAAAGTTTTTTTAGGGGCAAGTCCATACTTCTTGAGCAAACAGCCCGAAGAGTGTAAAAACATCCTAAGGCACCATATGTTGTGGCTGGAGATCCACTTCCATAACGGTCAATGTCGATCCATTCCTTTTAGTATCTCCTCCGCAAAACTTTTGAACTTTAATCCTAATCAACATTGTTGTCGGTTCAAATATCCAAAATTTTTAAAACCCCCTAAATACATACGTATTTTGGGAAAAATTTTTTTCAATATACACAGGCTGAGGGTATATCTCTGTCGGCAAATCCGACTGATACTTTTTTACTTGTTT
This sequence comes from Musca autumnalis, assembly GCF_047663935.1. NCBI lineage: Eukaryota > Metazoa > Arthropoda > Insecta > Diptera > Muscidae > Musca > Musca autumnalis. Next base: position 248,702,126 of record NW_027411755.1, on the reverse strand, counting down.
AAAATAGGTTTACGTTTTGATATATCCCCCATATAATGGTACTGACCATTTTAAGGTTTCTAACGACATTATGGAATCAAATTGGCTGAATATTAAAAATTAAACTTTGCTTACTTATGTGTTTTTAATATTTTACTAAAACTACTTTAATGTTTTACTGGGAATGAGAAAAATAACATAGCCCCACAAGCACCTTCTTTCATCTTTTTGAAAGGGTGCTTTGTGAATACTGGGAATAAAAAAAACCAATTTGAAAAATTGCATATTTTCTACCAATAGTTACACTCTGTAACCGGGTACTAAAATAGTTTCGCCATTAACCAAAAATATATTCCAGAACACCCTGTTTAAATATAAAACCAATCTCTTCTCACCACGAACAATTTCGAATATATTTTCATATGAAAACAGTTCCCTTATCTAAATTAATCTCATTATAAATACATGTTTTTAGTGTTGTTGTTTAGAATAAAAAAATGTATACTTACAAATACCGGTGTTGTTACGGAAGATTGTGAGGAATCACCATCACTGTGCCTGAAAAGAAGAAGAAATAAATTCGATGGGAACAGTTATTTAGTACATTTACAAACAAAAATTCGAAAATGTTTTGGTATAGCTGGGACGACAACCAAAAGCAACACATTCGAATTTATAATAAGTGCCAACAGCGACGTTTAGATGTCGCTGTGGGTCTGTAGTTGTGGCAACAACCACTTTAAATATAGTGAAGACACAAACATCTGGTGTTACCAGATAAACAAAAAGGGAAAGGTAAAATGAAAACATTGCTTATGGAGCAGTTTTTTTAAGACGATTCGAAAACAGATATAAAAAACGTCTGTTATTGTGGAAATTGTTATTTCATTGAAAACAAAAATGATTAAATTAATTTTTCAATTTACCTCTTTGGTAATAATAGATCGACTCGAAATAGAAACAAACATTTAAAAATATCATTCAAAAATTACCTTCACCTTGATAGGGCAAATATAAAAAAGAATTAATCTTTAAAAAAGACGGTTAGTTTAAGTTCGAACGAATTTGGTTTTGATTCGTCTTAGAAAAACAGGGCATTAATAAGTGCACACCTTAAATAATATAAGAAAAATCTAAAATTAGGAATATTTCCTAATGAAAATCCATTTTAAACTAACAGTAATATTTACAAGTAGTAGAGAAAATCAAACTCACCTATTACTATCTTCCACAGTTTCCAGGCGTTGTTGTTGAGCTGCTGCGGTTTTACCACTGGCTGAACGGCGATTCGTTCGCTGGGAACGATTTGATTTGGAACGTTTTAACATATTGGATCCTTACTTATTGGTACAATGGTTTGAGACGAAGGAGAACACCTCAAAGTTTTTGGTTCTTTAAGTTAAACAAAATATGCTACAAAATAATTATTTACAAATTGCTGTTATCTCTGGCCTCAGTGGTTGTGCAACTGAAGTAAGTTATTTTCTTTTTGTTCTTTCTGGTTACATCCAACAACCTTTGCTTGTTTGGAATGTTCAATTCCAATAATGGTTGACAACGACGATGTCAATAGTGATTTGATGTTGTTGTTGTCGATGATGATGATGGTCTTGTTCCTTGTATTGTGGGGCAACATTGGTACACAAACAAATTTATCTGCAAAGATAGGAAAACATGTAGGAGTTATTTTTTGTTTTTTTTTTATTATTAGCAGCAATGAAAACAAAAGTCGAAACATAATATTCATTCATGTTTTTCAGATGAAGAGAAGATATGGTTGTGAAAAGATATGGTAATGAAAGTGGGGAATTGATGATTGGGAGATGAGTAACAACAATTTGGTAATTAATATAATTGAAATCTAAACAAATGCGACCTTTGTAATGGGATAAGATGTGACTTGTGTGGCCATTAACAAAATTAGCTAAGCATTGGTTCATATTTAGACGAAAAATTTTATAACGCCGTAAAATATTGTAAAATAATTGTTATTGAAGAATGAAGAACATGACGAATGTACCGAATGTATAAGATCTGCATTAAAATAGTAATGTATCATGCATAATGCATTCTTATAAAACCCAAATAACATGGATAAAGTGTCCATGTTATAACGAGGATGTTATTCAAATAAAGTGAATAAAGAATCTATGTTATCTAAATAAACGTGGGAAAAGTCGATGTAATCCGAGTGACTGGATACGTTGTAATTCAAATAGCGTGGATAAAACATCTATATTATCCACTTAACGTGGATAACGTGTCTCCGATATTCAAATAACATGGATAAGGGTCAATTTAATTCAAATAACGTAGATAAAGTTCCTATGTTATCAAGATAACTTGGATAAGATGCCTATGTTATTCAAATAACGTGGATAAAGTGTCTATGTTATCCAAATAACGTGGACAAAGTGTCTACGTTTTCCGGATAACGTAGATAATGTCTCTCTGTAACCCATATAACGTAGATAAAGTGCCTTTGTTATCAAGATAACTTGGATAATATGAGTATGTTATCGAAAAAATGTGGATAAAGTGTCTATGTTATCCAAATAACGTTGGTAAGTTGTCTATGTTATTCAAATAAGGCGGGAAAGGAGTCTATGTTATCCAAATGACGTGGATAAAGTGTCTATGTTATCCAAATAACGTGAATAAGGTGTCTATGTTATGCAAATAAAGTGGATAAGCTGTCTATGTTATCCAAATGGCGTGGATGAGGTGGATACGTTACTAAATAACGTAGATAAAGTATCTATGTTATCTAAATAACGTAGATAAAGTATCCATGTTATCTAAATAACGCAGATAAAATATCTATGTTATCCAAATAATGGATAAGGTGTCTATGTTATCACAACAACGTATATAAGATGTCTATGTTAACCAAATATCGTGGATAAGTTGTCTATGTTACCCAAATGGCGTGGATAAGGTGACTACGTTACTAAACTAACGTAGATAAAGTGTCTATGTTATCCAAATAACGTGGATATGGTGTCGATGCTATCCTAATAACGTGGATAAGTTGTCTATGTTATCCAAATAAAGTGGATAAAGCGTCTATGTTATCCAAATAACGTGGGTAAGGTGTCTATGTTATTCAAATAACATGGATAACGTATCTATATTATCTAAATAACGTGGACAAGGTGTCTATATTATCCGGATAACATGGATAAGATGTCTGTGTTGTCCAAATGACGTGGATAAAGTGCCTTTGTTATCCAAATAACGTGAGTACGATGTCTATAAATAGCATATGTTATCCAAATAATGTGGATAAAGTATCTATATTATCCAAATAACGTGGATTATGTGTCCATGTTATTCAAATCACGTGGATACGATGATTATAAAGTGTCTATGTTATCCAAATAATGTGGATAAAATATCTATATTATCCAAATAACGTGGATGAGGAGTCTATGTTATTCACATAACGTGGATAAAGTATCTATGTTATCCAAATGACGAGGATAAGGTGTCTATGTTATCCAAATAAAGTGGATAAATTGTCTATGTTATCCAAATAACGTGGACAAGTTGCCTACGTTATTGAAATAAGGTGGATAAGGTGTCTATGTTATCCAAATAAAGTGGATAAATTGTCCATGTTATCCAAATAAAGTGGATAAATTGTCTATGTTATCCAAGTAACCTGGATAAGTTGTCTATATTATTCAAATAAGGTGGATAAGGTGTCTATGTTATCCAAGTAACGTGAATAACGTGTCTATGTTATCCAAATAACGTGGACAAGGTGTCTATCTTATCCGGATAACGTGGATAAGATGTCTATGTTACCTAAGTAACATGGATAATGTGTCTATGTTATCCAAATAACGTGGATAAGTTGCCTACGTTATTCAAATAAGGTGGATAAGGTGTCTATGTTATCCAAGTAACGTGGTAACGTTGGACAAAGTGCCTATGTTATCCAAATAAAGTGGATAATGTATCTATGTTATCTATGTAACGTGGATAATGTGTCTATGTTATCCAAGTAACGTGAATAACGTGTCTATGTTATCCAAATAACGTGGACAAGGTGTCTATGTTATCCGAATAACGTGGATAAGATGTCTCTGTTGTCCAAATAACATGGATAAAGTGTCAATGTTATCCAAATAACATGGATAAGGTGTCTATGTTACCTAAATAACGTGGATAATGTGTCTATTTTATCCAAATAACGTGGATAAGTTGCCTACGTTTTTCAAATAAGGTGGATAAGGTGTCTATGTTATCCAAGTAACGTGGTAACGTTGGATAAAGTGCCTATGTTATCCAAATAAAGTGGATAATGTGTCTATGTTATCTATGTAACGTGGATAATGTGTCTATCTTATCCAAGTAACCTGGATAAGTTGTCTGTATTATTCAAATAAGGTGGATAAGGTGTCTATGTTATTCAAGTAACGTGAATAACGTGTCTATGTTATCCAAATAACGTGGACAAGGTGTCTATGTTATCCGGATAACGTGGATAAGATGTCTATGTTTTCCAGATAACATGGATAAGATGTCTATGTTATCCAAAAACTTGGATAAAGTGCCTATGTTATCCAAATAAAGTGGATAATGTGTTTATGTTATCTAAATAACGTGGATAATGTGTCTATGTTATCCAAGTAACCTGGATAAGTTGTCTATATTATTCAAATAAGGTGGATAAGGTGTCTATGTTATCCAAGTAACGTGAATAACGTGTCTATGTTATCCAAATAATGTGGACAAGGTGTCTATGTTATCCGGATAACATGGATAAGATGTCTCTGTTGTCCAAATAACATGGATAAAGTGTCTCTGTTATCCAAATAACGTGGATGAGGTGTCTATGTTATCTAAATAACGTAGAGTTTGTGTCTATGTTATCCAAGTAAAGTGAATAAGTTGCCTATGTTATTCAAATAGGGTGGATGAGGAGTTTATGTTACCCAGTAACGTGGATAACGTGTGTATGTTATCCAAATAAAGTGGATAAAGTGTCTATGTTATACAAATAACGTGGACAAGGTGTCTATGTTATCCAGATAACGTGGATAAGATGTCTATGTTATCCAAACACTTGGATAAAGTGCCTATGTTATCCAAATAAAGTGGATAATGTGTCTATGTTAAGCAAATAACGTGGATAAGGTGCCTATGTTAATCAAATAAGGTGGATAAGGTGTCTATGTTGTCCAAATAACGTAGATAATGTGTCTACGTTATCCAAATAACGTGGATAGGGTGTATAAGTTTTTCAAATAATGTGGACAAGCTGTCTATGTTTTTAAACGAACGTGGATAAAGTGTCTATGTTTTCCAAATAACGTGGATGTGATGTCTATAAGGCGCGTATGTTAGCCAAATAATGTGGATAAAATATCTCTATAATACGAATGACGTGGATAAAGTGCCTGTGTTGTCCAAATAACGTGGATGAGGTGCCTATGTCATACAAACGTGGATAGAATGTCTGTATTATTCAAATATTGCGAATAACCTGTCTACGTTTTTAAACTAACGCGCATAAAGTGTCTACGTTATCCAAATAAAGTGGGTTAAGTGTATATGTTATTCAAATAACGTAGATAAAATGTCTATGATATCCAAATAATGTGGATAATATGTCTATGTTATCCAAATAACGTGGATAAAGTAACTATGTTATTCAAATAACATGGATAAGATGCTATCTAAATATCGTGGACAAGCTGTAATCCAACTGGTGTGGATAAGGTTACTATGTTATTAAACTAAAGTAGATAAAGTATCCATCTTATCCAAATAATATGGATAAAGTGTCGATGTTATCCAAAAAACGTTGATAATGTGTCTATGTTATCCAAATAACGTGGATAAAGTGTCTATGTTATCCAAATGGCGTGGATAAGGTGACTATGTTATTAAACTAATTTGGATAAAGTATCTTTGTTATCCAAATAACGTGGATAACATGTCTATGTAATTCAAATTACGTGGATAAAGTGTCTATGTTATCCAAATTAAATGGATAATGTGGCGGTGTTATCCAAATAACTCAAATAACTTGAATAAAGTTCCTATAACGATTATTTTGGCTGAACATTTTCCCCGAATGGAGGGTAGGGTATTTTTCGTTTTATATTAATCACTGCTCTTCCGTATAATTGCTTTCTTTTAATTTGATTCCATCATTTTTACCTGCGCCATAAAGCGTTTGAATGCAGCACTTAAGGTGCGCAATTTAATTTTCTTATATGACCTTCTAAAAATTACATTGAAAATTCAAATAGCAAAGGCGAGAAATAATATTATATTTTTTACTGCTACCATTTTTATCACTGGAGTCGCATTAATTTCTGCACCGTTTTATACTGCAATTTA